>NC_050202.1:20543750-20850000 GCF_013141755.1 Anopheles stephensi
GAAAAACGGTATCATAAACATAGAAAATAGATTTCACAGGAAAACAGGAACCCATAAAACTGTTGTGGTGAAATATTTTTCAAGTTTCCCTGGTGAAGAAAACCACCAATGCAAAAAGTTTGAGGCTCGATTGACCGAAAAACCACCTATTCAACCGAAAGAAACAAATCGATCATCTCCGTCCTCCGGATCCGGACATTGAAGCTAGGTGCTGGCAAATAAAGTGCGCTCCTGATTGGCTATTCGTCTTCCATCGTGTCTCTCTATCTCTCTCTCTCCATCCTGACCATTCATAATCCTCCTCATCAGCTCTAAAACTTGGTTGACTTGTTTGAGAAGCGATTTTCACGGTCACTTTTCCGCCTCCCTTCCTATCCCGCCGGCTGTATTTTCTTTTCACCGTTACACAACGAAAATTGGGAATTTATCACACAGGGACACAGGGCCAACCGATTGGCCTGATGTAATGGGAGTGCTCGGGCAGTGCGACGAAAAAGATTGTCCCGATAAAATTGGTTGACCATTTATCATAAAGAGGAGACAGCCGGGTGTGTGGGAAAAGCGGCAATAGCGCAACCGTGTAACCATTATTGTTGTCCAGGGGTTTTCGAGAGGTTGTGTATGTGTCACCAAGGGAGGAAAATGGTTTCGAGACGGACAGGAAAACAGGGAATGAAGCGGGTCCATTATTGGAACGCTTATAATGCGCTTCGGAAAGTCGTAAAATTAAGCGGGAGGCGAAAAATTTACTATGATACAAGCGAAACCCGGGGGAGATTGATCTGGTTTGTGATGTTAAAATGGGGTGTGAAGAAAAAGTGAAGTAAATAAGACCGGGTATTTTCTTGCGAAAAAAGAGGTTTACTAAAGATTGAGGAAATAATTTGAGGGAAGCGCGAAGCTTAACAGTTGTGTAGTAATTAAATGATTATTAAAAGAGAATCATAGACCTAAACTAAAACTTTACTAGTACTCTTTGTATCTTCTTCTTTCTTGGTCAGACGACCTCTTAGGTCATGTCCGCCATTTCTGGTTTACTAGGCTTCTTGATACCATATAGTTGGATAGTCAGTCCTGTCTATGGGGGAACGGCCCAGATGGGATTTGCAACCCGGTCCTACCGTGTGAAGACCGGCGCCGCTTTCACATCTCAAAGAACCGTCGGTACTCTTTGTACATGGAATTTAATCTGAATTAATAAATTCTAAGATCTAAATCTAAGATCGATTAAGATCAAAGTCTTAGCCAAATAAGAGCAATTCTATTGAATAAAAAGTATCCAAGCGATTCTCTGTTCAAGACAGCAGGAGCGCTAGAACCGGGTGTCGAATCTTGTCCGAACCATTCAGCTTATCTGATTTTTTTGTATTCGTCAAGAACTACATGGAAGCATTGCTGGGAATGATCAATTGAAGGAAGCCGCAAATGGTCCGAGTCCTCTTGAGACGCTCGGAGTGAAAAATAAAATGAAAAAAAACCCTTTTTATCTTGGATTGAAAACAAATGATTTACAAGAGATAAATTTAACTGTTTTTATTAAATATTTAAGATAAGTTAAGCATCGATTATTTTACAAGAAGCGAATTTTGTGCATTTCAGCAATTACACTGCAAATAAAAATTTCCTACTCTTCCTAATAAACCATTTTTTTACCTCTCTTCTTCTTTGGTTTTTATCTGTTGACTATAATGCTGTCGTGTGACATTTTTACATATTTTTACATTAATTTTTTTAATAGTAAGAAATATTTATGTAAACTCTTCCATGTAATTTTATGTCTCAAACACATTTTCAAACAATTATTTGATTCATTTACTACTTGTTGTTATTGTTTTCCGTTGTCTTTTCATTTGTCTCAAACACATTTTCAAACAATTATTTGATTCATTTACTACTTGTTGTTATTGTTTTCCGTTGTCTTTTCATTTGTCTACAAGGGTTTTTATTTTCGTGTCGCATTTCTTTTAAATTGTAATGCGCTCTACCATTTCCTGCTATCGTTCTATAGTTTGTTAAAATTTTCCACTTTATGTTACAATTTCTCTATTTTTTGTCTTACATCTACTGTAAACTCACACAAGTAAAAATGTTATGCATTTTTATGGTGTGGCCTAGCCTTGTTTGGATAAAACATTGTGATGGTCTTTTGATGGTTGCCATCCTTGAATAGAAAACACCCACACTCTTTAATGTATTCAATATATTTTCATTGGACTTTTTTTTAAACACAGGCACTAGCAGTTAAACATTCCATTTCCTGAAACCTCTGAGGCGAACATATGGTCCAAAGTTTTTATTTCCATCCGTCTGTCATTCGAAACCATCGCTAAAGAGGACCCTTCAGGCAGAGCGCACCTTCCCCAGCCTAACCAACCGTAACGTCAACTGCACGCTTCGCCGGGTTTCGAACCGAAGATCTGCATTTTCTGCATTCATTAAGACGCATCGAACGCGCGCGCCAGATGCAACCATATCGCGTACTGTAAACAGTACCTCCGCCCCTACGTCCCGGACTCGAGAACCCCCCGCAGTATGTGTATCTACCAATCGATCAATAACAAGCACGCCTAAAGAAATAATCAATTGCTGGCCTGTCCCTCCCCCATCCCCCACCCCCACGTTTGGGATGCATTACCTCTTTAAGCGGACGGGCAGACAGAAGGCAGTGATTCAATGGCCCACTTTATCAACGCCTTCGGATACACGGAAGATGAAACTAGCTGGAACTTCTTGAACGATTCACCGTATTTCTATTTGACATACACTTTGCGATGGAAACAAAACGCTTTTAAAATATAATTTGAAACATTCACACCAACTCTCACACACACACACACACACTTACAACACCTTTCCCTTTAACACAGATAACACTCGAGAAGCGCTCTTTTTTGCTCTCTTCGGCTTAAATCTACCATAAAATGAACCTTCCACCAACACAAAAGGGCTCGCGTTTTTTCGCCTTTTCTCCTATCTACTATATTCCACACACTTTAATTTACGCACATCCGAAACGCACTGGTTAGGATGGTTGAAGAGAAGAGAAAAAAAAAATCAATCAACAACAATGCTCGCGCCTATCAATTGGCACGCCTTTAATTAAACATTAAAACCCCTGTCTTTGCATACATTTAACATTTCATCTCAACATTAAATGCAGCGCAGCAGCGGGGACATCAGCCACGAACATCTGTTTCCGAAAACCGGACGAAATTTCGGTAAACAAAAACCCACCACCCGATGTGAGGTATAAACCTTCGCCGTTGACACGTTTTTTTCCCTCACTTTTGCTATGCTCTGCCTTCCGACACTAACACACACACACAAACGCGCACGGTACGGTGCAGCATAATCCGGTTTGAAGCATAAAATGCATGAACACGGTGCGAGCGAACACACACACACGTTGAATGCGGCGGCGTAAACCATTCGCACCAACACAGCGATACACTGGTTCGATCTTCGACTCTTCGATCGAGACAAATAAACACACTGCTCGCTTGGAAGCTGGAAGCGATCAGAGGGCGAGAGTGAGAGAGAGAGAGAGAGAGCGAGAGGGACAGAGCGAACCCAATGCACAGCATCAATTTTGCCAGCAATGCAGCTGCTGCTGACTGCTGCTGCTACTGCTGGTTAAATTCCAGGAAGAGGCTCATCAAGCGCAGGGACATCATTCACCAACCAATATGCTCTTTAAAGCTAGATTACGCATCGATTTATTCCTCACACACTGCAAATTCACTTTCAATAGCAACTATTTTTGCAAACAAATGCACTTCTTCTTTTGCAGGAAAACACTTCTTGCTTGCGCACTGCTTCATAGCTACATGATTTCGATCACCGACCAAACAATTTACACATTGGTAAGCATCTTAAACACTGTCACTTGTGCTTAACCACCATAAAATAGCAACAATGCTACATCCCTAATTCACTCGAGAGAACCTACCAAGAGATCGCGAACACAGAAAGCAACGCGTGTCCGAGACAACACAGCACGCACCGAAAGACCTTCGCCGTAAGCGACCGCGACCAGTGTACTGAACTGGTTGCGTGCGGAAACGGGACGCGCGCGACGAACGCAGCAAAAGACCCGTGCGCCGGTTGCTTTGTGTTGGTGAGCGAGTTTTTTACTTGCACATGCCTCTAGCTCTGTCTCCTCTGTGTGTGTGTGCGTGTGTGGGTAAGTGGTTTGTATGTGCGGCAGCATAAGCAACATATTGGGCTTTTGTTTTTTTCCCTTTCTTCTTTCTCGTTTGCTTCTCGTCGTTTCAAGCTTCTCGCTCACACTTATACGCGCTCGCTCGGAAAGTATGTGTGTGTGAGAGAGAGAGCAAGACCATGCCGGCAAGGTAGGCGAAATCTTTGTTCGATAGGGCTCGTCGAAATGGATTGCTGCTGCTGGGTCGGTTCACTGCAGGTCAGCAGAAATTATCAACAGAACGATGCGTAAGGGGATTTCCTACTGTTTTGATTAGGTTGAGTTTGCTGCTTCAGGATTTAAAGTTGGTCAGAATAATACTTGATTGATTTAATCATGCATGATTTAATTGAGGCTCATTATCATGCTGTTTTATGCTATTATATAATTGCTTTCTCCATTTTGATTTGACTTTTCTTAACAATATAAAAATCATTTTCTCATCATCAGCAACAATTCTAAACTAAAAAAAAAATATTCAAAACTTTGCAGGGGTTTCGAGATTAATTTAACGATTTCATGCCATTTCAGGACTCGTTGAGATGAGATAGTCGGTTTGCTGGTAAAACTGGAAAATTCCCAACTCCGCTCTAGATGAAGTGAGCATTCCAAAGGTAGAACAGGACAGAAACATGTCTCTCTTCTTCTTCTTTTTTAGCCCTACAACCTCAGAAGGTTTCGGCCTGCCATTCTTGCTTTCTGAGACTTAATTTTTCTAGTATCAGGATAGCCAGGTAGTCAGTCCTAACAATACGGCGCTTGCCGTATTGCCCAAGGCAATGTCAGTGCTTGTATAAATAAGAATAGTCAGTCCTGCGTACGGGAAGGCGATTCTGGATGGGATTTGAACCCCAGACCTACCGTGTGAAGACCAGCACCGTAATTGCCTCAGCCAGGGTCGGATATATTTAACGCCTAAATAAAATCTTTCAATTTTCTGACTGTAAATTGTGTACTTCATCTTGTGCAGTGTCCATCATTGACTCTAACAGTATAAGCTCTACTCGAAAACCCTGTACTCCATGGGAACATCCCGAATTTTGTTATCTTAAATTAACTCTAAGCCTAACCAAAAAAAAAAAAAATCAAAACTTTGTAGCATTTTGTTCCCAACGGTTAAACCTATCGTTTCCTTATCATTTTCATTGATCGCTCCCTAAACTTACTCGCCCATCCTTGTTCAATCCTCCTAATGGGAGTCGATGAACAGTTCAAGATTGTTGGACACTGCTGTGGAGTATGTGGGCTGTACCTTCCCGTCTATGCTTTCCCTCTCGTCGGCACTTTCTTCCGTGGTGCTCCAGTTTCAACAGCGAGCGTGTTTATTTCCAGATTTTGTTTAGAACATCCACTCGCATACCCATATGTGCTCTGATGCCACGATAAAAAAAAACATACACAACAACCTAAAGAAACGAGTGGCCCATCCAAAAGATAAGATAAACTCCAAAACATGCCTCCCTGGCGATGAGGCAACACCGTGGTAAGGGAACACTTTATGAGAGATAAGGCAGCGATCGTGAAGCCAAAAAGCCCAATGCGTAAAAAAAGTAAACAAAACAATACCACCAGATTAGTATGCAACTGCAGCATAACTCGAGCGTGTGTGCGTGATTTGCTTTTTTTTCTCTTGCTTCTTGTGTTTTTGAATTAAATTTCGAACAGCAAAGCCAATTTTTAAACCGAAAACCACTTCACGGCCCCGAGGGCAATGGAACCGTAAAAAACGGAACGAAGTTTATTACGGATTGGAGGCAGAAACTGTTTCAATGTGCAGCGTACATAGTGTGGCTTCAAGTGACCGATCGCTTGGCGTCTTGGGACTTGAGGGGTGTGTGTGTGTTCGATTCCTTGATTGCGCTGACGGTAGCGATATGTGGTGTGGGGTCCACTCTTAGGTACCTCTTAGTATAAACACAAACAAAAGTGGATGCGGCAGAAAGTGAAACCAAATGTTGAGCCCGCTGCTGGAGACATGTGTTTATGTTACGTATTTACAAACACAAAATTAAGACATATCAAGTTCCAATATGGTTACGCCCGGGGGAAGCCCGCAAAAAACCAACCAACACATCTTTTGTTTAATTGAAGTTTGAAAAGGGAAAAAGGAAATTGATTTTTTTAAGAAAGGTTTGCGTGATTGGTATTAATTTAATCAATACCACAAAATTAATGAAAATGCCACTGAACAGAATTGAAATATTAAAGGTATTTTTCAAGTCCGCTAGACAAACTTGTTTTTCAATTTTGACTCTTGAACTTATTCAGTTTCTTTCAAAAAATAGCTCCCTATTTTAACCCCTTTTATTGCAGTTGAAATATGAATTAATGCCAAGTCTGTTGTTTGTTTAATAGAGCCTGTTACAAATAATTCTGGTTTGCTCTAGAAAATATTTAATTATTTAAGACTTGACTAGGGGCGGCCTAGTGGTAGATGCGACAGCTGCGCCGGTCTTCACACGGTAGGACCGAGGTTCACGTCTCATCTGGACCGTTCCCCCATAGTGAGGACTGACTATCCAACTATGTGGTAACAATAGTCTTCTTCTTCTTCTTCTTCTTCGGTGGCACTACAACCTCGAGAGGTCTCGGACCTGCCATTGTTGGCTTTCTGTGACTTGATGTTACACGTAACAAGATAGTCAGCCTTGCGTACGGGGAGCCGGTCCGAACGGGATTTGAACCCCGGTCCTGTCGTGTGAAGAACGGCGCAGCTGACGCCTCTGCCACCAGACCAGTAAGTCTAGTTAGTCAAAACTGGAAGCCATGACCGAAGAGGTCGTTAGACCAAGAAAGAAGAAGAAAAGACTGAGCATTTCCCCTCGTGGCTAAACAACGACTTAACAACGTCGGGTGATCCTAGCTATGTAATGGCTTACTAAACTCCATCATACGTACGTTATTTTAAATCAGTCCTAACTACAGGAGAACGGTTCAGATGGGATTAGATCCCCGGTCCTGCAGATGATGACTGGTTCCACTATCACCTCTTGTAGCGTTTACTGAACAATGATTCTATTGGGATATCTTTACCCGGCCTCGGGCGACCATATAGAAAACACCTGAAAATATCTTGGCTATCTTTATCTTCTTCCATAGCAGTACAACCTTGACGGGTCTCCGGTCCTGCCATTTCTGGATTTCCGTGAGTTAATTTTACTCGCAGCTGGATAGTTAAGTGCTGCGTACTGGGAGGTGGTCTGGATGGGATTTCAAACCCGATCCTGTCGTATGAAGATCGGTGCTGCAATTGCCTAGACCTCTTGACCGCCTCAACAACTAGGTGATAACTATCTTTAAAAAAATGGATTCCTTTTTAGCACTTTTTGAACCTCCACGATTAGCTGCTTCTTCATCTTTCATCATCATTGGATAAGGTCCTTTAATAACCTCCGTAAATGAGCAATATTATTGCTTTTTCTAAAATTTAAACTTACCTTTTTTATTTCATGCTGACGAGAAGAGAAAATAGATTCGTGCAAAACTGCTTCACTATACTAAACTTAACATCACCAAATTCAAGACAACTGTTTGAAATGTGAAGATTTCAATAACTGCCCAGTTCTTGGTAACTTCATCCCAACAAGATGATTTCCCAACTAATTCAACTCAATTGTCACTCATTGTGCAACACCAGCTGAAGCAAACTCCATCTTGTTCTCAATCAGACACGATGGAATAAAAACCATCCTTATCAGTGAAATTCTAAGTGCCTTCCCGGTTACGCTTCCCCATCCCACTCCATCCCGAAACCTCAGCTCGCATCGATCGCTCTTCGGAAAGCTTGTGCATTCAAGTCCAACCCCGTTACCCAAGGCCACAAAACCTCCTCCCTGGCAGCAGTTTCCTTGCTGTTTCGTCTACCGAAGGCCCAGTCAAATGAAGCATGAATCCATCTATGCCGCATTCATGTTCGCAAACATACACGGAGCGCGCGCTACAATACTGACCCGGGCCACTCGAGCGATCGAATCGGAAAAATAAATACAGTTACAATACAAATGGGGAAAGCCGGACGAGTAAATGGGCGCTCCCATCCCAAACCGGCGGATAGTATGAGCATCAGTCAGGGTGCCGTTGGAAGGCGGAAAGCATAAAGCAAGGAGGAAAACATCTGGTTCTATCACCTAGCTGGATGCGGCAGTGGGCCGCAGGCCAACGTTTGGTTTGGAAAATCTCGCCTGACCGTTCCCGGGGGGGTGGGATCCATGGGAGAGAGAGAGAGAGAGGGAAAGGTTCTAGTATTTTTCAGCATTGAAAAAACCAACTCTCCGCTTGTGTATGTGTTTGCACAGTTACGTACGAGCGAGCAAGAAAAAGGAAACGGCAACCGGAAACATGCTAATGCACTTCCTATCATTGCGTCCGTGAGCTCGACTCGCGTCCCTCACCGACTTGCCAACCGCTTCGGCGATGTGGGCTGCATTTGGAGATACATTTTTCTGACAGGTTACATGCAGAGAATGTATGAGTGTTCGGGTCAAGGATGGGCTAAGATGCCGTTCGCGCCACACAGCGTTGGGTGCACGCTGGAGGGAAAAGGAAAGGAATGGAAAGCGCCGATTGCACTAAGTGGGAGGCAGCGAACACGGATTGCAACAATCCGGTGGTTTTTCTTCGGCAAAGTACCCATTTTTTGCTTTTCCGGTTTCCCCAACGCTTTCACACAAACACGCTTCCCCCGTCACGTCCGTATCATCCTCGATGATCATCGCGCAAATTGTATTTATGCTCAGCAGCCCCAATGTACGACTGTGTGAAGTGCTTTCGTCCGGACAGCTCGGTCTGTCCGTATGCAAACAGTGGCGCGATTGGCTAGAAAATGGGGCCAAATGGGGAAGAACACGGATGCATAGGGGCAGAGCACACACACTAGGGCAGGGGCCAGCTCGCCATACATCTTCATCTTCACCCATCACTCTTCTGTGTTGCACGCCGCCTGAAGAGATAGTGGCCCAGAGTGTGGCAGAGGATTCCGAAAAAAAAGGTTCCTCCTTCGACAGTTTTCCACACACCATGCTTTAAAGGAAAAACCAAAAGAAAAATGTGCAATCCTGTGGTTCTGTGGCCACGGCAGCTGGGAAGGGAGCGGGAAACCGGTGAAAACCCCCGACATAGAAGTCTAAATCTTTCACTCAGGAGGCGAATGGAAAAACCACATTGACGCGTACGGGGAGCCGGTGGCGGATCGCTCTAGCCAGTGCTTACATGCGGAATAACAACTTTCGCCCGTGTGTTTTCTTTTTCTTTCTTAGCGTGGTAGTTGTAACTACCGTAGTGCATCATTACCGCTTGAAGGAGGTCGAGGTTTGCCTTTGACCTTTTTTTGTCGAATGTTGCAAACACCAGCAAATGAGATGAATTGATAAGTTGTGTGAGCTGATGAAAATAGTGAATTGGGCTCATGATGACTCATGATGAGTAATTCTAGGCAAATAAATTAGCTTCTCTATTTTAAAAGGGGCAAGTTTTTTGAAGGGCATGGAGATTATTAGTAACAGTTAAAGCAATCAATTTATATAATAAATCATGCTGGAATATCTTCTGCATGTTCCGAATTAAACTTGGGAAGAATCGTCAATGCATTGTTTTTAAGTTCATAAACCACAACAATGCGACGTTCAAGATATTACAGCTACTGTTAGCATGAATTGCTTTTTACATCAAATTATTTGAAATTATTAAATAAGGAAAAAATTGCTTCATGAATTAAACCACTATAAGTTTTCCAACTGAAAAAAAACAAAGCTGAAATTGAAGACAGAAATTTGGAAAAATGTGGAGGATGTGAAGATAACGATGAAAACAAAGTATTCTCTAATTATCTTCTTCTTATATTCTTGAGCTAAGTCTGGAAAAAGATTTGCCGGCTGCTTTAATAGGAAACAAGCTTCCACGACATGATATACATTTATCAAAATCGTCAGTCCTTAGTGCGGGAAGAAGGTTCTAACGGGATTCGATACTCGGTAATCCTGCCATGCAGGGACCGCTTCTGAACCAGTATATTTTCCAGTTTTTCAACGCCCGGGATAAAACTTGTGAATTCTATTGGATGTTTTCCAAGTTTATTCAACTATTCACGAGCAATTATCGCTTCTCGGATTAAAGGCTAAGAATGAAGTATAATACGAGAAATTAAACATACAATTATTCCGGTTTTCAAATCTCTTCTGGACAGTTCTCCCGGAGTCCGGATCCAACTACGTGGTATTATTAAGTCTAGTAAGCCAGAAATGGCAGCCATGTCCTAAGAGGTTGTTAGACCAAAGAATGAGAAGAAGAACGTCCAGACTATCTCTTATCTCATGAAACCTAGTTGATGATAAGATTTTGAGCCTTCCGACGAAAACATAAATCAGCAATAATGAGGAGAAATAGAAACATTTAAACCTCATCAGCCTTGTTGAAATCTTTCCAATTATTAGTTACCTCCGTCTGTACGAAGTAAGCACCGGTAAGGCGTTGCGCTGATGCAAAATGTATTGATTTACTTCATGGAATAATTTTTTTATATTAATAATAAACACTTCTATAACCACAAGTTCCCACACATAGGAATAACTTTTCAGCTATGAATGTAATCAAACCATGGATGTCAGTAATGGCAGGAAGGGATCTTTCGGGATTGTTCTATCAAAAGACGATAAAGCACTTAATAAGAGTTAACGGGCTAGTCTACAGTTTATCGGAAATTGATGGAATATTAATTAACTTGCGTTAGATATTTAAGGTAAGTTTCTTTTAGAATGTTCATAAATTAAAGATATGTTTGTGTAGCATTAGGTCTTTAGATATTAGGTAAGACCGGTTTAAACCCCTGATAAAAGACCTGAACCTTTAAGTTTCAGTATAATGTGATGATGATTGATCAGAAAACAGATGTAATTTTTTTAAATTTAATTCATACATTCATGTCGTTTCTATTTAGTTTTACATGAACATTTTGTGCATAAACATCATAAAATTTTAAACAGTAAAAAAAATCCCAAAAACCCATTCGTAACATTTCCTTCTCATTAAGAATTTATTTCGTCATCTCCAGAACCTTTACAACGCGCACAAAAACGCATCACACGCCAGCCAAACATCAGCATTTGCATGCAACAAGAGCAGGGAGCAAACATCCACACAAACACACACACACACACGTCAACAACAACAGCAACAAAAACACCCCATCCAACCGATCCAACTTGGACTCGAGCCATACAAACGGTTCAAATAGAGAAAGGACTGGGGGAAAAAGGCGTACATGTTGTAAACGGCTGCAATGTTGTATGCAAAACCATTTCCGAATGCATGTATCCGAGCGAGTGAATGAGCTTGCATTTATTGCCACAATAGTAAAAACCCCGTCCCCATCTTTCTACCCCTCCAGCCCATTCCCCATTCGTCAACTCGTCCACTCTCACCACGTGTAGCCACCGGTTCGCTACCGACGGGAGGTTAGGAAGGAATAAAACTGCGCCCCTGCGTTAAAAAGAAGCCACCGGCCCACCCACATTCACTGAAGCGTGCTACTGCTGCCGGATCCTCCCACGATAAAGGAAGCAACAGACAAAAAAAGATGGATAAAAACCGACGCAGAGTAAAAATGCATCAGCCAGTGGGCCACAACGTCATATGCATTTTTAAAAAAGGTATAAATTTTCCAACACCCCGCATGGAAATCCTTGGCGCGAATCCCCACTCCGCGAACCCACTTATCGCTGGGGCACTTGATGCGGCGGCACTGATGTTGATTTATTTTACAGGATGAGATGATACTCGGGGTCGGATTGCATCAGCAAGGGCGTGCCGTTGGCGCACGGATTATGAATGCCCCGCGTCAAGTTATCCGGCTCCTTGTTGTTTTTGTTTTTCTTTCATCTCCTCTGCAGTTGAATACAGTGCATTACCGGTTGAAAGTAGATGCACCGAGGACGAGTGCTCAGTTGGGTTTGGTTGGGCGATGCACTGAAAGCAACCAGCTCGACACAGGATTATGGCAATCGTATGTAATTGTGAAAATTACCATCGAACATGAGTGATGGGTGTACTTTTGTAGCGATTATCAGGTCCGTTTCTGTTATTTTGGAAAGTTGGAGTACTGTTTCAAGCAATTAAAATGGACATCGCAATGACTGCAGTTATTGGACATAATATTGCTCATTATAAAGCGTCATAGAACGTAAGCATTTTTGTGTTGCCTATGGGAGTCTTCAAGCCTGGTGGTTTATCGCCCAACTTCATTTCAAATTCCTTTCAACATCATTTCCCATTCACCGGCGCTATCCATCATGGCCGCGGATTTATGGTGTATTTATTGGACCACAGCTGAGCAAAAGCCCTGGAACACGAACTTCACCACCAAAACCCTAACACAAAACGCCACCAACCGTGATCCCAACCAACACAATCCCTTTTGCTTCCCGTTCAAAAAAGGAAGGGCGAGGACATCCAAAACCTTCACAAAACCACAGCACCTCAGATGTCATCCGTCAGCGCATTAGCACCGATCCCTGCAGTGCATCGGTGGGTTCCGCCGATGCAACTGACACACCGGAGCGTTGCACCAAAAACCGAGCTACTGCACCGAATGGGCAACAGAAAAATGACAATTCCAAGTGCCAGGTGCCCCCCCAATTCGACCGCAATATGGCACCAGCTGGTGGTGTGACTCGGTCCGTTTTTCCGCGCACGGGGAATACGAGTCGTTCGCACACTTTTCGGGGGGATTCTGCGATACTGAGTCCGGGAGTCCTGAAACTTGAAACGGGAAGGAAATCTGTCTGCCGTAGTCCAAATGCAAACGCATTCTTTCGACCTTTCTACGCGCAGCGGGTTCGGCGAACAAGTGGACGTATCTGTTTCGCTCGGTCGAGTAGTTTCGGTTTGTGTCGACGCTCCCCCCGGCCGGTGTGTATGTTCGTTGATTTGGCGCGAAATATTCATGCCAACAGGAAGAGAACGAGAGTTGAATGTATTTTTTAGCAGCTGGTGCATTATCGAACCGTGCGCAGAGTTTATTGGCACAAAAGGGTTGGCATTGTTCATGGGTGAACTATTATTTGTTTACTGATGTGTTTTGGTAACGTTCCTAAGAAAAGTACTAAGTCGAGAAGAGTTAATTGAATTAAAGAAAAAGTCAGAATAAAATAAAAGTATAGTAAACGATCCTTATAAAAGTTAAGATAAAAGTCCTTATTACCATGCTCGAATGTTTGACAAAAGCTCTCTAACTCTAGAAATCGGTATTAAAATAGTTGTATTGGTTATCCATTTCGAAAACAGCAGGAAACTTTAACTTTAACGTAAGCTTTGACTCTAATGCTCGCACTACAATTGCCAAACGGACACTTAAAGCTGCGAGAGGTAAGTTTTGTAGCTTTATTTGCGGATTGTCGAGAATTTTCGATGGTGATGTGATCGATGATGCGATGTGATATTTGTTAGTAATTGCCCATGAACTCATCAACAATTTCTTAATTATCTTAATTTTGATGTATTTTATTTCTGTAAATTTCCATAATTTCTGAATTCGTATAATATTTTCTCACACCAACGAACCCATCCCCATCACTAGCTTATTTGAGTTGTATATGAAAAACGGATATGCGGAAGTATCCATTTTTTTCATTCGTTACCAACTAAATTACATTGAAAAACAGAATACTGCATTAGTTTGGTAGAGGCAACAACGGTCTTTAATGACAGGAACGGTGTTCAAATCCCATCCAGACAGCCTCCCAGGGCTGACTCTCCAGCTACGGATAAAACAAATCATAGAAAGCCATGAACTGCAGGCCGAGACCTTTCTGGATTGTAGTGCCAATGAAGAAGAAAAAGCCGGCAAATCTTCTTGATCGAAAAATTATCATTATTAGAATTCAGACGAAGCAAAGTATTTTACCGAACGCCCAGTCTTACGGAATTGGGTTTGAGTGTGTGGACAATTGCAACGCACATTTTGCTCGACATTCCATCAACCATGAGAACCAGGACGCTAAACCAACGGCTGATCGAATCCAAGGAGGTTAACATATTTCGTGTTTTTTGAAGGCACACAATAAAAAATCTGCTACAATTTGTTTTATTTACATTTTTTCCAGCTTCAAGCCGCAATCATAACTTTGACAGCTAGAGTTGTCCAAATTTAACAAAAAAAAAAAGCTTCACGTAAGTTTGTCTTGTATTGTTCGAGGATATAATACCAATCCATACGATATGTGATTTGTCAAGGATTGTTAGAGAGTTTGTCGACTCTCATCCTTAACCTTAAGATATTTTACTTCATTCAGGCATCAGACAAAATTGATCGATCTTCGAAACTAACTAATTATGAAAAGTGACTAAATATCAATTTAATTTAAATCGCCTATGACTATCATTTGTGCTTGAAGTTGATGTTATCAAAACGCTAATTTAATTATTTAAATGCCATACTAACACACCGGTTTATCGGACGGAAGAGCAAGCGATAATTCCTGCAATCATTCATCTTATGATAATAGCAAAAGTATGACATCCAAACAAAAAAAAGAAACGGTTATCGAACAGCTGTACACTCCCGGTCATCTGCAACTTTCACACTGTCTAGGCTTCCTGAAGGATATCCCTTTATCTACCAAATCAGTACCAATCTATTAATCATCCCGTCTGAAGGTTAACCGAATAGCTGCTGCAATCACTCGCATCACCACGAACTCCATGCCCATGCCCGGGATGGCCATAGTGCCACCGGGAAGCTTATAAAAACGAGTGTTTCTTTCAAATCGAGCATGGTGAAAGATCTCTCCCGAGAGCTAGAGCGATTCCGCTTACATCCACGCTTCCCACAAACAGACCGTTCCTGCCCCTTCTTGGATGCTCCAGAGCAAAAGACGTCCCGGAACGTTCCATTTCTGTGGGTGAAAGCTTAATTGAACGGAAAAAGCTACAGATTGTGGTTTGGGTTTGGTTTGCGTTTTGTTTCGCTTACGATTCGCCCCACCATGCTTCGATCCCATTGTGTGGAGAAATATTTTGAGGCAAAAGGTTAGGATGCTGGTGACGCCACCGACGACGAGCGGCGTGGTGATGATGATGATGATGGGTGAAGGTTTGTGTGCAGCCAGAAGTGAACCATTCCATCAGAGATGGCGCCACTGAGCATGATAAATGTTCCCGAGAGAATGTGCATACAGATGGAAGCAAATAGAAGAAGAAAAAAACCGGCACACACACACTGTGCATCAATGTGCA
Source organism: Anopheles stephensi (assembly GCF_013141755.1). Classification (NCBI taxonomy): domain Eukaryota; kingdom Metazoa; phylum Arthropoda; class Insecta; order Diptera; family Culicidae; genus Anopheles; species Anopheles stephensi. The sequence goes on from NC_050202.1 coordinate 20,559,178, forward strand.
TGCCCGTTAGAAGGGGAAAGAAAAAATGGAAAACCGAAGCAGAAGGAATATAGTAGTAAGTCCGTACCTCCTGGGAGGAAAAGTGTCACCCCGCGTCGACATACCAGACTTTCTCCCCATTCATCCGGATTTAGCTGCCGGATGCTACTTAGGCAAGCATTTCTCAAAATGCAAATGGTTGCAGGCTCTCGGGCACAGTTTGCAAGAGCGTCATCTGCGAACGAGCGAGCGGACGGAATGCACTACGCAGAGATTTACACCTCCGTGGCGAGACGGCCGATACTTCGTGCAAATGCCCTGAACGGGTGGACCTAATCTATGCTAAATCGTATGTTAAACGGTCCGTACTTATTTGACTGTATCTGGCTGCCATTGCACTCAATTTACATACATTTGCAATCAAGCTAAAGGGGTATCGGGGGATTACTGTCAACCGTCGGGTTTAATGAAGCTGTCTGAGGCATCTACTGATGCCATGATATATTGGGGAACCGTATGCTTTATGTTGCACTCTGTGGTGTTTGATTTAGAATATTCATCATGACGTTGTAGTTTTGTAGGTCAATTTTTTTTTCCAGCCCGTTTATCCATAAAATGCATTTGGATTTCTTTATGTCGCAAACTTGCATACGAGCAGGAACTGTTGACTTCTTCTTCTTCTTCCTTGACACTACAACCTCGGGAGGTTTTGGCCTGCCATTTCTGGCTTTCTGTGACTTGTTTTTACCCGTAGCAAAGTAGTTAGTCCGTCGTGATCTGGCGCCGCTGTCATCTCGGCCACCGGACCGCTCCAACTGGGCACAGGTGACTACTGGAGACACACAGATCCCAGTCGCTGAAAGAAGACTCTTCTGCAAATTGACTAGAGTATGTTAAACGTTAATACTAAACATAACCCAGATACAGAATCTCAATACCTCGGATTCCCGATCCTGCATACCAGATTCCCAGGGATCCCAGGGCTTTCGCGATCTTGGATGCTTGAGAGTACATTATTGTTCCTTGAAGCAATCTATTCTTGAGTACGGCTCGATGATTTGGTCTCCAAATAGCAATCCAGCTCTGCTTCCATAACCCGAGTCTGGTAACCCGAGACTGTGTAAATGACCCACTGCCAATAATTCCTTCTCAGACCTGTTAGACGTTCACCTCTCTTCGACTTCTTTCCGTGCTCGAATTAATCCCAAACTGTTCGCATTATACATTCAACATGTTTATTAATCGTTTACACTTGACTTATAAATTGACTTGAAGAGCATCAGCATTTATTTAAAACCAGCTTCCCTTCCTTGATGCGTCCAGTCAGTTAGGCCAATGTAAATTAAAAGAGTTCATAAATGAAACCGGCGCGCTTCAGCCAACCAGGCAAACCTCAATTTGTCCGGCCGCATCGTGATCATTTATTAACTAAAACACCGTCACACGGACGAACGGCACACGGCGACAGTTCATGCTTGTAGAACGGGCCAAAGACACTCCGTGGCATTTGCAATGGAATGGATGACCAGCGAACGTGTGTAAATGCCTCCCGGTACATTATTTGCTTAATTGAGTTGGCTGGAGGTCAAGTCTAATGGATTGAGCTGTGGATTCCCGGCGAAAGAAGAAGAGAAGCCATGTTTACGTTATAGCAAGCAGGCAGAGCTTGGTTGGAAACTTTAATAAGTGGTAATAATTCGATTAGTGGGCCATTTGCTGCACGTTGCATGTAGGAATAAAGGAGGAGCGTTGCACATAAACATATTGAAATCACTATAAACTTCAGCATTAAAAGGTATTACTTTTATTAGGATTTGATGAAGATTGGATATTTTATTGAAACGAATCAAAGAAAAACTCCACTTATGTTACAGAGTATGTTCTATTTTTCTTGGATTAGTGACTTGCAAGGTCAAATCGGCCATATATCACCCTTAAATAGCCTTACGAATTCCACTTAGTCGTGCCTTCGAGTAAGACCTTGCAAGTTTACTGAGTTAAATAGTCTAAGATCCCAAAAGTTAGTTTTAAAATATATAGACTTTTACCATAGCAAAGACAAAAGACAAAAGACTTTTACCATAGCAAAGACTGACTATCCAGACTCAAGGTCATATGTATCTCCCTTTGTCCTATTAAAGGTAATGTTATTACGTTCACTCGTTCTAGGTTGAAGAACGACTAGGTTCTTGTTAAACGTGTTTCGGTGATCAAGGACTTGGGCGTTTGGCTTGACACGGGTCTTACCTTCTTTCACCACATTGATTCCATAGTCATTAAGTCTAGGAGAACTCATGGTGTTTTGAAACGTCTGTCCCGTGACTTTTCCGATGTCTGCTATCTGAAGACTTTGTTCTGTTCAGGGGTCAGATCTGTGCTGGAGTATTGCTCGGTGATCTGGTCCCCGTTGGCAAGAATCCACATTGATCATTTGGAGCGGGTGCAGTGGTGGAAAACCACTGGTGATCGACCCTCTGCCCTGCCCTGTTACGAGGACAGATGTCGGCTGCTTGGCCTTTAATCTCTTGAATATCGCCGTACTCTCTCCCAATCCTCATTTATTGCTGCACTCCTTCTTGCTTGTATCGATGCCCAAGCTTTACTTAGCAATATCCCACTATATGTTCCCTCCCGTGCTCTTCGTAACCATCCCTTCGAATTTATATTGCCACACGTCGCACTGCAGTGGGTCTCAAAGATCTCCACCTTATTGCAATCAAAACGTTCAACCCCTCGTCCCATCATTTTGATTTTAATATTTCCCTGCCTGTTTTTCGATCCCGGTTGTCATCCTCTTCCTAGTATTTCCTGCATTTTCCTATTTTCCCTTTTTCTGCCTGCTGTCTTTCTGTGTTCCGTTTAGAAATAGATATTATTTTACTGCTAAGGTTAAATATAAGATTACCAGTATAGCCAAGGGCAAACTGTAGAAATATAAATGAAATGAAATGAAATGAAATATGTCCGCTAGTTGACATATGAAGCTTCAGAAAGCTTTAGACATGATTGATCAACGAGTGGACTCGCAAGTCCTTCAGTAGCACCTTACAGATTAGAGCAGGAAGAGGAAGAAGGCTTTATAAATAAGAAAAAAGTTGAGTCAAGTAAGCCAAACATGGCGAACTGAAGCCTCTCGAAGTTTTAGTCTCAAAGGAAGAAACTCAACTGCCAGTCAGTACGCTAGTTATTAGACCTCCCCCATGTTAAGTGACTTATTATTTCTAGTCATCAATACACACACGCAAACCCCACAGAAACTGTTCGATTTTGAATGTTAATGATTCATTTCTAAAATTATACCTCTCAACACAATCTCCCGAACTCACTCGCTTCCAATCACAAGCAAAAAGTCGGCAAACTTCCCCCAGCCCCATTAAAAGCTACTCTTCCGAAAGAAGCTTTCTCCGTGTTTCCCTCGCTTGCTTTCACCAGTGCCGAAAATCTTTCAATTTGCGAGTCAAACCACAAGAACAAACTAGCGATTTGCAGCGGTACGTACCAATTCTTGGTCCCATACTAACCGCACATACACACACACCAAACCGTTTCCAAAGTCCTTAACCACCTACATGACAAAAGGTGTGGAAAAAAGGGGGGCTATCGTTCCGCCGAAAGCTAGGAGTGGAAATCATTTTCCGGCTCTTAGGCGATGAAGAGCACCCAAAAGGCTAGCTACCGACTTATGCCAATAAATTAAACATACTGTGCCGCTGTGCTGTGTGATCTATGAATATTCCGTGATCCGAGGCAAGTGATATTATTTGCAACCCCTCTTTTACCCGCGTGTGTGCCGTTTGGTTTTCCGCTTCTTAGCAAGAACTTGCCGTCCTTCGCCATGGGCATGGCCATGAATAGAATGGAATTAATTCCGCACCAAAATCCGCTCAATTCCGTGTCACGTAACGTACGTCGGGTTTCGGCCTGACTTTCGACAGACTGGGAATGAGGCTCCTAGAGAGCATGCCGGGAAAGGGGCGCAAAACTCACCAAACAGCGAAAAGCCACCAGAGTAAGTTTGCTCGGTTGGGATTAGAAATTAGATGGAAATGTGTTCGATTAGTCATTGGAAGAAGGTTGTTAAGGAATTATAGATGGGCGGCGTGCGTCGCGGTGAAACTGGCGTCGGTTCGTTAACCGTAATTGTCTGGGAGGAAAACGTTACCCATGCCCCAGTCAAGTGAGCTGGAGGAGCAGTTTAGGTAAAGGAAGGATCCGACCCCCGAATCAAAATTCAATAAATAATACTTTTGATTCTAGAAACCACTTTCTTCTACTACCTTTTCGGCAAGCATAGTGCCGCTCGATGATCGGTGTCATGCTTTACTCGAAACCATATATAAAGTGCAAGTGTTTGAAGTGCAATAAAAACAGGGCCAAATCCAATCACGATTAAATTTACGACCCCGAAAAAGCCTTATTGCCTTCCGCAAGCCTAAACACATCCATTCGGAGAGCAAGGATCAGGAATTATTATCCCATTTTATAACTCCACTGCTCCCTGTCAATCGTATCCTTTTCGCCCAGTTTTCCTTCACACAAAAACCGGCCGCAAAAAATGGCTTCGGCCCTATCTAAAGCTCATACTGCGAGCTAGATCTTGCCATTGCCATATTCGCACCCAACGCAAAAGCACCGGGTTAACGAGCATTGAATAATCCGCCGCCGAGATAGAGCGATTTACACCGCGCCAAGCACCGGGTTCACCAGAAGGGTTTCGGCTGGAACATATTTTTAAACTCCCATAAAAACCATTACAACTTTGCCTATAAAGATAAAAATGTTGCGCTACCTGGGGAATCACGACCCCCGCTTGCCGAACCGACCCCTCATTGCGTTTTGGCGCAATTAAAATATGCGCGGAAGTTTCGCGGATAGCGCGTCGGGGTAAAGTGAAACGCAACGGGCAATAAATGCAGCGATCATCCCTCTCGGCTGGGGGATGAACGAAACCCCCTCGCTCATCTATTTTTGCCACCGGTTGTCCCGTTGGCGTCAAGGTACGTGTGTGTGTATAGTGAGGTTATAATAAAATGTAAATCGTTTTTATGCACCGGTCCGGCAATTGTCGACCTAAGCCATTTCATGGTAGCGTTTATAGTGTTGCGAGCTGGTATTAAACGCCGCGCGATGCCTTCAATAATTAAAACATTGCCGAACCAATCGGCTTTGCGCGTGATGGTGGGTTTCGTCGTTATCGAGAAAACTTTAGATTAAAAAACTAATTTAGTGAAGCTTTATTTAAATGTGAAGTGTCCGATGGATGAATTTACATTCCTTCTCTTTCGTTTAAATCATAATATGAAATATGGGAAAAATACAGGAGATATTCATGGAAAACAATTTTTATTTTACGATTTTCTATTTTCAACTACACCAAAGATCCATTTCTAGCAATACTTTAATTGAACCTCATAAGCAAATCATGGAGATCTGTAACAATGGAGTGTTGAATTAAATTTGTACAAACAAGTGATAAAGTTGAGGTTAATCTATATTTTCTGAAGGACAAGCAGCTGGTATAGAATTTTGATGGCCCTTAGCAGAATGAAAGTTGGAGGCCCCCAACCCATCGAATCTCCTGACTGAATCAATGTCAGAGGCAAAGTGGCAACATCAGATCTAGACCTGTTATGGAGTTTACTTTAAGCCCTCCTAATAATCGAGGCTCTCAGAACCGCCGAGGCGTTTCTTATTGAAAGATATGCTTTTGTCTTTGTAAATAGGGTCCCTTGAAGTGTTTGGTTAGTTCCCTTACACTAGGATTTGCTCCTCAGTACAAGAGATTCTTCTTTTTCTTCTTATCGGCCTTGGGCTGCTGCAACAATCCTCGATATCTCGCCAATCCATTATCTCGCTTTCTATGTTTACGTAGATTACAGAAGGACTTTCTGGGGTGGATTGTGACATTCTCAAGACATGGCAAGTCCACCCGAAGCGGCTCCTCCAATGTCCTTTCACACATACGAGGCCAAAAATCCTTCTGAGTTTTGAAGTTTTTTTTGAGTCCGTATGCGAGTCTTGTAACTATAAATGAGCAAGAGCTTATTATGCTAAAAATTACAGTAAGCAATTTTAAAATTTACACCAAGTAAGGACAATAAATTAAATTCGACAATAGACAATCGCAAAAATGTAAGCAAAACGAAACACTCCATCAACTATCGAGGATGCCACAAGTTTTCTACATCTTCTTCTTTCTTTGCTTAACGACCTTTTACGGTCATGACTGTCATTGATGGCTTACTAGACTTATTGATACGCATAGTCAGTCCTCACGATGTGGAAACGGCCCAAGATAAAATTTGAACCTCAGTTCTGCCGTATGAAGATCGGCGTAGCTGCAGCATCTACCACTGAAAAACCCTTAAAATCATACTCTTCTGAGGGTAGTACATGCTATTTTCTAAAGACCTGATTTAATGCTCGCTGTTTGCAATTCCCAACCAGACAATACCGCTCACAGGAAAGACCATCCAGCGGGTACGTCCCGTTTCAATATTCTGACGATCTCTTGAAGATGAAGGCCAAAATTGAAGCTTTCCTGTGAGTAGGATTCGAAAGAGCGTTTCATATTTACGACTCAAGCATGATTCTTTTTCAAACTGTTCCTTGCATTGTTTTTTCCTCGATTCCTTTTACTTTCTTTTTCTTTTACTATTTATTACTAAGAACTATATGGATATAATACAGAGGCTTCTCAATTTATTACGTGACACACATTCTCATAAGCAGCTATAAACCAGCCATAAATTCTAAACTATTAAATCCACATGATACAGCAAATGTTGCATTCGTCAGCCTGATAATCTACTACACCCCGAAGGGGTCAAATCCTTTATTGCTAAACATACTTAGTGTTTTGACCTTTTCAACTTCAAGCCAATAATTTTATTCTCCACACCATTGATGCGAACGGTTGCATGCTTGTCTTAAAGATAGCACATTTCCTTGTTATTTTTACTGTTTTTTGGCAAACCTTGCACTTTCAGCAGCCCTTTCGAATGCCTCCGGCCCGAGTACAGTATTAAAAATCACCGGACCCGGTCGTAAAACCCGGGCACACCAATCCCATCCCAGCGCGTCAATAAATTCCCCATTCCGACCAGCTGGCCACCGAACGGCGTGGCGCCGGCTGCGTTTAATGATGCTTCATTAGCTTTCCTCACTGGGCTGCTTGTTGAGATTGGCGGCCGGTGCCTGCCTATTTATAGTCTTTACACGTGACCCACCCGCCACGGATGGGAGCCATCCCGAACGACCGATGGCTGACTTCAAGCTCGGCGTCTGCGAAAGCTTCTTCCTTCGAAAGCAGACAGGGGCATCAATCCGCTTCCTGTTTTAAACAGTGAAAGACACCGCTTGCGAAAGAAATCATTCAAAATAATTCACCATCTGTTCAGGAAACTTAGCCACGTACAGCACCGGTTCGCGATGTCCAGCAACCATGAAAGTTCGAGACAGTTGGTTAGAGCTATAAAATGCTTCCGTTTTGCCCTTCGGCACGTTTGTATGTGTCTCACACAACCTTCAAAGTCTTCAGGATATGGGATGGGTAATCATTTTCAACCAAGCAACTAGCCTCATCCTGACATACACATAAACTGTGGGACGGAAAATCAACGCCAATCCCGGGGATCGTAAAAGATCCCCGGGAGACGGATGTGAAAATCGAATTTTATTTTTCCGCAGTTTAAATAACGGCAAGGAAAGTTTGCTTTCCGTTTTCAATTGGCTTCCGGTGCGTGGGTACCGCTGTCGTATAGGAGCGCAAGACAGTGGCAAGTTCTTCGGGAAAGATCGTTTTCCTGAATGGGAGAGCCTCAATTCTTATTGGAAGTTATGAGTATTGCGATACGCTTGATTCGTTCGTCGTAAACTCACATCAAGTGATATGGGACGATGTGGGATTATGTTTGATTTTGTATTATAGATTTCAAGCGATTGTTCTAGAGAAGATAATAAAATGTAAAATGAAAATAAATCCAGCTTTTGTATCCCTGAACATAGCCTAAGGAATTGACAGTACTGGTTTAAATTCATTCAATATTAGCGACCAGAGCGATGAGCTCGAGACCTCGATAAGCATGACCCAAAGCTCCTTTTTCCTCGGTGATCAGTGACCGTGACAAAGGTCAGCCTGGAGGCTAAATGGCGGACACATTCATTATCCTTCCATGCTTCGGTGCAAAAGCTATACCGGCGAACTCTAGCCCAACCAGTGACACCATACTGACCGTAGACAATGTTTAGCCCCTTTTCCTTCCCGCAGCAAACTCTGCTTTGCAGTGCTTTCTAGGAAAACGATCTCATTAGACTAGTGGCAACGGAAACTTATCAACCCCAAAATTACGAAGCCGTTATGGGGTTTTTGGAGGTTCTTCTGCTTGCTCCTATGGTAGATCATAATTACGACAATAATTTATTTTAATTAATATCACTTTACACACCGCTCGAGCACGAGCGACCGTAGCCTCACGAAACCGACCGTGAAACTGTCATTTGGCTGCTGGCTGTGTGGATCTTTCTTTTTCGAAGGGCAAGAACACAAAAAACACCATAAAATTGAAAAAAACGTGGCACCTGCTTGTGTCCTTTGGTGGGTGGCGGGGATATTCGTTTTTTTCTGCCCATTGTCAACTTGTTCGTACAAAAGAAATTAAAGTTGCAATTATATCTAAACGAAAGTCTCTGGAAGGGCTTGCGATGCAAGGGACAAAGTGATGAAAAGGGTTCATCAGTTGCAACAACAACAAAATCTCGCGGTATACTTCTCTGTAAAAGCATGAGTAATGGTACCGGTCACCGCAATCATTTATCATGTGCCCTGTTATAGTTATAAAGCTGCAACATACCTATTAGTTTTGTGCCGCGTGTACTGGTGTTGTGGAAGCAGCTTGAAAATCTGTGTACTGTTTGCTAGAAATAAAGAAAATGGAGAAAGAATTGTAAATTAGATCGAATAATTAAGGCATTATTATGAATCAAAATCAATTACATTGGAAGTTTTTTATGCTTATTAGAAGTTTTAAATTTAATTCAATTCAATAACATTTTGCTGAAGTCATTAATTGAAAATTGTGAGTTCCTTTCTGCGTAGCTTTAAAAAATATGTCTACGTAGAATTAGCCCATGATCGTTGCTATAAAAATTTTGATAGAAGATGTTTGCCTAATTTTACCAAGCGGATTAAGTCTGCATGCAATACGGTTCATATATTTATTGTGCCAACAATTTTTACCCAGAAATATATTGTATTGCCCTAAAACTTCAAGTACCCACTTGAATTAATACTTCTTGGAGGTGCAAGTTATTTTATAATCCATTAAGTTAGGATCACAGCTCATCAGCACTTCCAGCCAGCCAGTCATTAGTATTGCAGAACAGATCAGCTTTCGCAATCAGCCGTCCTAATCAACCATCGCTGGGAGTTCATATCGTTATCAGCATAATCATGGGAGCTGCACAGCTCTGGACCGCTGGCACAATCCATCCGATCCACACCTGTTTCCTACCGCTCCACCACGAATACCAACAACAGTGAATCCAATCAGTGCAGCGGAACGGAATGAACACTAAACGAGCCAAAGCCAAAGGTGAAAATGCAAATTAAATCCGAAACCTGAACATTCGCTAACGATGGTGGGGCGATCGAATCTTCTTCACCTGGCCAGACTGAACCCCCGTTGTTAGAATCCGCGCGTCCTGCGTACAGTCTAGTCGCGGTGGGTGGTGTGGCTGGTGTCTGAATGTACCCACCGCTAAAGAAATCCTGACGTAATCAGCGCTATTCCCAGCCCCCAGCGCACACCAGTAGAACGTGGGGCACACGTCTCGTGGGGCTTTTGGTCGGGAATTTGAATTACATCGTCCTCCTGAGCTTGAGAAATGCAACAGTAGCTTGCCTGCTGGTTGGAGGTTTGAAATGCTGCCCCCTACCATTGGCATGGTAATTGAGTGGTAAGACTTTGGAAGTAACTATGAAGCGCTTGCAGCAGCAGTTACGGTGCTTCTGTTTTCTTACAAGATGAAGATCACGTGATAAAGTTATTACAAACGCAGGATGACTCTTGGCGATGGGTGAGTTGCGATGGAGATGTTTAAACTGGAACGATATTTCACCGCTAGAAGCGCATAAGGAGGAGCATACCGATAAGGACTAGGAAATTTAAGGACAATTAAAGACAAGAACTAGATTGAGACACCAGTTACAACTCACATCAAGTTTTGTAGATGCCAATAGTTTTATGTTTTCTTCTTAAAATAAGGCTCACCATTGTCGACCGTTTGCAGTACACGTCTAGGTTACGGGAGCTTTAACTCTTTTACTTTAGATACTAACGATAAAATATACGACCCAGTGAAAAAATCATGCAAAATACTCTGAATGTAGTGTGGAGACCCTCTATCTGTAAACTTTTTGTTTGTGAGATGTAATAATAATACAGGGTATCCCGAAGTAGATTGACGCATTTCCAGATATTTTTGTTACCATCTCACAATTTTTTTATTTATTCCCAGATATACTTGCTCTCTTTCTAGTATTTTTTACACGTTCCCAGATATTTTTTCTTTTATCCCATGATTTTTTGACACGATTCCACAATTATTTATCATGGTCTCGAGATTTTTGATACGGTCACAGGTATTTTTGTACTCGTCCTGTCGATGCACTCGCTGCAACTCGAAGCAAATGTATGATATAAAATAACAAAAGCACTTTGAGGGATTACAAAGCTGTAATGATAATATGTTATTGAAATAATATATTATTAAAAAATGTCCGGTGACAGAGAAGGTTTGAGCGACAGTCTTTATAAGGCATGGCCTGGTATAGAATCCTATCCGGACCGCTTACCTATGAATAGGACTACGAGTAAATTTAAGTCAGGAGGAGCCAATAAAGGCATGCCCAGACCTCTCGACGCTGTACAGCCATTTAGAAAGCAATACGTATAATGATATTGAAAGAAAATTTTACGCAGGCAAGTTCATCATCATGTTAGCAATCCTAAATAGCAGAATTAATCCTTTATATTTATATTTTTAGGATTACGGCTTGACGCCGTATTGTCAAAGCAGAATTAATCCTATTGCGTCAAAAACCAAAATATCAAAAATAAATCAGAACGTGTCAAAAAGTCTTGGAAAAAGAATAGTGTTGCGATGGGAAAACCATGAAAAAGCGTCAAAATCGCATGAATATCCTCTAAGATAAAAATTGCTTAGATTTTGTGTTATGGTAATATCTGGAATTGTTTTTATCATGTGTAAACTTGTTTTAGGTGGCGATAAATACTTCAAAAGCCTTAATTCGGATGTACGTAAATTAATCCTTGCTAACTTTCTTAGCTTACTCCAATCTAACCTCTCCATAAGACAAAGAGAAACTAAATTTTGCACCCAATTTTTAATTAGTTTATAATTGAATTCAAAACAGTGATCCATCGACTGCCACAACTCACAAACACGGTGGGTAGCCAATTTACATTGCAGGAAAAACACGCCAGGAAAACTTTCTTAGTACACCCAAAGCTTCGTTTTACTTACATTTGCACTCGAAAACACGCTCCAACCGAGCGCAAACCATAAGAATCAGGTACGGATGCGAAAGGATTGATAGCTTCAATCTTGCCGTACCGCTTGCGAACGCTGACATGAGAAGATCGATCCCTAGCGCTGTCTGTCTGTCTTGACGTTTTACAGCATGGCGCACCCCTATGCATCCGTTTCCCCCGGGCCCGGTTCACCCGATAAATTCAGCTTCCCAGGGGAATACGCTCGTGTCTATTTGGTAACGTGAAAGTGCTTCGTAAAATTGAAATACACCTGTATTTGATTAAGCTGTCCGGGAGCGTGTGTGTGCAGGTTCGCAACGACTATGCAATCGGTTTGCCTGTGCCGGTGAAACACAAGCAGCACAATTTAATTTATTTCTCAACTGCCATGATTTGATCGAATAACCTATGATTGAGTTGTTTGTTGTTTCGGGCGAGCTTGGGTACGATTATTTCGTTGCGAAGCAGGGTGAATTGTGTTTTTAAGAACTTTAGCCGATCGTTAGTGAGAAATTCAGAATTTATTTAAATGCTCCGAAGAATAAATATTCGTTTTTATGATTTATCATACCCGCTTAAGGTATTTCTACTTCTCGATGAGATCATATTCTCCTATTCGTTGCTTTCAAATTTACTAAATGATGTTTCCTACTTTTCTGGTTATATTTCTCAAACAAATTCCACTCAGCTCAGCTACTTGACAAACCATGAAAAATGCATTAAATTCCCACATCAGCCTCAAATTATGCCATCGACATCGTACGCAAAATGGAACCTGTCAGGATAACCACAAATGAAAAAAAAAACGAGTAGAAAACCCAGCCAAAACCATTGAAAGAAAACCCATCTTAATCATTTCCAGTTTTGCCGACCCGCGTTTTAAAAACTTTCCGATGAAAAGTGGTATTCATTTTCTGGATTTTCCCCCCACCCAACGAACTTCCCACTCACGAGAATCAAGGCTGATTGTTTGATGCAGAAAAGTCGAAAACGATCATTGCCTGGGTTGGAGCACTCTCACCACACCGGGTGGAAGAAAAGATGAAAACCACTGGCACTGGTAGAAGGGGGGGGGGGGGGGGGATGGGGGCTTTAACAAAAAAAAGCACCGGGTGAAAAACTGTCGACACGTTCACTCGCAGCACTTGGTGGAAAATGAGCATCAATCATACTTCTTCACACCTCATTTCAGGTGGCTTTCATTGTGGAACTGCTTGGACGCGTTCTACCAAACCGACCGGGCCCGGTCCTAGCTCTCCCAGCCTCTAAAACCAAATCAACCAAACTCATTTTCCTGGGAAATATGGCATCTTTTAGGTCCTGCTAAAGGAGAATGGAAAGAAAAGAGCACTACATTGAAACGAGCTGGAAAAAAATCGGTATTCATATTTTTCATCGCACTGTCAGGGACAGAAAGGATGCATTTAAATTATTCACATCTTTTGCGATTCGTTTTCACACTTTTGCGAAACGAGTTTTTTTTTAGCAGGTGCTCAGTTTGGGGAGTATTTCGTTGATTTGGTATTGTATTATTGATCTCTTGCTGTACTTGATGGAAGGTTAAGCAAGATGTGACAGGGAAAAAAGCTTATGGTTGTCAAAAGAACGCAGAAAAGGCAAGAAAAGTGTTTGAAGATTTAATGGCAAGGAACTTATAAAATGGTTATAAAAATATTAAAAATGAGAAAAAATCAAATAAAAGATTTTGTATTAAAATAAAATTAAATAAAAACAATCACACAAAATGTAACATCAAGAGTTGACATTTTTATATTTTTTGTACATTTTGTTCTTATTTGAATTTTAGCAAAATTTGTATCTCTTGTGTTTTGTTTTATTTTTCTGATAATAGTTTTGGCCTAAAAATAAACTTCTCAAAGGTTTCCATTAAGTATTATGTTCCTTTTATATTAGATATTCAACTTCCAAATTCACTGCATTATTGTGACTTAAATAAGCGCTATTTAAATCCCTAATTTTATTTGATAAATATGTTCCCGAAAAAAAAAAACACAACCCGGAAGGTATTTTCTTAAGCAAGCCAGCAAGCGCCAGCACGCACAATAATACCGCCCCGAGATGGGTTTTATCCATTGCAAATAGCTTCCACATCCTTACACACTTAATGGAAATCCTTAACAACGCCCATTCGACGCCCAAGGTCATAGCAATTGTGTGGCCCCCCATTCCCCTCCTCCCACAAAAAATAAACCAATGCTAGGATAAGCCTCGGAACAAACGAAAAACCACTTAATTTTGCTTTATTGTTAAATTCGCTTAACATTCCACCGAGTGCCTTTCATTCATTCCGCCCGCAAAAGGAGCGTTGCTACGTATTCACCGGATGGACGGACAGATACGCTGCGCAAGGCCGGGCACCGACAGAGTGTCCAACAGAACGGCCCGAAACGCATACACACACCGCACCGGACCGAAAGATGCAATGAAATGAGCATAAAATTACTGACGATTCAGCGAAACAATTTTCAACCGGATGGGCTTTCCTCCACATTTTCCCGAGAAAGAAGGAACACACTTCCGGTGGTAGCGAGGGGTTAACGTCGGTTGGTGCCCAACACCCAGCCGTTGGTGCTGGTGTATTTTTGTACGACTGAATAAATCATACCGTACATTGGCCAGTGTGCGCCAGCAAAGCACGTTGTCTTGCCGTTTTCGGGCAGCAGGCATACCGTTTTTCCTTTACTTACGGCGTTCCAAAGGGGGGGGGGGGGGGGGGTTTGGGGGTGTGAGCGAAACATTTTCATCATTGCGATCGTCAAGTGGTCGTTGTACAGCGTTTTGTCAAGTGGGCCTCCGCCGCTGGATTGGTGAACCATTTCGAATGAATGATAGATAATAAGCGGAAAGTGTTCGCAAAATGGCGGCAACCGTGCCGTAGGAAGAGCGTGAAATAAATGGTCATCCCCGGAAGTGTCCACTTTACGAGGGCGGTCCCGGGCGGCGGACACCAAGATGATGTTGAAAAGAACCGTAATTGCTCAAGCTCCGTTGCGGAGTGCTGCGCCGTTTGTAATCGAAGGCACAGTAACTGGAAAAACTACTCCAGGGATGCCCGGAGTAGGTCTTTTATCTAGGCTAGAAAGTCAATCAAAACAAGGCACTTTTAGCACGGGACTTTATCCTTGCTTTGTGATGCGCATTGCATAATATTAGGCTACTTATTGTATGCTAAGTGTAGGATAGGCTAGTTGAATACCGAATTGCTATAATTATAGCAAATCTTGAGGTGTAAAAATAGCAGTATAATAAAGAAAAAAAAACCACACACACATTCAACGCAAATGTCTTGAAGACAAGAAAATTAACAACGAAATCCTATTAATACCACCCATTCACCGTCATTACGCATTGAGGAAAAAAAAGCGCGACAAAATTCAATTACGATTTCTATTCATCCAAAGCTGCACCATTTTTAAGCTCAGAACTCCCGCTCTCACCTGACCCCTCTCCACCGAACGGGGCAAAAAGACTAATGAAAAATACATTTTATATTTCAATGAAGTGGAAAATTACCACGAACGATGATTATCCTGCCGGCCGGGGAGGAGGTCAAGCAGATTCAAATGAAACGCACCGCCAGCGGGTGATTGGCGGCAAACTTAATCAAACGAGGCAACGGCAAGAAAAGATGAAATAAAACCCGAAGAATGGCCAACAAAAGACGGCCGGTCCAATCAGAAGTATCCTGCCTTTCAGCGCCATGAAACAGAAGGACAGTGCAATGGGACACAGCCACGTGGCGCAACTCTCTTGACACAAATGAACCATTTAATCACTGGAACGAGCTGTCCTTAACCACTTTTCCGCTGTTCTATCTTGGACGGTTATCCCTTTTTTTTTCTCGTGTCTTGAACGTCACTGCACTCTTGTTTTTTTTTGCTTTCCTTTTGCCCTACTTTAGCTCCTAGACTCGCGTTTTTGAGCGTTTTTCCTTCCAATGGGGCGAGCACTGAATGGGGGATACGGTTTACAGGGTTTACCAGGCCAAAACACGAGCGTTAGGATTGAAGATGGGCATTCCTGGTTGGTCTCATAAATCCGATCTGATCTCACATAATAATAAGTCTGATCTGATCCAAAAGAATGATTCCGTCCAGTTCCAGACTCTTGTTTGATTGCGTGCTCCTTTTGATTCCGGACTCGTTTTTGATTCCAGACTGCAGTTTCTTGATTTAGAAAAAACAAATATTAAAAACCAGAGCGTGTAATTATGATCTAGACTCGATTCCAGTATCGGTGAGCTCTCACCACCTCGAGACCACGAGCTGCGAAATGGTCAGTTCAGCCCCACACCTAATTAGAATAGCTTTGGCAATGTAAGTTTTCAGTCTAAATAACGATCCGATATGTATATAAAATGAACCTAATGGCATGTGGCAGGCTTCAGCGTTTTGTTTAAAGAACTGAATCTGTTCTCAAGTTGCAGAATTTCAAGCTCTATTATGTTTGAGCAATTCCTACCGTTTGTTGTATGAACTGGCAAACTCTGTCCCTTGCTTGATTCGAATGCTCTCCTACCATCTTGCCCCTTGAAATCTATTTCTTTCCTACGAACGACGTAAGAACGACGGTGCACACTTTGTGGGCTTCATCGAATGCGTTGTGTTTCGGTGGGCCACAACCACGCGGCCGAACGTCGAAACCAGGCCGTGGCGGAAGCGGAAACGAAACAACTCAATAATCGAACCACTCGGGCCGCGGTGGTTGGAAAGCAAGGGACTGCCGGTGTCCAGACGCGGTGACGAAATATTCTTCATTTCTCTCTCTCTCTCTCTCTCTCTCGCTCTAAACCGATGAAATGGGGTTGACGGTTATCCGAAGAATCAATACTGGCATTATAAATAAAGCTTAAATATAATAAATTCAAGCTCAGGGTCTCACGCTCCCAACCCCAGATCTCATCCACTCTTGATGGTACGATTTCGGGTGAGCTTGGTAGGGGTTTCAGTGGCAGCACAGCAAAAACCACTAGGCAGCAGCAGCAGCAGCACTCGGGAAAATCATCGTTGCCGGCTACCGGATTATCAGATTATATTAAAAACCACCCCGTCGACAGCAAAACGCTCCGGGGGAGTTTGCTGCAAAATGGTTCTGGTCGTAGGCAAATACTTCCCGGAAGGAAGCAGGCTTCCCAGCTGTGCGCATTGTTTGCCGTCTTTAGTTAAGAGGAAGTTTGAAACACGATAGATGAAAAACTAGCAACCGAAACCCAGCAATGGTAAACGGGAGTGAAATTAATCAACCAGCGTTTAATTGAAAATTTTAGCCTTGCGAACCTCGCGGGGATAACGATTCAATGAAGCATGAAGAGGATTGGGCTGTGATAGCAAGGAGGTAAAATGAGCAAATCTTTGAATCAATGTTTAATTACGTTGCTCAAAAATTAATAAGGCGATACTGCTCAGATTGATTGTGTTGATTCAATGCTCGCGTTGACAGGTCTAGTGAGATGATCAAGTTCGCTTTCCATTTGTTTATGTTTTTTTTTTATTATTTATTGTTTATAAAAAATATGCTTAAATTATTAATTCAGATGGTTTATTTTATAGATTTGTTTGTTTTGTAGAAATTTTCTTTAAAATACAGGGTTTTTCAGTTAATAATGTAACAGCATCGATCCTTTTTGCTCGCTATGAACATGAAATGTTAGACAAAGCTAGTTGACATTGGAAGGACTTCAGATGATAGAGGAATAAGTTACCTTTAATTGTAAAGCTACCACATGATATTGTAATAAAAGCCGATAATATTTAACACAGCCTGTAGGCGCTCGGGTAAGTGCGTAAGCTACAGGTATAAGGATCTTAAGCCGTGACCAGAATTAATGTATTTTTTTGAGGTTTCGTATTTTCGTACTACTCTCCGAGCATTTATCAAGTTATTTTTTTGTGATAAGAGAATTGAAAAACAAGAATAATTCAATTAAATTTACGAAGAACAGAACACAAATTAATATTAACATTCGTGATAAACCACGAGAGTTTTCTGACTTAAGATTTTTTAAGCAGACATTTAAGATATTCCGGAAAGAAATCGACCCAAAAAAGCGTCTTCACCCCAGGTTTCGACCATTTCTGAACGTAAGGCAAATAAAAAGAAAAAAACAGCGACAAACCAATAACCTGCTGATGATTTCCTAATAAACTCCCCGCTCGTGCTAATGATTGCATCGCACGGCCATCGGTCGGACCCGTGAACTGTGGCTTAAATTAGACCTTCCTTTGGCTATAAAGCTGCAAATTTATAGCCCCCGTCGGTCGGGAGGGCCAAAATCAAAAACCACTCATCTCCTACCGGGATCGGACCCAGTAAAGCGCCAGTAAAATTGAACAAAGCTCGATCCGAGATTGGTCGCACGGCAGGCGATTTCTTGTGCAATAGAGCGCCTATCATATTCTTGGCCATCCGTCCCGTGTTTACTGTGGCGATGTATTGAGTCGGTTTCATGCGATCCGATTCCAACGGGGGACACACTTTGGACAATGTGTCTAGAGATGCGTGAGCTCGATTCTCCTCCTGTTTCATCAAAAAAACTCGCCGGGGTTGGGGGTATTTTGGTGAAGAGAGATTGAAAGATTGAGCACGATAAGAACGTAAGTTTGGCCGGTTTTTGGCAAGAAGCGAACCAGCTCCTTTGGCAGGTGGGATGATCGGGGCTGATGACTTGAAAGCATCCGTCTCGCTTTGGTCATAAAATTCCAGCCAAGAGCGAATGGTCGAGCGACGCGGGCTGAGCGATTTACGCCGATTCTAATAAAGATCCAATTAGCGTTCTGGCGCGGTTGGGTTTCGCTTCTACGGTGGTGGTGATCGTAAATATCTGCCAACAAAGAATGCGACGGGCAAGAATATCGCTGAAAGGCATCTTACAGTGGATTGCAAATGGAGCCGGGTGCGCTCGTAATGTGGGGAATGTTGAAAAGGTGTAGTTCGTTGCATCGGGGTTTGCATTTAGACGAGTGGATTCGAAGATTGATCGTTTTAAGCGGCGTAGCTTCAACAGGGACTTTTGCAGAAAAATGTCTTCTTGATGTCTTTGTTTGTTTAGAAATATCACTAGACTATTGGGTAATAAATTCGTTGGGGGACAAACAACTGAGATGGTAATTATTTTTATGGCGATTTAAATGTTGGTGCCATGACCTGGATTTGAAGAGATTACCCCGATAGTGTCATAAACACAGATATGATTTTAAATGATTTTTGTTACTATCGAACAATCCATTTTTATCAGTTTTTCGGCGACACCCTGCAGAAAATCAGTTAAATTTAATTTATATTCATTGAATCACCATCGTTATAGAAACAAATATTCATAAAATTTATGCGCAATAAACAAAGCAAAAACAAAACACTGCAGTTAAACATGAGAAATTGATTTGTGGCAAAAACATCAACCGGGCTGCTATCTGCCAAGCATCGGGCTCAATCGCTTGGGACTTGAAACATTTTTACTAGATCCGCAGCCAAATTTGCATAATGAAATGTTTGGTCAATAAAAGTGCACTTAATGCACCGCACCGACCATTTTTATTGTTGAACAAACCGTGCACATTTGTTATTTTAGCACAATGGAAGGAAGAAAAACTACCACCCACCTCCCCCGGGCAGAACCCAAAGCAGAAAGATAACAGTGGTTAATAAACAAACATCCATAGCCTTGCCTCGGTTGGGCAAGTGGAAAAAGTTTGACCGGGTTCCGGTTTGCGATGCCAATGGTGGTGGTGGCGAGCCATCAGCGGTTTCTGTGCTGGTATGGTTAACGAGCAGCATCAGCATCATCTCGGCACAAAAAGTGACCAGGCTGAAAAGGCTGCAAAAGAGTTGCAAACGGCCAGAACAGGCAGGACCCGAAGCAAAACGACCGATTCGGACAGCGTTCCACTCATCTCACCCACACACGAAACCGCTTGGCGCAATACTAATGAACATTATTTCCGGTACATTTCTCAGCTGGAAATATTTAATGCAATGCAAATTCAAAGCAAGCATCGAGCGGGTGGCGAATGTTTTCCTCTTCGGGCCCATACCTTCCGTGGCTAAACAGCCGATTCTGTCGACCGGCTCGAGATAAAGCTAATGCTTCACGCACGCACACAACGCGAATAAATAGGGAGTGTGTGAGTAAGGTTCTGGCGCAAATATTTGTACGGATATTAATCAATTAGAATCCGAGGCCCTTGCCGCCCTTAGGTGCGCTTCGCACGGTAGAGTATGCTTTCGTTCAATCCGTTGTCGGGCGAGAACCTTTTGACTGGAAGGTAGGTTGGAAGTTCCTTATTTTTCGTGAAGGAGTAATCAAAACGAGAGTCTTTTTGATAACAAGAGCTTAGTAAATAAACGATCGTATCCAAATCATACTAACTGATTTTTGCTTTTTTCCACGTTGAGTATTCATGGAAGACTGTTTCCGTTGTCTGCTTTTCTATATCTGTTTCGTTTTACCTTCGAGCCTGTTAATTAATGTGTTTTACTTAATATTATTATTTTTTTTTTATGTTTTTCGTAAATTTGTTTATGAATGACCTTTTTACCAAATTTTTACCATAATTTTTATTTCTCTTAATTTTTCGTTCAACTCTTTTTTCATGGTTCATCAAAAAATAATTTATTCTTTAACTTTTAGTTTATTATGTTTGAAAATGCGTTAAAAATTTCGTTTCAATAATTTATTATTTTATTTTCTTTTCAGATATAGTTTTTATTTCTATCTTTCCTGTTTTTACTCACATATGTTTATATTTGTAGTTATCTTCTGAGTTTTATGTTTTATTTTTTTATTTTTGAATATTTTTTAATGCATTTGTTCCATGTTGATCTCTTGTTTTGTCTTTATCTTTATTTTACTCTTTGTTCCTTTAACTTTCCATTTATAATATCTCCTTTCACGAATAAATAAACCTTGAAAGGGTTTGGCCTGCCTTTTATGGTTTCCTGTGACATTTTTTTTGGTCCCTAGTCCTTGATACGGGTCGACAGCCTGAATAGGATCCATGATCCGGTCCTACGGTGCGAAGATTGTTGCTATCGCCTCTTCAATACGATAAATTCCTTTTAATCGTTCGCAAAAGAAGCTTTGTACATTTGTAACATATTTGAGATTAAAAAAACAGTTTTCTATAAACTCTTAACCTACGAAACTCTTTGAAGAAACAATCAATTAATATTTAAACAGTAACTCAATCGAATTTTCCCAGAAAAAAATATTTAATCGCATGTTTTGTTTAGCTATGAGGGCTTGTGTTATTTACATATTTTCCAAGAATATCTAAAGCCACACTCAATAGCACAGCCGTGAGCCGACACGTAGCAATATTATTTAATAAACCAGCCAGCCCGGTTCAGTCCCATCCCCCGTGCCCGACCGTGCAATATTTTATGCTCCAACCATATCGATGTATCATCACCAGTTTCATCACCCGAACGCGCCCTGCGAGACCCAAACGCTTCCTGGGGGAAACGTTTTTCCCGACCCACGTCGGTCACGTACTTGCAGCGAGCGACGCACCCGAAAGCACCAAAGATTAACCGTCTTCTGTAATTCGATGAAGTACCATTTCGTGACTCGTACACGGTCGCATCACGTAAACAAGGTACGGGTACCGGGCAAACCCGCCAAATAGACCATCGGCAAGAGAGAAATAAAAAGAGGAAAGGCTTTCACCATCGAGTATGGTAGGAAAAATAAAACCGAAACTCCAAGACGATTGTGGCCTGTGTGGTGCTGTAAGATGAAAAAACAGCAAACGAGACGCCAGCCACATTTTTCCATATCGAAGCACCCATAATCCATAAACAAACCACCGAAAGCACACAGACCACGGAGCGATGGTTCCAGCTTTTCCTCTGTCCGGAGCTTCTTTTTGGTAAGTGTCATGCTAGCTTCATTAAATCTTCTTTACGCTGCGAAACCCGTGCCGAAATGGCAAAGAATAAGCTAGCGAAAGGATAAGGATGAGCGTGGTGCTCTGGCAATAAACAACAACAACAACAACAGCACGACCGTTTCAACGAAATGATGGAACAAGGTGAGGTTGTGCTGTGCAACCGGGGTTTCTACAGGGATGTGGGTTTTTCGTCGAAAAAGGGTAAATATTTTGACGTCTTTCGGGAAATGAGGTCGCGTTGCAGCTACGTGCTGCGGCGGGTTTTTGCTCGGGCTATCGATTAGTGCAAGGACTGTAGTTTGGTTGAAGACAACGACCCCCTCCCTTAAAGGAGATGGGAAAATTGGATTGAAAATGGCTATTAATGTGGTCTGTTTATTGAGCCAAATATAGTCTAAGCCACAAGTTGATCGATCATACAAAATAGTAGTTAGGGAGAGTCGAAGTGTTCTTCATCCATATCGTTAAACTCCCTATTGACCTATCAAATAATAATCCCAAAAGTTAATCTCATCCCATAAACCCTCTATAAACAACATCTGCTTCTCAAGAAATGCTCAGCAATCCATCCGTAAGCCGTGTTGACCAATTTAAGATACCTTAAACAAATATTCCTCACTCTAAAAGCAATTGAGAGCCATCAGAAGCAATAATAGCATTTTTATCAGCTCGTAGCAGGTTAGGTACGGTCACGATGGACAGCATGGAAAGAACCACCAGTCCGTTCCACCAACCAAACGTTCCAGGAAGCATGTTTCAACACACTCCTACTTTGCATAAACAGTGTGACACTTCCGCATCGAACCTGGCGAAGAACTGTTGGCGCGGGAACATTCGTGACAACTTTCCAATTGCTCAAAGGAAGCTCCTCCTACCACCGGCTCTGCTCTGACTGCACAGTGGGCAAAGGGTATCAAAAACCTTGGGAACTCCAAAAACTAAAACCCCATTTAAAGAAATCTATTCCGGAAATGGTGCAAATCGTGCCCTCGAACACCCTAACGAACTTCAGACCACAATTCTGCATCCGTCCAACGTGAAAAGACACACTTGGAGACCCTACATGTCCCATTGTTCATCGATTAGAGTCCCCAATGTGGGCTCGCGTTAGAGTGGCGCGAAAAGTAGTCCACCATCCCATGCCATTGTGTGTGTGTGTTTCGTTTTGTTCCTTTTCACCCCAGATCGGAGGACGGAAACCGTTGGCTACAAACACAGATTGATGATGTCACACACCCGTCGTATTGTCGTGCTGGATCAGCTACAGTGTCGCCACCCGCCAAAAACCTTCATGCATTTTTTCATGGCCAAAGTGTGCTTTCCTCTGTATCACAGGAGAAGGGCAGTTTTTTTATCTGTTGCTGCTCGTTTGTTGGATCAGGAATCACGAAGACTGATGGATGGTGTGCGGCAAGCGCGCAAGGTATGCGCACCTTGAAACACCCTCCCCAGTAACAAGGGTGATGTAAGGGCAATTTGCATACGGAATATAACACTTGTAGTTTTATTTCTCTATACAACCGTCCATTACAACCGGAGGGTGGGACCGAAACGATAAGGGGGGACTTTTTTGAGGATAGCTCGGTAGCTCGTAGCAGGTGTAGATATCCTGCTGAGAGTGGCGTGTGAGCTGGTGTAGCTTCCTGTAAGGGAAGTACTGGCTTCGCCATCGAATATCGTGAATACGGAAGCTAGACCGCAAGTGAACGTCCCGAGTTTCTCGGTGAGCTCGGGATGGTAATAGTTTTGATCTACTTTTTCTTCACAAAGTCATTAAAAAATTATGCAAATTTCTTCCCATCTAGCACAAACTTTCTGCTTCCAAGCACGGTTCGGAAGAGTCTAGGCACTCGTACTTCATCAAAAAACTCTTTGAAGTACAGCGCCGTAAAAAAGCCATAACGTCACACCACATCACGAAAATCATAGCAACAAGAATGGGGATATCAAGTACTGAGGGCCAACCAAAAACCGTGCCCCGACGTAGCAAGGCATCTGCTATTCTATCCTAACGCTTGGAACGGTTTTCAGTACAGGCGCTTTAAAACATTCTAATTAAACCGAGCACGAGTTCTGATCCTGGGTGGCTGTGGATCGTTGACTTTGCTCGGAAATATTGCGCCTTCGGTATAAGGATAACAACTTCCTTCTTGGGTGAGCTAAAAGAAGTCAGCGATGAAACCATTTGATACGCCCCATAATGTGGTGATACTTAGGGATCCATGATTCATTAACTGTGGAAATGTGCGATACATCAGCATATTTCTAGGCGTAACAACAACAAAAAATCAAACCTCAGCACCAAGCTTCAATGTCCCCCGGGAGGATGAGGCCCGGAAAAAGGCAATGTTGGTAAGCAAACAACAAAAAAAAAAAAAAAACAACGTCATACTCCCACCCCCGGGTCAATTGTGTTTCCCAATGTGGGCAAATACGGCAAGAAAACACACACCCGCGCGGACAGTGGGAAAGGCACACGGTGTAATGAAATTACGTTTACACTTCCTACCCACGGGCATGTTTTCATCTCACAATCACTGCCAGACGGGGGGTTTCGCGTTTTGGGAAAAACCTCGAACCAGAAATCCGTAACATAACGCTCAAAAGCATCGCGCGCTCGGGTCAAACCATCTGACCCAACTCAGCTCCCAAGAAGAGTGCCTGTGAGGTTCTGGTGGTGGTAATTCTGACTTTCTGTGTGTGTGTGTGATGAGTTTTTTTTCCTTCTCTTCTTTACCGCTTCGGGGCTCATGTTTGTGGAGCTCTTCTTCGTCCATCACGGTGGTGTGCCATTTTTCCGGTCCGGAGCGCGAACCATGGAAAATGCAAATACGTTTGAAATAATCTGAATGATGATAGCGCTCTTCCAACCCCCCCCCCTCCCCAACACGAAGGTTAGGGATGAGCTGTAGGGACGGATTGCACACCCGCGTCCACCAACAACACATCACTGGCCGGGTTTGAAGTCAAACACCCGGAAGAGCGGAACGGACACGCAGATGGAATGAGCAACGTTGACGAGGTGGAACGGTTGAGAGACTTCATTTTACGAGACGCAGCGTGGAAGGAGACGGCCGATGGGTCAAAGCATCATGTTCCTTGTACAAACTCGAACAGAGAAAATCAAATGATAGAAGACGACCTACATTTCAATTCAAATTCATGATCCAACATTCCAATCCAACAAGTCCAGCTGATTGGGTTCCATAGTGAAAATCTGGGGGGTTTTTTTTTCATGGGAGGACCTTACAATTCCTGGGCAGCAAACATTCTGGTTCTGGAGAGGAATACTTAAAATGTTTGGCAAAACAACGTTCCAAAGGTTGTATCTGTTTGTGCCTCTTTTTTTCTGTACACGCAATGAAGACATTGATGAGGTGAAGCAGATCTCTCCCGTCCGATCCAATAGCCGGAAAAAAGGTTTTCACTGTAGGCGCTTCCCCGTTTGGGGGCAGAGCGAGCCAGAGCCAGAAGTACAGTTTCCAAAAATAAAGACGCCCACACCGGAATTTACACCCCGGAGATAAAACATTTCGATTTAAATATTTTATTCGCCCTTCTGTTTACGGGTGTGCTTTGGCAGGGATCCTATCGCTTATCTAGCTGGACCCCGCCGCGGAACGGAATCCCGAATTGAAATGCACAGAAATTGAAGTAAAGTGAAGCACGGCGAACAAAACATCAACAGGGGAAAAAAGGCCGACAAAAACAAATGATGAAAAGAATCCCTGTGCCCCTAATCTCAATCACCCAAAATAAACATCTTCATTTAAGATCGGCTGGACCGGCCCATGCAGAAGCGCTGGACAAAAGGGAAATACCTCGGTAAGCTTTTATCATTGTTTAATCGACAGTTCGGGGCAATGCGTTTTAAAGCGCTAGTAGTTCGCTTGCCGTTCGGTTCAGCATCCGGCAAGATGGTAGGCTGTTGTACGATAAATATGCTTCCATAGATAGCATCTTCGCCGCCAACGCAGGCAACGACTGGTCTGTGTTATTGAACTGTGTTTGGTATCGGTGGTACGGTGGAAGATGTTTGTTTTTGGTTGGTGGAAGATTTTTATTTTCCTGGAATTTGGCTAAAGTTG
Source organism: Anopheles stephensi (assembly GCF_013141755.1). Classification (NCBI taxonomy): domain Eukaryota; kingdom Metazoa; phylum Arthropoda; class Insecta; order Diptera; family Culicidae; genus Anopheles; species Anopheles stephensi. The sequence goes on from NC_050202.1 coordinate 20,584,708, forward strand.
AAGTTCAACTGGGAAAACATGATGCTCAGGCAGATATAAATAAAGAAGCAGAAAGTTTAAGGTATTTATCAGTATATCAGTGTTTAATTTTAAAGGGAATAGTTTTAAAGCTTCATCCACTGCTTTGATAAGAAAATGACAACTGTTTCCCCATTTCTAGCTTTTAGAAGTTAAGACATTTCTAAGAGATAAAAAATTTCTGATTCACCTTTTATCCTCAATCTGTAACAAGACTCTCGCTTGTTACGTTAGCTAGTCTCTGGAAAGTCATTTGACTATCCTGCTTGAAGCTTGAGCATTGCACGTCCATCTCTCCTTATAGATGGACTAAACGGCGATTGTAGAACATGGGAGACTAGTATCAGACACGGGAAAAGACTAATGAAGGGACCCTGCATCAGATTGAACATGTCTCTTTACAAGTTCCTCGATTAAAGCTTATTCCTCTTTAAGACAGTTTACAGGGTATTTCGTATACAGGAGGTGATAATACTGGGGATATAGGAGAGATTCCTACTACATGTGTAAAATTGCTCAGAACTCTGTGGATTTGATCAATGCTAAAAATCATTAGGGGCGGTCCGGTGGCAGAGGCGTTAGCGGCGCCAATCTTCACACAGCAGGACCGGGGTTCCAATCCCATCCAGACCGCCTCTCCGTACTTAGGGCTGACTGCTTTACTAAGGGGAAAATCAAGTCACAGAGAGCCAGAAATGGCAGGCCAAGACCTCTCGAGGTTGTAGTGTGCCAAGGAAGAAGAAGAAGAAGAAACATTCTTGAAAGATAGACACATGAGACTAGGCATAGTCTTCCAAATCTTGGTTGACTTGCCGATTGGCTACTGAAGTTTTGAGCAGTAAATGTCTAAGAGTTGAGCCGTGTTGAATCAGCAAGGTGTCTGAAAGTCTTTATCTATAATAAAGGTCTTAGAATCCTCTTAAAGGAGCGGCCCCGTAGTGAGGACTGACTTTCTATCTACGTAGTATCAATAAGTCTTAGAAATCAGTAATGGCAAGCCTGAAGAATATTATAGAGTTCTGACGACTTTATAGTTTTTTTTAAGTGAAATAAATAAAAGTTGGCAGAGTAATGATGTTTTTGAAAAATAAAAGCTTCTTCATAGTTTTCAGATCTTATAAAGCACAATCAATATCTCCTTAAAGCGCTGACTGCTTCCAAACATCAAAAACAAGCTCATGCACAGCTTCAATGTCACTCTCTATTAAAGCACTCGAACCGAGCGTACCCTTTGGCTCAATTCTTAGTAAATATGAAAGGCACACCAAACAAGATCATCATGAACAGCAGACGCGTGCTCGTTAGTTTCGTTGCTCAGTCGCCAGTGTGAAGCGCTGCCAATCAAACGGAAAGGAAGTGTAAATGTGTAACGAGATACAGTGTGCACTCCGATAAAGAAAAATGGCTCCGGAAGCAACCGGAGCAGCGAACGCCTGCAGCGTACCAGTACCAGTCCGGTACAAACATTGACACCTTCTGCTCATCACCGTTCTCTCTCTCTCTCTTTCGGCACTCGTCGTGCTGTTGCTACCATACTACCCGGGAGCACTAACGGCAGAATAATGGCAGCACATTGTCTGGGCGAAGCGAACAAAAAAAAAAAAAATGGCGCTACGGCATCATACAAAACGCGGCCAGTCAATTGATCACGACTTCCGAGCATCGCTTTGCATCGATTCTTGCTTCTGTTGTGCTGCAATATTTTTTTCCACCAAAGCCAGGCAAAAGATGAGCAACGAAGCTCCGGGAGAAATGAAAGGGTGACCAAGGGTGGGGAGACCAGAAGGGTGGAAAAAATAATCGATGAAACAGTACGCAGAACACACCGGAAGCTCGGGACGGTGTGCTTGTAGCAAGTAAGCAAGTAAGGAGACCCAAGATCCGGCACCGGCCGTGATCGAACCGTTTGCCATCGAACTAGCCTTGAAAGCCCCTTTCATGGTGCTTCATCAACCACCATCAAACTGTGTGTGTGTGTGCGTGTAAAGGATTTTTGCTCTTTCTCTTTGCAAACGACAATGTGCGCATATTCGCGTGAAAGGAAAACTGGGAGAGGAGGAGGGCGCAAAAAAAACCATTTGCAACTTCACACGTTCACGAGAGCATCTTTTTCCGGCGAAGGATTTTTCATATCAACGGCACCGGTTCGTACGGGAGCACGAAGCGCTGTCAGCAGCTGTGTAATATGACGCATGAAAAGTGCAGCCAGCAGATAGCTCTTGTCGTGTGTTGTTTACTTGACTTTTTGCAGTGGTCCGAGGGCGGAAAAGCCTTCCTTGACTGACGTTTACCATTTGCCCAAGAGACACAAAATGATTAGTTTTGTGTAAGTCTTTAGCAGCGCCATAGTCTGCTCGGAGCGGAAGAGGATTGTGCATTGATTCTAAATTGAACTGGAAACTGATACTTTTTTTGTGTTCCTTTTTCTATTTTCACATTGACGGAATGAAGATCTTGAGAAAAGCATTTTGAGGAATGTTATATTCTCATCTTGGTCTCCGACGTTCGGAGTGACAGAATGAAGCTGCTGCATTGAATTTCATCAGGAGCAGCATAATATCTCTTGTTTGGCTGCCCGCTCATTGTGGTATTTTAGGCAATGAAAGGGTATACCAATTGACCGAAAAAAGGCGCTTCGGAAGGGTCGCTTTTTAGAAAGGTCTATTCCTTCCTCATGAGCACATGCGCGACGCCACGCATCTCTCTGCATGGCTCGGTGGCAGAGTATGTACGACACAGATGAGGTCTTCTTGAAGTCCTGGTTCCTTGGCATCTCAGGACATCGTGCGCTCATTCTAGAGTTGTCTATGCTAAGTTTCGCATGTTAAGTCGACTCCAAGGATTGTGGCTGAGGTCTCGGATACCATGACATTGATCATCTTCTATGGTCTTGTGCGGAGTACGAGGCTGCTAGACCCACCTTATTGGACGCAGTTAGGAACATCGGCAGAAAGCTTTAGGTCCTATTCGAGATCTGCTGAGGGCGAGGATGATACCTACCCGTGGTCTATTTTTGAGTTCTGCCCAGCGAATGACAAAGAAATTTAGTGCCTTTTCTTCCTTCTTTCCACTCCTGCTCTTTGTCTATTATTTGTGATGTTTCTCGATTGTATGATTGAATGACTCGATGAATTAAAGAATGTATGAATTAGTGCGATGATAGAGGGGATTGGTATGACATAGGCCAGATGACCAAGAGGATTCAAAGATGAAGCAGAGAGCAGACAAAGTAGAGTGCTGGAGGATCACTGGCTCTACTTCCTATGGAGGATCACCAGAAGAACACGCTCCAAGAACGAACAGGATATGACCCAAACCAGGGCTACAGGATTTGGATTACGGAACTACAATCGACCCGGGATAGGGTGACCTTACACGGTTCGGAGAAGGAAATGTCTCCAAACCTAATGTGAATGTTATCTTAGTTTGTAACTCTATGTTGTAACCTAGTAAGACCGTCCTTGATGAATAAAAAAGAGTTTACCAAGCACCATAAGTCATGATAATTAAACTTAGAAAATCAACTTTACAGATACTCTACCTCTTTGCAGTATACATCTTTCAGAGCTTTCCCCCCCCCCCCCCCCCCCCTGAGAAATTTCTTAGCTATTTCTAACTAAGAGAAAGCCTCACGTGCCTCAATTTCGCAGAACAAGACCATATGATTTTCACCGAAAATATAATCCCCTTCACCAGCAATGTCAACGCAACTCTCAATTCACGCTCCAAATGGAACAATCCGCAGCGATAGGTAGTTTCCGCTTACAGCTCCACAATAATGCTTACCGTATTGGTGAAATTGAAAGGATTGCTGGAGAACAAAACACGTGGAAAGCATCGTCACAATCGGCCGCACGCAAACCATTGCGTAAGCGTTACGCTCATGTAGAAATTCGTTTGATACGCACAATGACAAATCCAATCATCGCAACATCCACAAAAATCTCATTTCCGGCCATCAAGCATCTCTTCTGGGCTGAATTGCTTCCCGTGGTGTTTTTCATCTGCTCGGCAACGAGCGGCATAGGTAGACACACATTAGGCGTCCTCCCATAATATAACACAGTAACCGGCTCGTGCATCGTGATCGACTACTCATCACAAATTTGAAGACAACCGGCATTTCCGGTCGTTATCTGGTGCAAACCGCTACCGGTGCAAACCGCAACCCGTAGCGCTGAAGAAGATACTTCGGCAGGGAGTTGGTGAACGTGGTGAATTGTTTCTGTCAAATCGGTTTCACTGGGACCGGTCGGTCCCTCGCTGCTCGCATAATGATGAATGAGCGTAGGTAGCAGGCGTTTGATTGAATCAAATTAAGTAAATTCAATTCATATTTCCGAAACGATGTAACAAACAAGATCTTGCATCAAGAAAAAGAGTTTTAAACACATCTCACTGGCAGACCTGCCTTGGAAGCTATTCTTCTCAGAAGCACTTTGTTGCTTCAGAACGCTGTTATACATTGCTACTTGCGTGGTCGTTATCAACACTTGCAACGTAAGCAACAACAGGTCATCCAGAACGATGGCGCACCAGGGCAACTGCGTTCGCAACATCTGCCCGGTTCCGTATGGTACTGTAAACTTCCTGCTGATTGCACCACAGTTCAATTTGTTATTATTTTAATCTCACCAGCCTGTAGGACACTCCGACCTACGACTCTAGAAGCTCCTGATAACCTACATCAGAAACGAACTACCGAGCTACCAACCATTCCTAGGTTCGTGGACGTTCGGTGGAGATAATTAACGCAACGCAAGTTTCTCGACGTAAATCTCCGACTATAGATCAAGATGGTTTCGTCACACTTGCTCGCTCGCTCCGCCGCTCCACTTGCATGTCCAATCGATTTCGAAACGATCTGGAGCATCTGATGGAAGAAGCGAAAAGAAAAAAAAACACAAATCCCATCACTAGCATCGAACTGTCAAACCGATTGACAAATGAGATAGAACGCTGACCACCCTCCGCTGTTCCACTGTTTGCTCAATGAATTCGAAATAGATCGAAATCGAGGCCCGCACACATCAGCGCCCATCAGGCGCATCACGACCTTGTTGCGGTCCGGTGAACCTGGCAGCCCCCGAAGCCATCAATGAATTCGTAGTCTCATCAATCATGCCCGGCTTTCTTATCGCATTAGTCGCTAGCGCACAGCACTCTCGGGGCGGCAGTTGCAGTGATATCTCTAGGGGTGAAAAAAAGCGCATCGCAAACGCATTTAGCACGCTGCCTGATAGGTAAGACTATTTTTAGTGCTCGCTTGGTTTCGCTTGGTTTCGGAGTGTATGTGTGTAATTTATTTGTTCACATTTAACGCCTGTGCGGGGAAGTCATAACATACATTTCAATTTCAATGCTGCTCTCGTTTTGCGCGCGATAAACGGAAGGAGTTGTTTTACAAACATTGATCGTTCAACAAGCATCTCAATGTCAAAAATTGAAGTAAGCTGTTCGGTGCCGTGACCAGGAAACGGCAAAATTAAATTGTCCTATTTAACTAAATTGCCTTACCCCAACGATTTATGCACGTGGCAAAGTCATCTCCCTGACATCAAATCACGATTAAGAATTGCTCCCCTGGAAAAGTACCCGGAATGTTAACGGGGAAACCATCTGCTTATCATTACACGCGTAGTCGCTTCGGGAAGCATCCACGCAAGTACGCAAGAAATTATGCTTATCGACCATAAACATCAAGAAAGTATGACGCCGCTAACTACTACTACTGCTACTACCAACCCCTACTGCTACAAGCCGCCGAGCATTCATCTACAAAAGACTCCAATTCCAATCGTAAGATGAAACAATTAGATACCCCTGCCAGGTCCTGCACGCTTCTCTTCCGGGTTCCGGTTCCACCCGCAACCACAGCTTATTTCAATTTATCAAAGATTTCAACTTCCGGAAGCAGGGGCCAAAGTTAGCAAAGGTCAGCACCACCACCACCACCACCGTCAGCTCCAGCTGGTAGAGGGAAAGCACTATCATTCTTTCCCCGAACGGTGCGCGAATCCTGAGCGTAGTCCCATGGGGGAGGAAATGACTTCTAGAGGGCACATTATTTGTCCATCACGGTAAGGGCAGAGGATGGCAAGTTGATTATGATGGTGACAGCGAAGACGGTGACGATGACTGTTGGTTTAATCATTCTCTTGTGCGAGCGGTTTAAGGAACTTTTGCTTGTCGAGGTGGTAAGCGGTTTACTGGGGGTAGGTTGGGGGTCTCCTGGACACTTATATCGAGGGTTTGGGACAGGAAATGTTTGTGCGTTTGTATGCGTTCTTCCTTATTCTATTATCCGGATATATTGCTCGTTTATCCCTGATTTAACCCTCAAGTGTAGATGTAGTTCAAGTGTTCCGAGATTAGGGAATATTTGAGATGAGTACAACATACGGAATGATGAAGATGATTCAAAGCTTCTTTAGATAGTTTCAATATAAATATTTGTTTATAATATTATGTCGATTATTATGAACTGCTGGGTGGTCCTGTGGCCGAAGCAATAGCGGTGCCCTTCTTAAACACAGCATGACCAGGGATCAAATCTCCTCCAGAACTCCACAGGACTAACTATACAGCCATGAGCAGTAAAGGAAAGCCAGAAAAGGTAGGCCGAAACCTATATCGAGGTTTTGATACTAAAGGAGACAACATAATTGCATACTTTTAGGCGTTTTAATCTATAGTACTGCACACAATGAGAAATAAATTAATAAATGAATGCTACAGATGCATCCTGATCATATCGAAACGCAACCTTGAGCAAAGCAAAGAAGTGCAATACTTAGAGATAAAAACGGTTCCGTAGCCTTGTTTAAAAATGGCCGCTCATCCACAACCCTTTTCATATAATTAAACGAATAAAAGAGCCCCACAGCACCTTTATCTTCAAGGGTTACATATTGAGATCCCCTCGCTCCACACAAAACAGATAGCAGATCCACAACGGCGAGGAGTAGAATGTACCCAACACACAACCGACACTTCCCGCACTACTAATGGCCCGCTACAATTGCTACTAAGCACCCCAACGCCAGGTCGCTCACGAAAGGAATTCACACACCAAAAAACCAAGCTACAAAGCCGCAGCCACCGCCGTTCGTTTTTTGGCCAGGCTCAAAAGTAAAGTGCCTTTCGCCGAACGAATGATGATGGCAGTGTGTGTGTGTGTATGTGAGGCTCGTGTTACCTCAGCTTTTCCACTGAACGTTCCTTTCTCATTAGAGGCAAGCACCAGCCAGCCAGCTAGCGAGCCAGCCAGCCATGCTTTGGAGAAGAATCCTCGCGTAGGCGTCGAAGATGAGTCGCCCCAGCACAGTACACCGTTAAGAGTGATGATAAATTCTCAGCAAACGGAATCATTATTCAAGATGAAAATGATAAAATGCCTGCTCGTTTTGCAAGCGCCGTAGCGGCCCGTTTTTAAGGAGTACACTCGCACGCTGTGGGGCGAAAAGCGTTCATCATTCGCTCGTTCCAGCTGCACCCGGGGTTTATTCTGTCTCTCTCTCTCTCTCTCTCTCTCTCTCTCTCTGGGGTGGTATTTTTATTCACACTCCAAGTTGCTGGTGAAGTTTTTTTTGTGTGTTTCGGGTACTTATTTTCTATTTTCACACGCGAAAAAGGTATTGTGCAATGGGAGGCTCTTTTCGTAATTCGGGTCAATGTTGTTCCGTTTTTTTTTTGGGCCTGTTCTACCATTGCAATGCAAGATGGCAATTTTGCGTTGCTTTCAGTACATGGGCAATGTGCAATCCTTTTTTGTCTAAGTGAATCATGGGAAAAAAGCGAGCACAATCCTTCGGAGGACATCTAATATAAAAAGTAAAAGAAAAGGTTTTGTTTCCAAATTAAGAAAAGAAAGAGAACCCGAAGACATACCCCCCAAAAAAAAGTCAAACCAAGTCAAATAAAACCAGAAGGTCATTTCATGCCATGAGAAGTTGTCACACAGGACGACCCCTTTTGGACGTTTACCGAGAAAAGTCGGTTAAAACGTCAAATAAGCTAATGCTGTTTTGATGGACCAAAAGTTACAAACTCTTTTTTACCTCTTTTTGGTTTGGGCCAGTTTGAAGATGGTGCTCGTTTTTTTTTTTTTTCTAGGAGTGTGGAATAACTTTGTTACAGCTTTTCTGAGCTAGCCAAGCAACGATGCAAGATTAAATTAAATGAGGGCCTTTTTGGCTGGCGGGAGTTACCTAGAATGAGATAAGAAGATAAGAAGAAATTAGATTTTTTTTAACACATTGAGCTCTTCTAAATATAAGAATTTGACTAATTAGATAAGTAATTTTGTATTAATTGAATATTTCTGAAGAATTTTTCTGATATATCTGCGATCCTGGAGATAAACTCTAGATAATTACTACTTACAGCTTTTATTGTATCTATTATCGCCCAAAGAGTTGAAGCATCCATTATCATCTTTTAAGTACTTTATTCATGTACTTGTAATTAGTTAACAATTTTGATCGTTTTTACAATTTAATTTTTATCTCAAACGGCTGTTTAACTCATCTCACAACTTATAGCAAAAAAAAAAACATTTCTTTTCCTTATACCTATTCCACCGCAACCATTATCACCCACAGCCGTGTTTCAATTAGGCTACCATTTTTCACGGTTGGAAGATTTTTTCATTTTCCTTCACCGTCCGACACCTTTTTTTTTCACCCATCACCACCCGCAGCGCGTATAATTCCGCCTCGTCGGCTGCAATATTTCACTCACAAATGGAACGTTTTATGGCACTTCGCGGATTCGTTTTATGCATCCGCAAGTAGCCGGAATCGGAATTTGTCCGAAACGCTTTCGAAGGGCCCAAGGTTTGACAAACGATCGTGCGCGATCGTCTCGAAAAGGTAACCGCATTATAATGGATGGAACGGTGGCCGGAACCGAGCACGGCCGAGGAAAAGCTAATAAAAGTGATTTTTTTGTTACGAGGTTGCAAAAACTACAGGCCTATAAGTCTCCTTAGCTGCATGGGGAAAGTTTTTGAAAAAATCATACTGCAGAAAATACTTAATCACCTTAAAGTTCACGAAATAATTCCAGACTATCAATATGGTTTCCAACCTGGCCTTTCAACCACAAAACAAATCCATAGACTAACTTCAATTATCAAAACACAGCGTGAAATAAAAAAATCTACTGGATTTGTGATGCTAGACCTAGAAAAAGCGTTTGATACGGTTTGGCACCAAGGACTTGTACATAAACTCATCAGATTCAATTTTCCACCATTTATTATCCTCCTTATTCAGTCATTTTTAACCGATCGAAGTTGCTTTGTCCAATTAAATAGCGAAAAATCAGATTTCTTTTTACCGCTTGCTGGATTGCCACAAGGAAGTGTTTTGTCACCCGTCCTGTTCAATATTTTCTCAAGCGACTTACCGAAAACAAAGTCTGTTAAAAAGTATTGCTTTGCGGATGATTTCGCTATGAGTTGTTCAGATTCAGATCCACAAAAAATCATCAAAAACCTCAACGACGGAATTAAACATTACGAAAAGTTTTGTAATACTTGGAAACTAAAAATCAATCGCGACAAATCTGAAGCCATCTATTTTTCCCGCTGCACAAGTGCAAGAAAATTTCCTAGTAGCAAATTGAAAATAAATGATTGGGACATTGCTTGGAGTGAAAATGTCAAATATTTGGGAATATATTTAGACAGAAGGTTAACATACAAACACCATATTGATGAAAAACTGAGTAGTGGATCTAAAGTGCTTAAAATATTGTACAGCTTCATCAACAAAAACTCAAAATTAAATTTAAAAAACAAACTTTTGTTGTATATCACCGTAGTTAGACCAACTATTATGCATTCTTCTAAGGTATGGGCTAATTGTGCCAATGTACACATTAAGAAACTGCAAATATTTCAAAATAAGTACCTCAAAAGAATACTTAACTTTCCTCCATGGCACAGTACGTATGATATTCATAGAATTTCTGGAATTTGTTCAGTAAAAAACTTTCTCTGCAATTCTTAATTTCTGAAACGCACACACAACTGCACATGTACATAGTTAGATAGTAAGATAGGTTAATAAATTAGGCCATAGGATATAAATAAGGAAACAAACATAGGGTTTTTTCAAATTTTTGCCGAGTTAAGTCCCATTCGTACTTGCAAAACATCCACCATCGCAAAGCGTAAAAATTTTTTTTTTTTTTTTGTATATTGAGTAGAGGTCAATTGATCGGAACCAATGTAAAACTTAAAATGAATGTAACTGTAAATCGAATCAATAAAAACTAATGTAATGTAATGTAATGTTACGAGGTTGCGAGGTACGAGGTTGTGGATTGGTTTGTTGAAGGGCACATGCCTTTGGTGATAATATTTCAAATAAATTGAGGGTTTCCAAAAAAAGAGAATTAAATTTTACATGTGTTATTTAACATATTGTAACTTAAGGTCCAAATATGATGAAGTTTGTTAAGGTGTGCCACATAAATAAATAACTTGTTTGGTTATTGAACTATGAAAATATGGCAAAGAAAATCAGCCAATGGGAAACATTAGCAAACAGTACGTAACTTAACTCAACGTCTACATTTTATACAGCTATAACATATTAGAACATTTTAAAATAATTTTGGAACTGATCTAACTTAATCCTTTTTTGTCCACTTTAAGGTTTAACCTTTAACACTGTTGCAAATTGCAACGCCTGACCGGCGATAACAAACACTATCACACACAATCTCCACCATAGCCACCAAAAACCTTAACTCTAGCATCAGACAATGTATCAAGCTTGCGGATAAGGTGGAAGTCTTAGAATGAGATTTTGGAACACTATTTTTTAACACGAGTTTATATTACCTATAGATTTATCAACAAATCTAAATAAAGTCAATATAGTGTCAGTTATAATATATAGTTAATTCATTAAAACAAAATCTTACTCTCTTCTCGGCCTAACGACTTCACCTCTTAAGGTGCCATGCCTGCCATTTCTGGCTTACTAGACTTAATGATTTCGAAGGAGCGGTCCGGATGGGATTTGAGCCCTGGTCCTGCCGTATGAAGACCGGTCCCGTTGTCGCCTCAATCATAGGGCCACCCCATTTTAAGATATGTGTCTACACCTTCTCCTGGTTTGACTCTAGAACCTTCAAGGGTTTTAGCCTGTCATCTTACAATCCTCAAGATTGTTGACCATAGCTGGATAGTTACTCCCGTAAAGTTGCTGAGCAATTATAAAAAAAAATATGGTTTTGATTTTATGATCAATCGATTAACGATCAGTAGTTTTGCCTCTGTTTTTCCTTGGCACTGCAACCTCGATAGGTCGAGCCTCTTAAGGCCATGCCTACCATTTCTGGCTTACTAGACATAATGATTTCGGAGGAGCGGTCCGGATGGGATTAGAACCCCGGTCCTGCCGTATAAAGACTGGCCCCGTTGTCACCCCAATCATAGGGCCTCCCCATTTTAAGACATGTTTCTACACCTTCTCCAGCTCCAGCTAGAACCTCCAATGGTCTTAGCCTGTTATCTTACAATCCTCAAGATTCTTGACCATTGCTGGATAGTTACTCCTGTAAAGTTGCTATTCAAGTATAAAACAATATGCTTTTGATTTTTAGTACCGTGTCTTCCAGGCACCTTAAAATCAAGTCGTAACAAAAATCGGACTTTCTGTACGATTTCGGCTATTTGGCAATCGATTTACAATCAGTTGTTTTGCCATCTTTTTTCCTTGGCACACTACAACCTCGAGAGGTCTCGCCTTCCGTTTCTGGCTTTCTGTGACTTGATTTTACCCGTGGTAAAGTAGTCAGCTCTACGCACGGGGAGGCGGTCTAGATGGGATTGGAACCCCGGTCCTGCCGTGTGAAGACCGTTGTCGTCTCGGCCACCGGACCGCCCCACTAGTTCATTAAAAGGTGGATAAAGAGATCAGCAATAAAAGAATGATGATTGTCCCATCCTAGGCTTTGCGAATCGAGCTGAAAGTTATGAAAGTACTCGATTTGAATTTGATGTTTAGGTTTCTTTCCCTCATTCTTTCCTTTTTTTGTGTATTAAAACAATCCTGGAACAGTTCAGTTTCCAAGCGGTAGCGATACGAATCTTCACAATTGGACTCTGTATCAAATCCCATCTGGACTACATTAAAAGAAATTACTATCCAACTGCAGATAATTCATTAAGTCAAATATGTCTGTAAACAGACAAAGAACTCAACCACCACAGGAAGTCCTGGTCCACCACATCTTGATTTCTTGATTTATCTTGAGTTGTCTAGATTTATCCAAAGCCATCCTTTAATTTGTTAATTGAATTAAAGGATTTCGCTAAATAAAACAACTTGCTAACCCCATTCACTTAAACGCAGCAACACAAAAGTTATGCCCCACTGCATGTTTACAGGAAAATTAAGCAAATTTAAAATTGCTTCTCTCTCTCCATCGAAATAGCTTTCCGGTTTACGATCTCAGGCATGGTGCTGTTTTTTTTCGGCACCGAAAGCTATAAAAATAGCAATACGAAACTTACCACAAGATGTAGCAGTGCATCCGTAAAATGAACCGCGAAGCTACGTCCGGCTGTAGCGACGGATGGCGACGAGTCGCGCCACGGGTAAGTGTGCACATATTTATGCAAAATGCAAACCCCTGCGGTGGTCGTTATGGTTGTTACGGTAAATAAGATACACTACCAACCACAGACACCTCAGAGCACCCTCAGACCACTGCCCTGGCAGTAGTGTTTACATACCCGTATCCAAAGCACGGAATGTGTGCTAGCTTTTTCAGCTTGCCTGTTTCTTAACGACATGCACAAGAAACTAGCATTCACACGCAGACAAAAATCTTCTAAAATGAAAGCAGAACAAAAAAACAGATTCTCTTCTTCGGAAAGCGACCTCAAAACCAATACCAGCAGAAACTGGCATTTTCTTTCGTGCAAAACTCTTCAAAGAACCTGCACCCTAACGCGACGTGGTGCACGAAAAACCTCGACGATGACGAAGAAACTCCAACGATCTCCGGGTCGTTCGCGTGACGTGCATGCAAATCGGGGAGAACCACATCTCCCAGCTGGCACCGAAACCGGCCAGGGTCTTGCGTTGCATTTATGCATCCCGGCCCGGAGTGTATGCGAAAATGCGGCGTTTCCCCGTACCGTACCGGTCCGTCGTCGGTGCATTCGGTTTCGTTTGCAGCTCGAATGCATTCCAAAACTAAATGGTGCACCGGCGAAGGGCAACACGGACCGTCGTTGCTTTCGTTCCGGTGCACACAGGTGAGCTGAATCGAGATTGAATTATGCTGCTCCTTGCCGACTGGTCGTAACCAAGTCAAGTCAAGACCTGGGCCCGCCCCGAACCCGCCACGCCGAAGCACTTCCGAGCATTCTACCCACCATTCCGTGAACAGCTCCGAAAGTACATCTCGTTCAGTGCAATTTATTTGCAGTTCAGTATCGTACGCCGCTGTGGGCCACCACTTCAACTCTTGCCTCCCCCCCCAACATCGGTGGCAACTTCAAACTCGATCAAACGACGGCAGAGTCCGAGGACCATTTGTTGGGGTGAAATCTCGTACACCGGGCCTTCTCCGGTGCGAACGTCAACCACCGGCTTGGACGTTTATTTGGACGACCTATCTTCATCAAATGATCGTAAATTTCGGCGTCAATCCGGGCCCGGGCAAAGCGCAGTCGACGTGATTCCAGCAGCAGTGCACGTGAATAAAAGTGCTTTCTAATCACAAGCGAATCGGTCAACGTGACCGAGCGCTGCATAAATCGTGCCCACTTGTTTCGTGGTGCCCTTTCCATCTTCGCAAACGTGGGTTTGGGCGAGATTTATGGGTTCGAAATGTCCATCAAGTGTTTTTGGGGGAAGAATTATTAGCCTGTCGGTTGGTTATAAATATTATAATTAAATAAATAGCGAATCGCTTCCATTCCACTAATGGGAATTACTTCGAGGAAATTGGAGATCTTATTTTGTGAAAGGAAGCAAAATACAGTTCAAAATAGTCTGACTTCGAATATCTTCCTAAGAGCAAAAGAATAAAATTAAACACATCATTAGACAACACATTTACAGTGTAAAAGTACTCTGGAACTATTGATTATGGTCGTTAATTGTTCATAATTGCATAAACATGGGCAAAAATTGGAAATTTTGTTATGTGTATTGCATACTTTGAGGCGCGATCGTAATAGCATTCTTCACAGGTCATCAACAATGTGTCTATCAATGGAATATTACAATCAAGAGTCAATCAAATAGTGTAATGAACACATTGAGATGAATAGTTCAGACGGAAAGATACTCCACAACTGCACAAACCTCATGCCTACGCTTGATTTTCTTCTTTGACTTTAAGTCCATAAAACTGTAAACCAAACCAGCTAGGGATAATATAAAATCAAGAGTTCCAAAAATGACTGAAGGAGGTCTCGGCCCTCCAACATCATCTCCGGGAAGGTAAACTTACATAAACAAAACCATAAAAATATTGCCTTCAAGTCTTTGTTCCACTATGAAAAATCAGTCTCAGAACCGTAATACATTTTTCATAGCTTAATTCTTCACCTAAATCAAGGATTAAATCACATCGCCCAACCTCATAAAGGCTTCATACTTTACCCAGTCTCGTGCACCAGCATGGAAAGGATCGATTCATTTCCATACCAAACGACAGCAATTGACCACAGCAGTTACCCAAGCATGACTTCTTGCACGTTGACGTTCATATCCCGCCGTCATCGCCCACACACTCACACACAGAATCACACTGGGTAAAAGAAAACTGTACCATGTCAGCAACTTCTCACTTCTGAAAGGCATCATGCTGGATAAAGTTGTAAAAAAAAAGAGTGAGAATGTAAGCAAGCTGATAAAAGAAAATAGTACAAAAAAAGAACACCCCCCGGCTCCCCTGCTTTTCTTTCCTGCGGGTGTACGATGTAGTCGGCTGAACGGTAGAACTGCTCACTTTGCAGCCTTCTTTTTTTTCCTCAAGGATACGTGTTCAATCAAACTTTCCATGGATCGTGTTGACGTTGCGGATCTTTGCGGATGGCTCTTGAGTGAGCCAACGTGAGTGTGGATTGTAAAGTGTAGCGTGGTTGCTCATGGACGTTGGAACATGGAAGTGAACAGTTGCAAAAAAAAAAGAAGTGTGATGGAAAGTGTGTTCTATAGGAAAAACGGGGGTGTCTACAACTATCGATGATTACATGAGCTTTTGAGGGTAAAGGATAGTATTCGAATATCCTAACAAAGAAAGGAGAAAATATTTTATAATTGTACATTTTATAAGGAAAATTCAAGATATTTTCACGACCCTTGCTTTAAAATATTATTTGAAGGCTTCTCTAGCAATAAATATTCCAAAGAAGAACTCCTCAAACAACCGATTCTACCCATTTAAGCCATCCCCCGGAATATTCCCAACGGTAGTCGGGTGAACGCAAAAAGTTTCTTTCCTTGACGTTTCCCAGTCTTATTAGGACCACTCAAGTTTTCTAGCCCCACTGTTGCTACCTTTGCGACCCTTGGAAACTGAGAACGCTGGGCGAAGGTGGAATGGTGCGTCGTCGTTTCCCTTCACAATCCCAAAAGGTTCCAGTTCGTGACAGTCAATCAATTGAAGCTGGATTGCAACAAGGAACCGAGCGGAAAGCCCCCCGAAAGCTTTTGCCCTGCCATGTGCTTCATTCATGTGCCTTTAGCAAACCCGTCCCACAAAAGAAAGATATAGCCCAACAACGGAAAGCGCCACACCGATCGAAGGTTTGACATGGTTGGCATTAACCGAGTGTTTGGGAAGGAGGACGCACACACACACACACACACACACAAAAGAAACAAAACGATTTGGAAACTTTTTGTTCGAACCAAGAAGCTAAAACAAGCGAATCCAGACGTGAAATCGCACGGGGAATCGTGTGTCAGTCTTCACCCCGAGCCGTACGCTGGTTGGCGGGAGATTGAAAGCGACGAAAAAGAAATATGACAGCTAGTTGCTCTGCTAAGTGACAGTTCCACAAGGGGTAAATTTCGGAAGGCTAACATCTGCTATTGGCACTTCAACACGTACGAGCGCTGTGGGGTGTGAAAATGGTTGCTTTTACAGTTTAAATTGAATCAGTGATATCAGCGCGCGCGGGGTGACAGCGCAAACTGAAGTCATTAAACTGCTTTGAACATGTACAATAATGCTGTCCTATTTGGTTTCTTTAAGTCCTGCAAAAGCAAAGTCTGTCCTGCAGGTCACACATTCCGGCTGTCCAGCGCGCTATGCATTTTGCCGGCTGTCAACGGGAACCGATGAGAATTTACCGCCCCCTTAGTCCGGTTAATGAAACACGGCCAACAAACATGGTTGGAATTAAATTATGCACCTACCGAGGCAACAAACTAACACATAGCTCGAAATCTCCCAAGCAACTTCCCTTAGCTGGAATTGGGGAAAAGATTTTCCCAGGAAAAAGGCGCTCGAACAGGTTGTACAATGCATTGTCAGGCTTACATTAACTTCCTGCCAGCAGCTAGCGTGTTTGGGATCTGAGGCACTCTGAAGCACCTTCCCGGTAGACCGGCTGTAACCGTTCTTGTTGCCGAGCCTTGAGCCGAAAGGTCGGCCCAGACGACACCCGGCAAACGAAAGGATGCCCCCTGTTTGGCACAGGTTGTCAAAACGGACAGGTAATTTATCAGTCCCGGGGAGTCGGCATTACAACCGAAGGCATGCCGGCACGGGTATCATCCGATGGGATACCGGAACGTTACTGCTCATGCTGCTCGAGAAGGCATTGTGAGAAATCTTGCTACGGAGCATGGGAAACTACACCGATCCCGGGGAACCTAACCTGTGACTTAACGGTTTAGACCAACGTGCTCCGTGTGTGCGGTACGGCAAGATTAGAATGGGAGCTGCCAGTGTACAGGCGGAAACGGATACACCCTAAATAGATAGCCCTACATGGTAGCTATACAATATTAGCTTCACTCAAGCCGTACGTGCCATTTCACAGTATGTCCAACACAATCGTCCATCCCTTCAGTTGAGCTTGTGCTGGGTGAGGGGGGGGGGGGGAGCGTACCATTCCTTCCCGTTGCTCGTTGGGTTAAGCGATGGGCAAGAATGCGTAGATTAGAATGAAAATCCGGTACTTTGATTTCCCCGGAGAATTGTGCCAGACGGTGATGTACACGGTGGGGCCCACCTGTGCCCGGGAAGCTGAAGCTGAGTGAAATTTGTAGCCCATAAAAGGCTCCACCAGAAAGGCTTAGAACCTGCGGCTCCCGGATGGGAATATTGCTCAGCCGATATAGATACATTGAACGATTTACCAATCACAAACCGTGCCATCATCCATTATCTCATATCTCGGTGCTTTTTCCCATTAATTTTACCCACATAAAGCGAAGCAGCCAGGCCAATGATATTGCAGGCGGAAGCGAAGGCGCCCGGCGAAGGGACAATCAACAAGTTTGCATCGGTAAGGCGACACGGCGAGTGATAAAACGAGTGTCCCGGCGTTACCGGCGTTAAGGAGCAATCCTGACTTTTAAAACGCAGATTATCTCCTTTAACAGCAACCGAACATCTCTCGCTGGTCCAATGGCTGAGATACCGACTTCAACCCCGTGCATACCGTCGTAAAAGTCTTTAAGCAATGTTTACCCTGGGATAGATTTATCGTTCACGGTGTGGTGGGATAGGGAGTTCTTGCCCCGTGTGCTCGAGAAACATGAGACATCGGAGGCTGATGGCGGTGGCAGACAAGCTCCGGTGCAAGGTGCATAAAAGATGAAGATTCAGAACGGCCACAAGACTGGCTGCACAGTAATGGGAGTAGCACTAGGCGGTAGTAGCTGGCAATGACACGCTGCTCTACCGACCAGAAAGCTTAGGTGGAAGATGGCTGGTGTCTGTCTGTGAGCGAACGGTACGGATGCATCCCGGGCACGGGCCCGCCGGACGAGTTATATGAGTGTGATATCTGGAGCGTTGCAAATGCCACCGGTCGATCATAATTCATACACACTTCCAGCCGGCAGCATCCCCGTTGCATAATGCCGGGTTTATCAATTTTATTGGAATCTTTAATGTTCCACGAACATTACCGGAAGGTGGTTGTAAGCACGGTCAGGGTTGTTGAGCTTTATTGGGAATGGTTTCAATAACAGACCCCAAGCTGTATGAAACTCTTTGTAAAACAGTTTTTGAATTTTAAAATGGGAGATAATTCTATATTTAATGATAATATATAGAACATAGAATACAGAGCAAACATATTTTATGCGATAATGGCAAAGAACCAGTAACCTATGACATTTGCACCATACAAAAATATTTGAAGTATTAAAAATTAATTAATAAGTTTATTAAAAAAGGTTCCAAAATTCAACAGAAAGTAGATTAACAACACCTAAAAATATGCAACAAAGTGACGCAATGGAATGCTGCAGTCGTTCCAAGTCTTTTCTACGAGAGGAACGATATCGATGTTACTGAATGTATTAATTAGCTATACATATTTATAAAAAAAAGTTTCCAAAACAATTATCCACAATTAAAAAAACTTTAAAAAAGGCTTAAAATATGGCATTGTGTTTGAGAACACACCTTACTGAAATAGAATTGAGCCACAAGGCGCCTAAAAGTATGCAAAACGAACATCATAGCGACCGTTTGTACATTTCTATAAATATTCAGAAATGTAAGATCATTTAACGTAGTACATACTACATAGTAACGTAGTAGGGGCGGTCCGGTGGCCGAGGCCGGCGTTCAAATCCCATCCAGACCGCCTCCCCGTACGTAGGGCTGACTACTTTACCCACGGGTAAAATTAAGTCACAGAAAGCCAGAAATGGCAGGCCGAGACCTATCGAGGTTGTAGAGCCAAGGAAGAAGAAGAAGACATATCACATAACCAAATATCTTTTTTCGTTTTTCTAATATTACGGGAAGGCACACATTAATCTAGTCTTGCCCAGCGGTGACTACCTCATTGTCATCATCATCCTTCATTGCTAATAGTCTCGTCACACAAAGCAGCCACTGGGTGCTAATGGCTACCGTAAGCAGTTACCCGTTTCACCTAACACAGACTAATGTGTGACTGTGTTGGAATACAAACCTTAACCTTTGGTTGGGAAAAATAGTTTTCCTACATGGGATGAAAGTACAACCAAAAAAAAAACGTGTCTCCTGCCATATAACAGCCCAACAAACATCAAAGGATAAAAGTGAATGAGGCTCACCCAGACTCGGTCCCGGGCTGCCGGTTATTTTTATTGCTGCCCACAAACAACGTCAAAAAAGGGTGCCTCGATGCCATCTTCATCTCTCATTTACATTTCCACCAGCGCTTCAAAAGCGTTTCATCCATTAACGTCCAGTGTCATTTAACCCGAGGCAGAACGTCTGCTAAATATGCAATCGTTATCGGAGCTATCTTCGGCCTTCGCATCCCAACAGGCCGCAACCAACCCATGCCATATCTGACTGATCCCTAAAGAGCAATAAGAAATGCTCGTGTCCATACAATTCGATCCAGCGTTATAACCGGGCACTGTTCCATTGCCGGGACCACCGTTCGCTGTACCCCGAAGCTGGCTGTCTATTTGGTGGGTGGTAGCATTTCATTTGCTTCATTTGCAGCGTTTTCATTAGCAGAATCGATTGGTCAGCGTGGATGTGTCCACCGATCATCAACTGACGCTTCTGCCCCATGGCTCATGGGATGTGTCCTTGGGCTATAGTTTTTTTTCGCCCTCTCTGACATCAATGACCCTCGGTAATGATAACGGCCAACCGGCTGCTGGGGGTCCGAAAACCGATGGCCGCTCTCGAACGGGGTGGAGTTCTTGGAGATGACAATGGCTCTGATGCCAAGCACCACTGAAGAAGGCTCCTTGGAGGCTGATATCTTGTGCCGGGAGGTTGGACGCAGAACGGCCCCGAATAAGCCAACGTGTCCGAAGCACCGTGCGAAACGAAACTGAAATAATCATCATTCTGTATCGGAGTGTCCATGCACTGATTGACCTACGCTACAGAGTACTACATTGAGGGGGGGAGGGATGAAAGTCAACAAAGAAATTGAGACCGGGCGGGAGGTTTTTTTGTGGTGGATAGGCAGTGAAAAACGTTTTCATTTTGTGAACCTTCCCAAAAAAAAGAACTCAAACTTTTGGATCCCTCTTTCTGAATCTCTGGACATCCTTGGAGGGAGAGCGACAACGATAGCTGAAACTTCGCCATGAAGCGCAATAGAGCCAGATAGGCCCGGGGGTTTGACCGAAAGTTCCCGACACCACGAACTTCCAAGCGTCATTCTTGACCGGAGGAAAGTGTCCAATTACAACAACAAAGAAGAAAAAAACTAAAATAACCACAACGAAACAAAAATCATGGATAGGCAGAAGTGGTCGAAAGTGACCGAATTAAAACCATCCTTGCCGTACTATCGTACCGTGAACGCAGAACGTGATTTCTGTTTGCCCCCATCGCTTTCCTTTTTGGAGTGTTTTGGGGTGTTTTTTTTTGGTCTGCATTTCAAGACCTTTTAGAGTCAAGAAATGGACCGAGAGAGAGAGAGAGATCGAACAAACCCTAAAACCGAGTGGGAAATAGCACTCGAGTCTGCTGTGGTTGCTGGCTACACTTGCCGGGGCTGCTCCGGCTGTAACTGATGTTTGGTCATGATGGTGATCATGATGGCAATGATGGTGATGGTGTGAGGTCGAGGCACTCCCGCCGCATCGCCGGAAGTCATATCGTTTTCGGGTGGATCGAACCATTTTCCCGAGTAAACTCCCTGGGTCTTTTTTTTTTGTTTTGTTGTTCGCTTTTCCCTGTGTTTGTGGAACACCAGGAAAAGCTGTTCGAGGTTTTTCGTGTTCTTCTCGGGCACAGAAGAAGGCGTGAACAAGAAGGATTTCCGGGGTGGGTGGATTTGCTTTTTTTTTCTTTCTTCGCTGGCCCGATCGGATCGTTCAAACTGAGTGCCCAAGGAAATGGAAAATTCGTTTTCCTTCATTCGCTATTAAATTACATAAACGATGCAATCCCTCTGGCAATGTTCCTGCCTGTTTGCTAGTATTTGTGTCCATGTGTGTGTGTATGTGTGTGGTAGTGTTTATCAAACTACCAGCAGGCAGGCCATGGTAGTGAGCAGCGAGAACAAATGCAAGCCTATCCAGAGGAAAACCCCTCTCTAAGACGACCGAAAACGACGCTACTAGAAAAGTCTTCCCGTTGGCTCCACTTTGCACAGGATGTTTGTTTTGCTGCTCGGAGGTTTTTTCTCTCTCTTTAAACGTGGCTTTGCAGACTCCCACTGGCCAACTGGTAAGCGGTAGAATGTTGTGCAAATCGAACCACTTCACACCAGCGGATGGATGCTGAGGATGATGTGATGTGGCGTCGGTCCAAAGGCGTGCCGAATACACTCGCCCCCTGTAGAAATAGGAATCGGGCTACCCCGGTGGGTGGGTTGATTCACACAAAGACACCAAACCTGCGCCACGGTGTAGGGAAAGCTATCGCTTGATGTGTATCGAAATGCGATAGAATCGAATTCGATTAGGAATAAAATAAATAGTTTTTCTCCCACTACCGCCACTTTACCGGCCATCGCATCTGGTCAAACGTGAGAAGACCATCGAGACTGGAACTTTTGCCAAGCCCTCCATCCACATTTCTCCCCCAAACAAGCACAAGAAGGTTCGCTTTTAAGCAAGCGGAACCTAAAATCTAAACGAATTCCACCCAATACCTGCAATGTTGATCGTTCGTAACCATCACCGGCAGCACCCCGGTTGCCCGGTTTGAATGGGTGATGTTTCCTTTCACGTTCGAATGGTTGGTCGGAGCTGTGTAGATGGCTTATTTCTGATCGCATTTGACACAGTTACTGTACTGGTGCGACACACGGCACCACAGCAGATAATCGATCGAAATCAGCTTTGCTGGAACTTCGCCGGTAATGGTGTTTGGCTAGCGTGAGCAGAAATTTTAAATCAATGCGTCAGTGCAGCTAGCTTTTAAGTCACGCTCGAATGCCAATGTACACAGCCATGGATAACATATTTTACGAGCATCTTTAAAACCTCAACAGCCATGAAAAGAATCACTTTAATGTAAAATGTTTCTTAATTAATTTCAGTTACCTTCATTTTTTTCAGAAAATATAAAGAATTTTCATTTAATTTCAGCTAAATACATGAAAATATTATCACTGTCTACCTTCTGTTCACAAAAGCGTTCTATAACTAGGAATAAGTAGGTAGATTGCATACTTTCAGCATAAAAATGCGTGATTCAAAGGGGTTTCCAGTACATTTTGGGATACTTACACCATATTCCATCTCTGTAAAGTACTATTTCAATACCTTATGAATTTTTACGTTTGATACGCTATTATTATTTTATTTTATTTTTTTATTAATTGTGACTGACCAATGCTGCATGTGATGACTGCAAATTACAAATACACGAAAAACTAATTAAACATAATTAACTAGGCATTTCCACCTAGTTATTTGCCATATCCTGGGCATGCTCGGTTATGACAAAAAATGGGTCGCTGGTACCCATTTCTATTGTTTGTGTGTGCGAGTGTGATGTATATTATTTATTCCAGTTCTATAGCTGCGGCTATGGCTTCGATGGGAGTTGGTTTTTTTTAGTTATAGGTCTGGACTGAAAAAACACAAGCACAGTAACACACTTACAATAAAGACAACACAACGAATAACAAAAAAGTAATGGCGGATATGGATTGGTAGGATAATGGGGATGCGGAATCAAAGGATAAGACCGTTGTCTCTGGCAAATCGGAAGATGAGCTTCATGTAGGCGAGGTCCTTAGTCGCTAAAATTTCTATCATTTCTATACCCGTTCGTCTGCCGATGCTCTCGACTGCGCTCAACGGTTGCGGTTCCAAACTCCACGCAGGACCTCAGAAAGTGATCCACATCGTTGAAGCCGTCACCGCAGCCACACACCTACGTTTGAGCCAGAGTTATACGCTGAAGATGAGCCTTCAACGCGAAGGATAAGATGTTGAAATAATAATAATTTAAAAACAAAAACTCAACATAGCAAAAAAGCTTAAAAATAAGCTTAATGCTTTATTTGCAAAATATGTATTTTAAGAAATATTTTCAATTAGTTGCACGGGACCCTAGTCAGGGATAACCGAGTTACTTTGCAAAATCAGTGGCATATTTCGTGAATCTTTACATATGTTTCCATTTCAGTTGATTATTGACATTCCATCCGGAAACTTCATTCATAATAAAGACCCCACCACTCACGAGCATTCACTTTACGTGACTGAGCTGCTTACAATTTAGGGAAAAATAAGGTTAAATTGTGGTAATATAATTTGGTATTAAAAAGAGACACTTTCTTGGGTATCTCAATCGCGAAACGTGAGAGCTCCTGAATAATGCGGTGTTTATTCAGCCTTCAACCGATATTCTTGTAAATGAAAAGTGCTGTTACAATTACACAAGATAGCTAAAAACCCTGTAAGAGCTACATCACACACTACGCTCATCACCGAGTGTTCCGAATGAGTGCTTTCATATCAAATAAAAACATTGCTTCCAACATGTTTTATTTGGAAGCTTTCGCTCGAGCTCACGCTCGGTCCAAAAATCAAAAAGGTACACGCAATGCATCAAGCAACGCTCGAAAGCCCACCCGGAAATGCAACCCCGGCAACACTTGTCAACAATGTAGCACTAGAACATTGCGAACAGAAATTTCCCTGCGAAAAGAAAAACGGAACGGAACGCACTCACGGAAAGTGCATAAAATTAAACGCTAACTTGCACACGGTTGCCCGTTTCTTTGAGCTCCGCAACGCAAACGATGCATCAACACTATTTTGCATCCCTCAACGGAGCAGGGTGTAGCAATTTTCCACAGCTTGCCAGCTGCTTGCCTGGCAAGTGTAGGGCGAATAAAAGAAGTAAACTCCGGACACATACACACACACAAAAACAGACAGCATCCGAACAGAAATGAATGCGATCTGAATGGGAAGAATTTCTTTGGGCTTTTCTGATGCTCCTGGCAAACACTGGCAGCACCATCTACCGGGCGGAAGGCAACATCAAGTCGAAGTGGGCGACAAAAAAAATGCATTCCAAGTTTTGCTGCAAACGCCTCATGTACGCGGGATGAAAAACTTCTTTTCAGAAACTGGGTTTTTCACACAGCATTTCAGCAGCAGCATCAGCAAACCACCAGCCGTAACCACGAGTACAAAAACCTTCCGCGTGATCCGAGAGTTTTCCCGCGGCGGAACAGTAAGCAAACCAACAATAATAAAAAACGAGGCATATGATGGCGTTTGTGTGCTTTTTCTGTCCCTGCTTTTAAACAAAAGCACTAGACTAGTTCGCCTAGCTAGTGTTGATGATGGCGGCGCAAGTAAAAAGCACCAGCAAAAAGGAAAACTAACGGAGAAACACGTTTCCCGGCGGCCGGAGAGCTCCTAAAGCGGGTAGTTCGTAAAGGGGAAGAAAAAGCAAATTAATTACCGAACATTAAAGTAAATGAATCTGAATCTGTTCTAATGAAAAGTGTTTCCGACTGTGGCTCGATTCGCGCTCACACCCATCCAACCAACCCACACAAAAGGCTGTAAAATAGATGGACAAAATGGACAGCAATCGGTCGAAGGAAGCGGAATGTGAAATAAAGCGAGAACACTTTGCCGGTTGATTTGAAATTGGAAAACGTTGGACAGACAGCGACACCAGATGCTAGAAACCGGAAGCATTTTCACAGGACAAGACACAAAACTGGTCACACAAAAAGGGGGTGTGCAAAAAAAAAAACGCGCGAACATCATTACTCGCTGGATGTTCATCTGTCCCCGCTGTGTCGCGTTGGTTTCGGTCATCCACCGTTTGGTGTCGGTGGGCTTTTCCACGAGCCACCCTCGGCGGCAGTCACCCTATAGAGAAGGTGCCACCATTTTTCCTCTCAGTTTTCCACCCGGGCGTGGAAGTAGAAATTAAATAAATGGTAAGTCGATTTTAACTGTAACGGCAAGCTCGTACCGTTTTGCTTCCTTCCGGAAATTTGAAACAACGGAAACAATCTGCTTGTCCTGGCTGGCTGGTTGGCTGGCTGGCTGGGTGCGTTCGGTGAATGGGTTGAATGTTTTCAACGGCAGAGTAGAACGCTTTGCACGCTGTCAAAAAGGGATATGCTGTGATGAAACACGGAAACAGGCAAGTTCGAACTAGACTAAGCATTAGCAGTATACTGAGTACAGGCGAATAAATGTTCGCTCCTAAGCTTATGACGGTTGTTAAATTTATGCAAATAGCATCCCGTTGACCAATCGAATGTTAGTTCCGGGGGGCTTTATACGAAAACCAGTCAATGTTGTTCGTTTTTAAAGAGATGAAGTATTTGAATTTTGAAGTTAAGGACCGAAGGATTGCCTAAAGATGGCTTCGATATCAGAGAAAAGTCTACAAAGGCTGAAAGTATGCTTTTTTATTATTATTCTTTCAAGCGAATTTTCACATCACTTTTCGTTCGATGATTTGGCTCGTTAGGACTATAGGCGCGTTCCAAACATTTTTAATACTAGTAAAAACAATCTTGTTCTACCTTTTTATCTCTTCCTTCAACGAGCCAACCGTCTGCCAATCGATTATCCCGGCCGTTCTGACGGAAGCATCAACGCAGCATCACTCCATCTCAGTTTAGGCCTACCACGCCTCCTCGGTCCGTGTGGCCGGTCTTAAAGGACTTTACCGGCTGGGTCATCCGGCATCATTCTCATGACATTATCAGCCCATCGAAGGCTAGCGAGTCTAATTCGCTGAGCTCGTCGTTGTAGCGGCTCCTCCATTATCCTACCACACATGCGTTACCAAAAATCCTTCTGAACATCTTACTCCCCAACGCGGATAACTGGGTTTTGTCAGATTTGGACAGAGTCCATGTCTCAGAGGCGTATATAAGTACTGAGACTATAAATGTTCTGTATAGTTCCGGCTTCGTCCGTCGTGACAGGTATTTAGAGTGGAGATGTTTTTGATTCACCCATATATAGTTATTCATGGGAAATGTCTCGTGATTATTCAAATATATGATAATTATTCGATATTAAAAATTAAAAAATAAAATTCTAATACTTCTTCCTCGGCACTATAATCTTGAAAGGTCTCGGATAGTCTGTTCTCCGTACGGGGCACCGTTCTGGACGGGATATAATCTTCGATTGTACCGTTTGTATACTGGTGCTCCTATCACCAGCTCTGTATTGTTTCAAACATTTTTTATTTATTTATAAATAATTAAATCGAATACTTATAAACCTAAAATCTTAAATATAAGTAGGCCGTTACGATTGAAAACAGAAAAAACCCAAATCTTTTTCGGTGAATTTTTAGAGCAAAACTAGTTTTTTGCTGTTGTTATTTAATCAGGTATTCTTATAACCTTGTCCTTCTCTGCAGATCTTCTTCTTCTTTCTTGGCCTGACGTCCTCCTAGGTCATGCCTGCCTACATTGATACGACATAGTTGGATAGTTGGTCCTCACAATGGAGAAACGGCCCAGATGGTATTTGAGCCCCGGTCCTGCCGTGTGAAGGCCGGCACCGCTGTCGATTCTACGACTGAACCGCCCCACTGCAGATACAAATGTTTACTTTTACTCTTGATACATGTTTAATTTTATGCACTTTTGCAATATATCAGCCTTACAACAATTTCTGCTCACGTGGTCTCTGATTTAATAGCGGCCCGAGGCCACAGGCGAAATGTTTCCTAATCCAAGTATTCAATCAATCTCAAGAAGGAGACATTAAAACAGGACATTAACACGACTGCAAAGAAATACTTAATGATGAGTAGTGTACATGTTAGCCAAAAACCTTTACAAACATGAAAATTTGTTAATGTTTGACATTTTTGCCTCGCCACAAAAATGAACGAAAAGAAAATGGCAACGAAAACATTTTTTCCACAAGTCATTGTACCATGAATTCGAGTGGCAAAAATGTAGACCCCCGAAAAACGAGAGTGTTGGGTGGTGGTGGTGGTTTACAAACTATGCAGCAGTAACCTGGCGACAGGCTGTTTTTCAGGTCCCCATTCTCGCTCCTCGGTCTTCCAACAGCTACTTCCCAACACGCATTTTTCTTGCTTCCCAAATGATCAATAGGTAGAAAAGAAAGCAGCGCAAGAAGCGTGTCCCACCCCGAATCTCGGGCACACGCTGGAAAAAACTGGCAACATCATTGTACCGCATTTAGTCTATTGCCACAGCCCAGTGTGGGAGGACTCGATATTTTTTTCCCTCTTCCGCTTCTCTGCTGCCAAACTTGTCGTCCACCGGCAATTAAGCTGGCACCGGTGCGGATCATTCATCGCGTTTGTGCGGTATCATCGTGGGAATTTTAGTGCTGTTGGCATTTCCGTTCGTTGAGCTGAGAATCGCCCAAGGGTCATGCCACGTGTAGGGCGTGTTTCTCTGCAGCTGTCAGTCGAAAGAGGGAAAATGTTTTCCTTTTCACGGGTTTCAGTTTGTCGCCAAAGGACAGTATCTTATCGTCGAGCATCATAAAATTGGCAAGCTTATGGTTCGAGAAGCCACACAACGCTTCGCCGGTTTTTTGGAGGGGGCCTGGGAAAAACACACTCGCGTGGGCTTATTTGTGTCCAGCCAACGCTCGTGTAGGCTTCGGCTTTGCCTTTTATTTGCTGTATGACATTAGAATATTGTAATAATCCTTTTCAAATAGGTGCCTGAAAGTGGCGCAGAGAAGGCGTGCACACTTGGAATGTGCGTGAACCTACTGCCATTTAAAGTTGTGAAATTCCGTGCGGAAAATCATTATTCACGCTGCTCAGAAGCTGCTAATAAACGGTTCGATCGGCTTCTGGAAAAACATAATTAAAGCAAAGAAAACACAGCTCCCAACATCAAAGACCCGGACGCCTAATGGTCTGAGATCGGTCAATATATTCTACAGAAATGCCTCAACTCCTCGTCCCCCAACCAATCGAGGAATGTTCGTCGGAAACTGAACAACAATTCCACCCGGAATGGGGAATCTCGTCTATTTGATAAATGCTTCGATCAATTATTTACACACTGGACTTTACTTCATCCCTGTTTTTTCTTTTTTTGCTGCCCCCAGGTCCAGCCAGCCATTAACGCTGCCGTTTGCTTCCCGGAAACAAAATCGATCGCACTTTATTCAAACAAACTATCCGAGTGAATGCTGGTCTTGGAAGCGTTGCACAGCATCATGATGGTTACGCAAAGAAAATGCAGATGCAAGATGCATCCCCACATACTTCAAAAGACATTCAGAGCGGGAGCCCCCAGCAGCTCCCATGTATGTATTATTTGTTTACGATAGAGGAACGCACTCACCCAGTCACCCGGAGCACGGGAATGTTGGTTGCTGGCAACCGGGGACCAAACCAGCTGGCTAAAGATTACTCCAGTTTAAAGAGTTTTGCGACGAGCCAGAGTCACTGACCGGCTTCTCTCACGGAGCAACCAGCAGAACCAGATACCAGTCCTCGAGCCATCGAGCTGAGACACCAAAATGGGAGCAAAATCGAAGCTTCGTTCTGGGTTGTCCGGTCTCGCGCTGGAAGAACGGGCAAGATCGTGTAAACAGTCGTTTAGTTGTTTATGGTGCACGCAAATGCAAACAAACTAACGATCAAGGCAAACCAGCCAGCCAGCCTGTTCGCCGGCGACGGTTAATGTGAGGGCGTGTTATTTCGTTCCTCTTGCCATGGACATGGAGCAACTTCTTGAAGCAAGACAAAAAAAAACCACCCCGGCAGCACTAACGAACGGGAGTGCATGAACGCATTAAGTTCATTATTCATAAGATGCATATTGTAAATCGTCTGCACCCACTGCAAGAGAAGTGAAACAAAAAAAAAAAAAGCTGAGCGAGTAAATGGATTATCCGGAGCAAACGCAGGCGAGAAGTGGTTTCTGGGTAGTCATTTGTAAGTTGAGCACCAAATGGTACCGAACCAGCTTGCCCGTTCTGTTCTGGCATTTGCAAAGACAGTAGCAGCACAGATTAAATTGGGTTGACAAGGGATTTTGTTGTGCGATCTGTTAGTTTGCTTGCTAATCCGCGCGGTTGTACAAATGGTGCCTACCGAAAGCTTTCGGATGTTTCTTTGACTGCTTGTTATGGGACAAAGTATGGAAATTATAAGCCTGGAATTGGCCTCAATTTGTTGACTTTAAAGTGCTGAGATATCCATTTTATTATTTTTTTCCCCTTTCTTAAGGTTATTTAAGCCAGTCATAATAACATTACTTGAAACTTTAGATGAAAGATTGTAAGTTTAACTGTTTTTGAATTTATTTTTATTTATTAAGGTTTTATTACAAGGGTGCAATACTTGGAGTTTCCAAAGGGCAGACCGGGGTTCAAATCCCATCCAAGTACGGGGAGGCGTATGTAGAGCTGACTACTTTGCTACGGGTAAAATCAAGTCACAGAAAGCCAAAAATGGCAGACTGAGACCTTTATTGGTAGTAGTGCATAGAAAAAAGGGAGAAGAAAGTATTGCTTACACAATATCAAGAGCTTAAAACTATTCGATCGTAGGGCACTTAAAATATTGTTAAAAAAGAGCTTTCAAAATCTTAATATTTATTGAAACCCAATTAAGCTGTTCAAGAAGCAGGAAGCGATGACATCCAAACGAATATTAACCAAATAAATAAATAAAAAACTTATTTGGTTACGTATTTTATGAAAGAAAACTTATATAAATAGTTAAAAATGAAATTAAAATTTGTCAATATTTCAACAAATGTGGTGGGACTTTATTTAAATTATTTATTATGAGCTTATGGTGATACTCAAACCTTGTAAAATACTCCGAATAAATGTATCGAAAAACTGAATTAAACTAATGGTAAGAAAGCCACTCCAATAGCAAAACCTGCCTTAAATTCGTATTGCTTTCTTACGGTGGGACATGTTCAATGTTGTCTCCTGTGAGCGGCAGAACCCAAAACAATTATTACCTGCTACACGGGACGAGCGATTCATGCACGTGAATTTCAATGAAATAGATGGTTATTTCAGTATGGCTTCTAATATTTCTGAACCTCAATTAGCTATCAATTGTTAATATACGATGAGTTTCAGTTGAAGCTTTATTCACCTTATATTATAATTTTAAAATTTCAACCATATATACATTTTTTACCGTTGGAACAATTCCTGTAATGTGTAATTTAAGCTGAAAAACATCAAATGACGATAAATAAAATTCCAAAAAAACATCCCGGATGAAATATTTTCCATTTTTGCGATCCCAGGGTAACCCGCTTCAAAATATAAAAACATATTAATTATTCAAAGCATCTTGACTGAAGCTCGAATCCATTCAATCAATAAACCACCCCATACCCGCCTGATAAGGGTTCGCAATGCAGTGCGAAAGATTCAGGAAAAAAAACGAACGAATAGTCAGATGAAAGCAAAACAATCAATAAAACGATAGCATCATCCATTTCAAACCGTATTCAAGATATTTTTCCGCTGATTGTTTGTCTCTTCCATCAGCTTCCTTCACAGCGAGCTAAGAGTTAAAGACATTACAGCAAACCCCAGATTGTCTACTTGCAACTAACGGGTTCAACGGAAGAAAAGTCTCTCTACAGAGAGAGAGAGACAGAATAAGAGCAAGAGAGAATTATGCCTTACGGGATGATTATTTAGCCATGAAAATTCCGAGCCGAGTAAACCTATACAAACAATAAAATCCACTTTACGAACCGGGGCCACACAATCAGGTTCGCCACGCTTCCCAACCGGGGCTGGTTCGTTCAATCATGCTCAAAAGGGTTAGAAGGAAAGTGGGTAAGCGCCCACCAAGTCACTCGAGCGTTTCCTTTTCCGCCGTGATTTTGTGGAAGGATGGAAATCGATTTCTCGCCCACACGTACACTCGATTAGGGAAACTAAATCAAATATTTTCTTTCAATTATCCTTCAGCCTGTCAATTGACTGCTGGAATCGCGGGAGTGCGATGAGATGAGCACATCGTAGCCCGGCTCAAGGTGGAAAGTGACTCTACTGGGAGAGACAAATGAAATGGCCTTACGGAAGCGATGCTATAAAATAACGTAGTGCAGTGCACAACCTGTTACAGTGGCAGGTTAAGCAAATTTCTCCGAAGAAATGTGAGTCATCCGAAGGTTAATACACCATATTTTGTGTAGGGCTGCAGCTGACTGAGTGTCGCTAAAGAAAAGGGAATAAAGTTCCAAAGATAAAAAATAAACCAAAACAGAGAATTGGATCACAATGCGTAACGACTAAGGCCGCCTTTTCTGCTCGGCACACAGTTGATACGCATCCGTACAGCCATACTCCGTGGAGCCGATACTAGTGGTGAAATCAGTCCCAACGAAAGGCACGAATTCGAGTGACTCGATTTGTCGCTTAAGAGCTGTCACTCAAAAACTCTCCCGTTTTTCCGCCTTTCGTATCGCTTTTCCGTGTGAGGGTGGCGGGGGGACTCTGAGTTTGCCTTCCTTCTTATTGACAAAATCCAATTTCGTAATCAGTTTAGAGGACTAAAATGACAACGACAAAAAAGCGTACAGCGAACACTCCTAGCAGCACAACACGGTTGCCACCCAAGGATTCGAGCGGTTTGAAGCTCCTGGAAGGGGCTTGAAGATGTGCTTCAAGCTGCCGTCGGTAATTTTCCTACCATTTGATGGGGTAACCGTTGGAACCGGGAAATGCGCATTAAGGTACCAGCGACTTGCATCGCTGTTCTGTATTCTTTTTCTCTGCCTGCTTCCTCCCAGCCAAGCTCTCACTAATCCACTAAGGTTAGGTCTTTCTTGCTAGGCCTCGCTCAAGAGAGCGAGCGTACCTGCGAAAAACGGGCCGGCAGGGAAAGACGACGGATTGCGTTATTTATTTTTTATGAATTCAATTTTCCACACCTTGCGGTACTTAGCGAATCAAATTAAATTTGCGAGTGTCTGTTTCCGGGTGGCAAAGTCACGAGGATAAAGAAAAATCAGACAGGAATGCTTAACCTTTAGGAGGGTTTTTCTTTTCCTTGCAGCAAATCAGAATTTAAAGACAGTAAAAGAAATCTTTTCTTGAATTGTCACATTGTTATAAATGTGAGGGACATCATAAATAGCGCCAAGACTTTTCGTGAAGCACACTTCAAGACATCACTTGCTTCCATACTATAGTCCTCAAGTTCTAGTCTCTCCTAGTTCTAGTTGCGATTCCCCCAAACAGAGATCTCTTTCCAGAAAAACTTATTCCCAAAACAGTAACCGGACTCATATTCTCTGAGCAGATGGGATTAATATTCAATTACCGTTATACACCGGAGTCTCGTGATGATATGGTAGTACGTCACAAAAAAAACAAATAAATAAAAACATCAAAGAGATTCGCCTTAACCAAATCGGAATCTGCCTGAGAGCTCTGAGACTTTTCACCGAAACTAACCAGTTCAGTCGACCCGTACATGCACACACATGAAAAATCAATGTCTCAGCTTCAACCATCACTCAAACCACAGCGGTCCACCCTCGTGTCCAGACTCTCCAGACTACCAGCTTTGATCCAAGATTCTAGCATCATCCTTAACCTTACAAACAAACAAATTCAGTGCTCGCAAAAAGACTACAGCTACAGCAAGCAGCATCCACCGACATCACTTTGGAGCCGTATCATTTTTCCTTCATGTCGCATCCGCTACCGTAAAAAAAGAAAAAAAAATACGGCAAGATCTTAAGCAAGATGAAAATCCTCACATATCTCACCGCCATCGTGTACCGCTCTATCGTCCAGACGATCTTCAGTCGTCGCCGTATGGAGTAGGTTGAGCGAAGGAAAAAGAAACTGCCGGAAGACTTCGGTGACTTCCGGCCCAGACATTCGCGGCACGGCGAGAGGTCCCCTCTCAAAGGGGAGATGGATTGAAGAATTGAATTTTGTGCAGCCCCAAAACTGTGAGCGATTCGGATGTGTTTCGAGTTGACGGATAGGATAAGGAGGAGCTTCTTGATGGTTTGAAGCTGAAGCGTGTTATATTGGTTGTGACGGACGATGCATGATGGTTAAGAAAGAGTTCTTTATACACGCTTTTTTTTTCAACTCCAAATCACAAGAATCATCCCATTATCACCTTCTCTGGAGTGGTAATAATGGGGTACTACAATACGGCAAGACATCACCAATGCAAAAGTTCACCCGTTATGCAGCGTCATACACGCATCGTATCACAACCGTGACGGGAATAACTGTCAATGCGTGCGAGTTATATACACCATATAAAGCCTTTCTCAGCGATCTCCAGACCATTCCGTTCGGCATAGGGTTCCCTCCCGTGTGGTGACGTGTCCCTGTCTGTGTTTCACATGTCAGCGAATGTTCATTACTCTTCGTCGAAAATTCATTAGCGTATCTGAACGCATTATAAACCCACACAATCCTTGACGAAACCCTCCTTCTCCTCCTCCTGTACATGTCACCCCAAGGAAGGGAAAAGCCCATCAACTTTGTTCGCCCCGCACACGAATCGCTGTGGAACGCGTTGTCTTAGGAAACTTTTTCGCACACGAAATTCGTTTATTTGAAGAAATTTGTTTTCTCTTCTCTTGTTTCAGTTGTCGTCTTAGTGTCTCGCTCATCTCCGCTGCCGGTGGGTTGCCTTATATTTTATCTTATAGGGTTAGCAAGAGAAGAAAAAAAAACACCCAACGTCTTGGGCGAAGACAGAAAGCTGAAACACTTTTCCAGCTGTTTGGTACGTGCGCGTGTGATAAATCATTTTTCAGCAAAAAAACTCGCGCTGGGGCCTGGGCCGACCCCAAGTAACTGAATCAGCGGCTTTCGCGTTTCATCACATGCCGTTAACGGTGATTTAATTTTCAACATCAAAAGCAGGTTACATGTGTAAACGGGGTTCGGTCGAAACCCCGATGCAGCTCGAATGAGGTAGATGATTTTATTATCGAAGAATAAGCTCATTTTGAAATTTGTCACAGTTATGATTAAAAGATCATACTGGTAACGAGTAGATCGTACTGGCTGGCTTTGTTGTAGTTGTTTGAATATTTCGGAAGAACTAAAGATTATTACCACAGCAATTATGAACTATTTGAAGGTTAGCTTCAAGCTCTCCTCTTCTTATTTGGCTCTACTGCTTTGAAAGGTCTCGCCGTGTCATTTCTGGCTTTCTGTTACTTGTCTAAACCCGTAGCTGGACAACCAGTCCTACTTACGGACTATGTATCTTGTTCATCAAACGCGCTCTTAGGTCATGCGCTTACTAGACTTATAGTGGCTTACTAGACTTAATGCTACTACGTAGTTGGATAATCATTCCCTTTTTTACGGGAGAACGGTCCGGATGGGATTTGAACCCCGGTCCTGCAGTAAGAGACCTGCGCCTCTCATTATCTTGAGCCCTAATACCTTCATGCCAGAAACAGTGATGGGCCTAATTTCAAGAGCCACTTCAGGACCAAAACATTGATAATTCCAGATATAATCTCTCAACTATAGTTTTGCAAGAGATTTGAATCACATATCACCGCAAACGATTCAAATGACCTTCTCAGTTGATTATCAAAAAAGGACTGGCATTTATTTAGGTTCTTACCATAAGCATAGCTGGGACTGATAAAATATTATTTATTGTGAGCCCTTTTTTTCGTGTGTTTCCTTCATTTTAACCTTTATTTGGTCATGTTAGATGGTTAGAATCGTATGTTTTTAAGGAAACTAGAATTTCCCTCCAAACAAAAAAATGTTGCGATCTGATTAAGCCAATAAGAGGGCAAACATAACACAATGCTCTATGGACTTCCCAGCTTATGGGTTCCCTGTTCTCAATTCGAGCATTCGGGTAATCGTAAAATCGGGTAAGGTCTCCAAGCTGACCAAACCAAATTCCAACTTCGTAATAAATATTCTGCCTTTGAAAAAAAATCAGGCAACTAATAAGCCAACAAAATGAATCACAAACATCATCATCAGTGCATGAAATTGGACAACCCGCTAAAACAGATTCCGATTAGCACTCGGATCACACATTTGAACATTTTTTTAATCGGAATATTAACACACATCTGCTTCTGGATCGAGTTTTCGGTTCAACTTGTCCCACTCAGTCTTCCATTAACACTATTTTCACTTTTTCCATCTTCCCAGAGCTAGTAAGTTCGAGGCAAGTATTTTCCTCTAAATTATAATTAAGTTGTGTTAATGTAAGATTTATAGCACCCAATAGTCGCGGGCTCAGAATCACATTCGAGATGGGTGAAAAAGTGATGAAAAAAACTAAGGCCTACCGTAATATTTTCTCTGCGCTCGATAGAATCCAAACGAGCGCGAAGAAAGTGGCGGTGGCAGTTCCAAATTTATGCTCCAACCGCTCGCTGATTGTGCTGCTGGTTTGCGCGAAATGCGTTACTCATAAATTAGTGACAGCGTTCGGGTTCGATCCCGTGCTTGTGCGTTTTCCAAGGCCACGAAACATTTTGGAGCTGCAGGAAAAAAAGGAAATAAATTGCCATCCGGTATGCTTATGGTGAAGAACTTCCAGAGGGCTTTCTCATAATTCGGTTTCGGCAAGCAGGTTCGATTGCTTTGCCCACTCGGCACGAGACGAAAGTTCATAAATCGTACGCAAAATCGTGTGGACGCCGACCCTCAGAACACAGAACTGGTTCGGGCACAGTAAGGCAACATTTCAATCTTATTTATGAGTGGATCTGCCGACTGTCGACTGCCCAGGAACGGTGGCAGCAAATTAACAGATGCTGTTTCCATTTCACGCTCGACCTCGCAGAAAAGGCCACCGCCGCCACAATGTTTTAAAGGCGCACAGGCAAGCGTGCAAATTACATTTTTGGCTCTGGTTGTTGAACGAGGGAAAAAAACCTTTTGACCGAACGCTACAATCCGTGGAATTAGATGTCTAGAGCTTAAACAATCGCTTTTTGAAGTGAGTCTTGGCGTGCTTTAATGAAGGTGTAAGCCTGCTGATACACACTTAATACAATTTAAGTAAAGCAAAAAGAATCGTGGAAACAATTTTATGTGGCGCTTTAAGGAATAACACTTCTCGATTTCCCACCAAAAAGCAGCAGCAAAACAAAAATGGTGTATTAAGTACGTATGAAAACATTTCACCCCGGTCTAGAGCTCATCCATCGTCAGGGACTAACTTTAAATGGCATAACATTCTACCCTACAGCAGCAGCTGCCAAAAAAGGCCGACTCCAAAACCACTGCTACAGCTCGTTTTAATTGGCTGCTCAAATTCTACAGCATCCACCAAACCTGTCCCATTGCGGCTAGACAAACACCCTATCGTACATACCCGACCGAAAAACTAATGCTAATTTTCCTTTAACTTTTCCGCAGACTGTTACAACAGCGAGACCCGGTTTGCGTAAAAGGAAGTTTGCTATTAAATAAAAATTTTCGGCAACCGGTGGCGACCGGACGCTCACCGGGAATGGGTGCAAAAGGGGTTCGGTTTGCTTCAATCGGAAAAACCAATTTCCCTAACATACAATCCATTTAGAACACAGAGCCGGGTGCGCTAAAACATGCCGCTACAAACATGCCCCACGCGAGAGGGAGGAGCAAGTTAACTTTTAGGAATTGGTCCGAACGTCCGGAAAAACTCTCCCAGCAAAAGTCCCCCCCCCCCGCTCCTGGCGTGTAGTAGTTCGAGGGTGAAGTAAATTCAATGAAGATAAATGAAAAAGTTATTCGTTTTCCCGGACGCGTGTTTCAATCGGTGTCCGGTTGGGCATAGGCAGTAGGCTCCCGTTTGCTGGAAGCGGGAACAGAACTGCGCTGTGTATCGTCGAATTTTCGGAAGCGCAACTCTAATGCACCGAAATGCATCGCCAACTACAGGTGAGTGCACGGGAAAATTGTACACACACACATGCAGAAAGGCCTTAACCCATTGCACCCTGTACATGGTTCCCAGGAAAAAGGGCGATGGAAATGTAGTTTTGAACAGCTAATGTAAAATTCCGAAAGCTACAACATTTGCACCCAACGTGCGGATGGATGCGGCACTCTGGGTGCATGGCAACTCTCTAAAGCCTCGGGATTTGGACTGCCCGGGAATAATGGCTGCCCCGGTTCGTTCGAACGGGCGTATACTGGGGCTTCGAGGTTTATTGTGTACGAACGTGCGACCGGAGTGCTATCATAAATAACTAACAAATTTAGCGAACATAACCTGGCGAAAGCCTGGCGCGAAAAATAGGAAGTGTTGCCGTACATTCCGGGCTACGATGGTCTGCATGCACGCCGGAGGAAAATTAACTCCATTACCGCTTGAGACACTTTTGCGACCGAAAACTCGTTTTTGGTTCACAGCCAGCGCCCGCGAAACTGAAAAACTAAAAAGGGCAGGTGTTGTTTAGATTTGTTTTCTTAATTGAAAAGCAAAAACTAAACTTCTAGCTAGATTTATGGTTTTCGCTTGCCATGGGGTTGCCATGGATGAATGCAGAGTTTGATTTACAATAAAGGAATTGGTTTATTTGCGCTCTTGAGGGGTTGCAATTGTTTAGGGATGCTGTAACAGCTTGTAACATTTTTAAAATAAAATTTAAGTAGTGCTATCAACATTCTTTACATGTTTCTTTAGGTTTTCAAACCATGGCAAACACAAAATAAGTAGTCCTCATTATTGTTTTTATGTTCTTATCTGTCTGTTGTATAACACCGCTCTCGAAGGTGTCATGCGATGCGCGGGCTCCAACATCCGACATGATGGCATTGACATCATCGGGCGGACTTCTGCGGCGGCGTGCGTGGCGTACACTCGACTGAAACGCGAGGCCGGTAGCATTGGATTGAGAATCAATGCGACGAAGACAAAGCACCTGCTTGCCGGAGGCTCTGACCGTGATAGAGCAAGACTCGGAAGCAGTGTATTAGTTGACTGCAACGATCTTGAGGTAGTAGAGGAATTCTGCTACTTTGGCGCAATCGTGACTTCGGTCAACAATGTAAACAGTGAAATCCGAAGGCGTATTATTCAGGGGCATCGTCGCTACTACGGGCTCCACAAACTTCTGAGAAGTCCAGAAGACTCCTACAACGCACGAAATGCGCCATAGATCGCACACTGATACGGCCGGTAGTCCTTAACGGGCACGAGTCCTGGGCTATGCTGACGGAGGACTCCAATGCACTCGCGATTTTGGAGCGGCGAGTGCTACGGACTATCTTTGGCGATGTGAACGAGCAAGGCGTGTGGAGAAAGAGGATGAACCACGAGCTAGCTGAGCCAAAGCCGGAAGGATACGCCGGTTAGGACACGTGATGAGGATGACGGACTCATGCCCTACCAGGAATGTGCTCGCCAGCGACCCGTTCGGCAGGAGGTGTACAGCAGCGTAGCGAGCTCTTTGGCTGGACCAAGTGGAGTCAGACCTGAGGGAGATCGCCAGGGGTGAAGGAGTGCAGCTATGGACCGAGTCTCCTGGAAACGAATTGGATACCAGGCCTTGTCTCTTAGACGTGCTCTATAGGAGCAGGCCAAGAAAGAAAGAAGAAGAAGAGATGTTTTTATCAATTTTTTTTATTAGTTCACTAAACAAAGCATAGAACCAACATCCTTGGAAAGCTTATTCTTCATATTCTTCGCTTTAACGACCACTTTGATTGAGCTGGTTATTTCTAGCTTGATATATTTATTGGTCTATCCACTTTCCACTACTTATCCACGCAGTTTGATACTCCTCATACTACAGAAGATCCCCATGGGATTTGATTCCCAGTCCTGTGCCGTGTGAAAACTGGCGTCGCTGGAGCCACTAGTACCAGGACGCCCACAGGAATTATCCTGGCCTGTCGGGCGAACGTATCATCGCAACATTCCATCAGAATTTGGAACTACCAAACCTCAGTTGTCCATGTGAATGGCATTAAAAGACGGACTGGGTCGTCCGGTATCAATCTCATGACAGCCCTGAGGAGAATGGTGAGCATAACTCACTACACAGTGATCGAAGCTCGACGAAATAGCGTCTGTTTCATTGTCTTTCCACACACGTGGAGCTTCAAACCTTTCTGAGCGGTATATTCTCGTACGTGGCTAAGGGTAATTCATCAGTTTTGAAAAGAGTCCATGCCTCAGAGAGTTGTTTGAGAACCGAAAATAAAATTGTTCCATACAGTCCAAGTTTTGCTCGATACGATAGATGTTTTGAGGAAATATTTCAACCTTAATTTCTTCAAAAACCCATCGAGCCGCCTCCAATGGAACTCGGCCTATGGTATTAAGTTTAATGTTAAGCCCATTGCTATTTCAGAGTTCCAAGGAATGTTTATCAAACAAAACTTTATACATCGCTGCTCATCAACGAAATTGTGCTTTGCTTCTTTTTCTTCCGCACTTCAACTTCAGCCCAACACTTTCTGTAGCTTCTTAGGCATAAAATTGGCACTAAATGTTTCACTTATGAATGAAATGAAAGTAAGGCTTCTAACCATAGACAACCCTTATATCCTTAACGAAACAACACAACTGACAGCTGATGTCCGTACCACCAGCATCCGTCATAAGCTTAGTCAAAGCACGTGAGCTTTTAATCTTAGAAAATTTTGCACAAAAACAACATGTCTATTGAAATTTTAATAAATATCTGCCAAATCTGTTTGACATACATGGCCGCCCATCTGTCAGTGTGTCAATGCGCCACAGCAGAAGCTA
Organism: Anopheles stephensi; assembly: GCF_013141755.1. NCBI lineage: Eukaryota > Metazoa > Arthropoda > Insecta > Diptera > Culicidae > Anopheles > Anopheles stephensi. The sequence continues at coordinate 20,624,527 of NC_050202.1, forward strand.
CTAGCACGCATTGCAGCATAACAAAACTCCCGTCTTCTAAACCCAACACAAAAAAATGCATTCTAAAATCACAGAAAATAAATTCAATCTCACGTGACACCACTATCCAACGTGAAATAACAGCGACAACAAAAAAGCACACCTCCGTTCTACCACCGTGTCGTGCAGACATTCCAGCACGGGACCCGGTTTGGTCCGGTTCGTCATGGGCCTTTTTGATGTCATCGGAACCCGTGCATGCGTTGCACCGGTCGCGTGGACTGCAACGCCGGTAGATTTATGTCGGACATGTTTGCGGTGTCATCATCGTCGCCCCGTGTGTGTGTGTGTGTGCCAACGAGGCCAGTGTTCGGCAGTCGCTGCAATATTTTACATGTGTGATGATGGACGGAACAAGCGTACGGGGCTCGCGCATCCACCGGAACCTGGACCGGTTTGCCGATACGTTTGCCCATCCATATTGCCAGATCTCTCGGATTGAGGTCAACCGGGCCCGGCCACATACGTACGCCCCTCGTGACGTACGCTTTGACGGGACCTGGGCTATCTGGTTTGACTTTTTCTGTCCACTTTTCAACGCAAACAGGACACGACCAGTCAGAAACCGCACGACGGGCGCTGCGATCGTACGTCGCTGTCAAGTGTGTGTGTGTAACCGACGCATAGCTGAAATAAAGAATCAAATCTATCTTCCGGGCGTGATAGATGAGAAAGAAAACGCACCCGGTGGTGGTAGATGGGTGACAATGAAAACAAAGTCCCGAGCGAACATTAAATAGAAAATGTATGTTTAGCTTCAACTCCATCGTCTACGTGTCCTCTGTGGATGTCAGTCAAGGAGAAACGAAAAGCGACAAAACAAAGATCCCGCCGGACGAAACATTGCCAGGCCAGCTATTTTATTGTTATTTTCAAAAATCCAATACATTCTTCTTTCTGCTGCGCCACAAAGCATTGCAGGCCCGGTGTGTAAAGAGCAGTTGTCTTCTGGTAGTCTTCAGTAGTTGCAACAAAAATTTACGCTTCGAAGCAGCGAGCGAGAGACCGTGCGACAGTGGCGTTAAAAATAAGCTACCAGCTGACGGCTGAGACGAACTTCCACAGCCCGAACAAACAGGCAACAGGCAGGTATTGGTAAAGTTTCTCTATTTATGTTGAGATTTGCTTTCAGCCCTTTCTGCCACGCAGAAGGCCCCTTTATCAGTTGGCGAGATACAAAAAAAAAACTAAATTTCAACTAGAACAAAAATAAAACCACGACATAAAGTACCTTCCAAACGTCCGGTTCAAAAATATCTGTCTGGATATCCACCAGCTCGAGCCAAACATTAATAAACCCCGAAAACCCCGGAAACAGGAAACCGTCCTGCCCCGTTTTTTTTCCAGACTCCACCCTCCGGTGAGCCGATTTGTCCTAACACGGAAGTAAAACTTTGCACAGCATCAGCTTCTTCTCGGTAGCCGGCGGAACCAGGATGGGATGTTTATCTTGCTCTCCCGTACGTGTGTGTGTCGCCGGTGACCGGTCCGGGCCAATTCCGACCGAACCGACCGTGACGACCGGCGCGGGAGGATAGTAAAAATTGTAATTTATGGTGCTGCGTGGTGTTGGTGGTGAAGGAAGGTTGGAAAAACTCCGGGCCAACTCAGAGCACACAAAAAAAGTCTACTGGCTCTTGAAAGCAAACTCTAACACATGTGATTTTCCATCGGCAAACACGATGGCGTGGCGGGAATTTCTTTTTTTTTTTGTACTTTCCACAATTTATTTGATTTTTCAGCAAAGCAAAATATAACAAGTGCAGCATCTTTTGTTTGCTTTTCGTTGCATGATTTCTAGTCTAGGTTTGAAAAAACAAACTTCAAATGGTAGCTGAATACCGTATAGTGAAGGACGATAGAATATGTTCACAAAGTTGTCTAAAATCGTAAAATTTTTAACAAATCAACTCAGTTTTTGTTAAATTTAGTTTAATTTTCGTGGCCGGGAGGCTTATCATTAGATCAATTTACTGCACCAAGGAGATGGACTTGCCTGTCCCCGTTTTCAATCTGGCGCTAGAGAGAGCCATCTGCGACTCGGAGGTGGAAACTTCGGCGACCATCTTCTATAAGTCAATCCAGATCCTGGCATACGCTGATGACATAGACATAATTGTTTTAAGGCTCTCCTATGTAGCAGAAGCTTATCAAAGGATCGAGCGAGCGGCACAGTATCTCGGGTTGGAGATTAATGAGGCGGAAACCAAAATAATGGTGGCACCACCAGATAGGTGATCGCACTTTTGAAGTCGTCCAAAACTTCACCTATCTGGGGTCAAATGGCAGCACCGACAACAACATTGATGTTGAGTTACGCGCAAGGGTGCTGGCTGCCAACCAGTCATACTACAGCCTGAGGAAACTTCTCCACTCTAAATACCTGTCACGATGGACGAAGCTGGGACTGTACAGAACATTTATTGTCCCACTGCCCTTATACGCCTCTGAGACATGGAATCTGTCTGAAACTAACGAAGCCCTCTTAGTTCGAGAGGAAGATGCTCAGAAGTATTTTTGGCCCCGTATGTGACAAAAGACAATGGAGGAGCCGCTACAATGACGAGCTCTACGATCTGTATTTCGATGATCTCACCATCGTGCAGCGAATTAGACTCGCTAGGCTCCGGTGGGCTGTGGTCACGTCATGAGAATGACACCGGACGTCCCAGCCCGTAAAGTTCTTTTAGGCCGTCCGCACGGACAGAGGAGGCGTAGTAGGCCCAAATTGCGATGGAGTGATGGCGTTGATGCGTCCGCCAGAACGGCCGGGATAGCGGATTGGCAGACGACGATAAGTGAGTAAAATTTTTATTAAATTTTAAAACGCAATGAAATATTATATTTTAGACAAATTTTGGTGATCTTAATCTATTGTTCATCACTGTAAGCCCTTTATACAAAGTGTTTTGTCAAACGCTTTGCTTGATTCAAACTGTTTAAAAAAATCTTTTGACATAAGGTCATAAGCCAAAATTGAGTACATCGGTTCCAATCACCATTGTTTTGCTTCATTATAAGCTCTTGAAGTATTAAATTTCGTCAAAGCAATTTTTACTTTATCCACCCATTAATGTTAACTCATCCAACTTTATTGCACCACTCCTTAATTTGCTTGTCCAAACATCCCACCGGGTCATAAGTAAAAGGTAAATCGCACCTGCAAAAAAACAGCTTAAAACAACACTCATATTTGAATGTTTTTAGGTCACGCTTCATTATCTCCAAATCAACTGACGAACCAACGGCAAGCCAAAAACAAACCAATGCGATTTACAAAAAAAAGATCACCGCCTTAAGTACGCCATGATTCACACGACACCTCCAAAAAGTTGAGGCTCAATAAAAAAAAAACGCTCAAAACGGCTTCCCAAATCCGCCAATGGTAAGCGATTAAGCAACACTTTCACCTGTGATTGCCACCGGACGCGCGCTCAAACCTGGAGACGCACCGTCATCTTTCACAGGCCACTTCACACGCTCTATCTGCTTAGAAGGTGAAAATGACATACTGTACACAGGTATTAAACCAAAACAACGAAAAAGGGAAGAGAGTGTACAATCGTTCACCAAAAAAGCCGCCACCGTCGCCTGCCGGTGTGAATAATTTGAAGGCAGCTACCTCCAAACCACCGATCGCCGAGATCGGCCACCATCTCCATAATATCGGCGTTCGGTAGGGTTTTAATTGGATCCGCTTAATTTCGAAAACCGAAGCCGATTGCGCGTAGTGCCAGTGATCTTGGCGGGGGAAGCGTTTCGGGTTTTTGTGGGTAGTTAATAAGCCTGCTTCTTGCATGTGGATTTTTGTTTTCGGTGCGTTATTTCAAGCCGCTCACAGCATCTGTGTCGCCGCCGCTGGCTGCCGGCTATGGATGCGGGTGAAGTTGGTGTTTAAATCTTGAGGGCAGACTTTTTGGTGCGTTTGCGGTTTGTCCACAGTGCCTGCAGTGGTTAGGCGCGAACGCACGCACAGCGTTCGATGGTGGTTGTGCAATAGGTGTTAATGATTGTGCACCCACCGTGCTACCTCCGGGCGCTGGAGGCGGATTTATTATCTACAAGATCGCCATGCAAGGGGGGGTAATAATTTGGAGTCTGGCAATTGCAGTGCCAATGCGGCTCTTTGGCTAGGTTACAATCGTTCGGTTACGGTGCATGTGAAGCTGTTTGTCGTTTTGCAACGAGTTAAAGGTGGAAGCGGCATATTTAAGTCGTGTCTGAAGGTGCTAGAAACGAGATATATTGATACTAAGAGATTTACATACGACTCTATCAATCTGGGTACCATCGATATCACTCTCGATCATAGCGTTAGCCTCTCCGTACTCTTTTGACTAAAAACTACTAATAATATGATGGTTCAGATCAAAACTATATCTTCAACCCTATAAAGTATGCGCAACCCTATACGTAAAGCAGTAAACCATTTTTTTATGCTAAATTGCTCAGAGTATCATCTCTGCAAGTATCAGTAGTATACATCATTAGACAAAGTAATGGAGAATGCCATGCTACTCTGCTTCCAGTTATTTTAATAATCTTACATTTTGAAGTGCACTAGACTTTCCGACTTCTACTGAGTGCTATTCGTGCCAAGGCATAAGAGACCTAACGATCTAATTCGTAAATGTACATAATCCTATCCATTAGAATGAGATTGATATGGCTAAGTAATGAGTGCTGCCTCAAATTCTAGGTACTTTAAGAGACTATTAGTCCCGAGCAATAATAAAACAGTCCCGAGTGGTCATTCGGACAATCTTGCCGAGGGTCACAATTGGTTGTAGTGAATTGCATATTCAATTGGATTGATTGGATTCTTTATAACATAAGCCTTCCATCTATCGGGGCAATATTTTTAGAAGTTAGTTAGCCAGAAACAAAATACAATTGCAAGGATAAATAGCATCCAGGAATTATGCAATCTGAGAAGTTATAGAACACTTTCATGATCTTGTATTCTAGTAGAACTAACATCCTGAAATTATGCAATTTGTGAGGCAGCATACTGTATCCCTAACGTATACCATATGTACGGGAAATGCTCATCGTGGATGGAAAAGTTCCTGAGAGTATGCAATCCGTGATACAATCGAACGTTGTTAAGACTGTTTTAACCGGAAGAAAAATCGTCCAACAGGTACGTAATATTCTCGGTCAAACAAAAATATCAAATAATGAAAATTTCTTCAGTGTGCAATGCTCCTCACAAAAAGCCCTATAATCAATTGGCATGTGCTCATTTGATTCAAATTAAAGCCCCTACATAACCCTACTATTTGTTCCTGCCTTCACGGCTAGCCTTCACGGCTAGCCTTCACCCTCCGCTGGTTGCTCGTTTCCACCATTCAAACCCCCTGTGCCACCTGTGCAACGCCTCCATTAGCTTATCAGCGCACAAGCAGTTTGCTAGCACATTCCACACCCTCGATAGCATCGGAAAACGGCCCCCCGTTCAAAGAAAGCCAACGATATAATGATGCCAACGCAAACAAAGCATCGTAAACCGTAGAGCTTTCGCGGGTGTCGGTCGGTCGGCAGTGCAGCAGTAGCAGCAGCTAATTGTGCAAACATCATTATCGTCACCATCACACGATCTTAATGATAATCGAGCGGATCTTCCACCGGCTTGACACAACCAAACCACGAGAAACACAGACACAGACACAAAATTCCACCTCGAACCGCGCGGATTAAAAGCAGCATATGTCGTGCAAGCGACACTTCGAACGGCGAACTTTGGCAGGTATGCAAATTCACTCATACGGGCAAAATCCCTGCGCTGCATTCGACACCTCAGCGATTTCGATCCAAAACCTCATTCAATACGTGTGGGTAAGCTGTTTCGAACCCGCTCGTTGGCAAGTCGTTGGCCTTCGGTCCAATCGCTACGTTGGTGGCAAAACACCACCCGACCACCAGAGGACCGGGTATGGCCGAAAGGTAAGTGCTGATCTCATCGACTCCGATTCGCGATACCACTGCTCGGCTGCGCGGCACGAAAACACACACACCCCAGTGGAGTGTCTAGTGCCGCAAGATAAGATCTCCTTCGAAGTTCGCGCCCGGTGCATTTCGGTTGGCAATATCCCTGCGCCGATATTACGCCGACGTTTGGGTTTGGTTCGTTAAGTTTTGCTGGTTTTGGTAAACAAAAAGAGGCACGAAAAACAACAACAACTTCGGCGGCCACCTTAAATGGTACCGCCCGGAGATCAGCGGTTGGGTGCACCGGGTGCCAAAGATACGTGTACGTTACGCCGTCTTTGGGGCCGGCTGAACACCCCTGCAGGTTTCCACCGGTTGCTATTTGGCAGCAGAACATAATGTCCGCGCGCGCGCACACACACGCCTCAGGAACGGTGGTCGCGTTTCTTAATCAACTGCTTTGTTGTTTTTACGCGAGTTGAGGCGGGCCCACCTCAAACGGCGGCCCATCTAAAGGACCAACCAACCATTTTGTGCTTTGCGTTCGGGGCTTTTGTTGTGCGACAGAGCGCGCGACCTGCCAAGGTGCAAAAGGGCAGTTTATTAGCTGCAGGGTGACAACAACACTAATCGCTAGCTGGCGGGACCCTCGCTCGTTAGCCGTGATGCGGAAAGGCGACGGATTTATGAAAATTAGATGCCCTGTCTGTACTATGTTGGGAGGTGACGAAGAGCAGAAACAACGATGCTTCATTTACGGCCATCGGGACTGCTGCTTCACGCTTCACGTTCGGTGATGCCGGGTCGGTGAATCGTTTCGGTAGCGGCAGAGAAAAACTAGGCGCAACAGCTACATCATTACGGTGAGCAGAGAATGGAATCACCCCGCAAAGGCCTGTTAAATTGTCGTGCAAACATAAAACGGAAAGTGTGAAACCGTGTTTGGGCCAACCGTTGGTCAAGCGCACCTTGGAAAGGGCACCGGGTGTGATTAATGCCGTCTGAGTGCGAGCTGCATACGGAGCTAAGCCAAATTGTACTCTTGGGGATTAAAATCGAAAAACAAAATCAATTTGCTTCAAGTATTTATACAAAAATTCTATCTTGTTTCGTATAAAACTAGCTGCACACAACATGTGTACGACTAGTTGGTCTTAATCAACCACTGTATCAAAGAAATTGCGTGCCCTTTTCATGGTAACCCCCCTTTCCTTCAGCTGTTCAATGATCAGCATTACTATTAATGCGATAGTGCACTCCCGAGCATTCGTCCAGCGCTTAAAATCGACCGCTGAAGGACCCGACCGAAAACAACCTCAACCACTGAAAACTCGAAGAAGCTCCTTAGCTTGCGGTTTCTCGCTTGGCAGAGGAAAGATAAAAGCAAAGACCCTCATTACTTAACATACAAATTATCACAGCATTTGAGCTTATGGCCTTTTGCGGCATGGTGGTGGTAGCCGGTGGTTTTACGTTCAGCTGAAGCTGTGCTTACGATGAGTTGTTGATCTGTGCTGCCTTCGGGGCATTTGCGTGTGCGGATGCGGTGAATGAAGCACTTGAGCAACTGTGGCGCAGTGCGAGAGAGAGAGAGAGAGAGAGAGATACCGACAGTCGTAAGGGATTGTCGTTTTGTCATTTGAGTTTGGCATCTTGTATGATTGCAGTAGTGGATGAAGTAAGATTACACAGAAGAACTTTTATTCAACAAGAAACTACAATCGCATGAATTCAGTCATCAGATGTATCGAGGTTCAGTAACTTGAGCTGAATAATCGTAAGTAAATCATTTGAGGTCAAAGCCACCTTTGGAAGTCAAAAGATTCTTCGAGGATGCCACTAAAGCTTGGTAAACTATGGATAATGAAGTCGAGTACAGAAATAAACAATAAATCTTCGACATTTACTATTTATCACTCATTCGACCCACCAAACCGATTTGCCTTGAATAATGCTCTATCGTTACGGACTTAAACTAAGGTATTTATTGGAACTTCAACTTTGTATGTCTATGGACTTATAAATTTAGACCTCAAACAGACTGCAAAGTGAGTTTTATACTTCCCAATCAGCTATGCCATTCTAAATCCGATGCTCTTAAACTCATGATTTCCCGCGAGCGAGCAGCCTTCGAGAAGAGAGTAGCACCCGTCTACCATACAGCCATCCACTACGCCACTGGTGCTTTTGTCACCAGCCCGATTGTTTCCCTCCTCTGCGAAAGCGGTTTTCTTCCATTTCAGCATATTATCACCAACAGACTCGTGGCAGCTGCAGCTCGGATACTTGAGAAAGGAATCGACGCAACTGTCCTCATTACCAGAGCTAACTCCGACCTGCAACAACTCACCAACCATCAACTTCCTCCGATCATCCAATCCAGCCGCTGGGGAACACGTCCCTGGTACCATAGCACTCCTGCCATAGACTGGGAACTAAAACACACTCTCCGGGGAACCGGAAAAAGCAGCCACATCGCCAATACCACCTTTACGCACCTGATCCGGACCAAATACCAGCACCATCACCACATCTACTCAGACGGCTCCGTTAATCGGGATTCAGCCGGCTGTGGGATCCATTCCAGCCTCGAAAATTGCGCCATTAAGCTCCCTAACCACACCTCTATCTTTTCAGCCGAAGCAATAGCCATCCGTCTTGCCGCCGATGAAGGACTTCGGACCGACATTCAGAACGTCATCTTCACCGACAGCGCTAGTGTTCTGGCAGCCCTTCAACACGGTTCCTCAAAAGACCCACACATTCAGCTCCTAGATGACATCCTTCCATCTCCTGATATAGTCCTCTGTTGGATTCCGGGACAATCCGGAATCGACGGAAACGAGAAAGCCGACCGTCTTGCCAACGAAGGTCGGCTCCGTCCGGCCGAACCGCACAGCTCTGTTTCACGCCATGACGCCATCCGCTTCACTAACGCAATAGTCGCTCAGCACTGGAACACCACCTGGCACAACCTAGACCTCTCCACAAAACTCCGCTCCATCAAGCACAACACCGCACCCTAGGACGATCCCGATTCCAGCCACATCCAACGAGTCCTTTCCCGACTTCGCATTGGTCACACCCGCCTGACCCACTCCTACCTGCTCGAAAGATCCAGTCCTCCACTTTGCAGCTTCTCTGGCGTCGACATTACCGTCCGCCACATCCTTACCGATTGCCATGGATACACTACACACCGAACCACCTGCCAACTAGATACCGACCTAGCCATCATACTATCTCCCAAAAAGCAACAGCAGAACCGCCTTATCCAATTTTACACATCAGCAACCTGTACCGAGAACTATAAATTTATAGCATAATATTCCATATTACAAAAAGAATAATAGCTAAGCAATAGTTAAGCCATAGTTTTTACCACACATACGTAACAATAGACAGGAAAGAGGCGAATGAAGTCTCAAAGACCCAAAGCCTCTATAAATAAACGAAAAAAAAAATACTCATGATCGCTGTCATACCCTAGCAATTCTAATCTCTAAATGTCAGCATAATCAACACTCTAGCTCATTAAAACTCCTCTGGTCAGCTACAGATGATCAAATAAAATCTCTTCTACCATTTTTTTTAAATTAATTCTCTATAGAGGCATCAGGTCTATAAGACCTCATTCGCCCGCTTCCTGTCTTTGAACCTAGGCACTAGAAGGTTTGAACTGATTTGGATTATAAGAATGACAGTTGAAACTTGCGGCGGCCAGATGAAAGAGGCGACAGTGGCATCGATCTTTACACGGAAATATCGGGGCTCAAATCTCTTCAGGACCGTCCTCCTGATGGTGGTATAGCGAGTAAGTCTAGTAAGTCAGAAATGGCAAGCATGGTCTAAGAGATCGTTAGACCAAGACGAGAGAGAGAAAGAGTCTAAGCCTCCAAATTGCTAATCGTTTTATTGCTACAATGAAGTTCTAAACGCACCGTTACACCAATTAAGAACAGCAATTGTATGATATCCTAATCTCACGACATCTACCTGACAAATTTGCCACAATCACAAACGATCACCATTACTCTTCTTGAGTAAAATTGAACGATAATCTCCGCTCAGCTTCCCAGCCTGCAAATTGAATGTACCCAAACATGATTACAGCTCTAAGGGCGTAGAAACACGAAACTGCACCGCATAAAACATCATATTCAAATCCCTTACTCGTAATCGAGGTGACAAAGCGGGCAACAATCAGGCTTAATTTACGATATCGATCGCTGACAGCAACAAGCGCCGGCTCAACAGCAAAGAGGATGGTTAGGCAAACAAAAAATATTCGTTTTTTAGTGCTTCTACGTCTTTGCATTTTCACCACAACCAGGCTGCGGTCTCCCCCCGGGCGTGGGTACGATGAGAGATTACATAAAACAGTAAATAATGACCGGCGAGGAAAGCACCAGGAGCGTGGAGCAAGCTCACTTGACAATTTGCCTGAGTATACGGGGAACGGGGGATGTTTGGTCTTGGTCTGCTGTAAGTTATAAATTTTCAACAAAATCCTCCATCTCCAGCACAGATTTTGTTGTTTGCTCTGTCGGGTGTTGTTTTTCTTCTTCTTATTGTGGTATTTTCCAGCGCAAGTGTGAATTCTTTTCGTTGGTCCTTCCGAAACCGGAACCAATTCCAAGGTATCGGTACATCCGGGGCCGAGCCCCTGGCGGAACCAATTGTTCTACAATAATTCTACAAGCCGTTTCCGGGTATCAACGGTGAAGTTTCGCCGGGCGCACTTGGAGGACCACACCCAGAAAAGAACTTGTACAGCAGACCTGAAATAATGGGCCCTCGGAAGACGGTATAGTCGGGGGCCCATTTTTCCCGCAAACCCGAGCACTGAACCTGCCCCTGAGTTGTGCCGAGGAAACAATTTATGGTAATGGAAGAACATTGTTAGTTAACATAATTTGTGGCTTTTTGTGCAAAAAGCTGTTCGCACACACACACACACATAAGGCTCCCTGTGAAGTATACAGTGAGGGTGGACATGGACATGGCTCTAGTATGAGTAAGAATAGGAGCCTGGTAGGCAAAGGCCTGAGGCGAACGATGAGATATTCTATCGTCCATTTCTCTATGCCCACTTCCGACAAGCTTGGACTGCTGGGCGCATCCCAGTTTCTAGGCAGCATCTTCACCCATCCCCACCGGGGCCAATGCCCCAATCCCCAAAAACCAGTACACTGACACATTCCCGGCCAGAACATGGGTACCGGGCGTAGTTTATTGTGGTTTGCCGGCGAGTGGCCAACGAACCTCGGGACTTTGGGGAGTAAATAAATTGTTCCCAGCAAACTTCCAACATCAGCACTTGCAAATGAGCAGCAGCAGCAGTAGGGTGAAACCGTTTTTATTCCTACGGCAAGATGAAATGGGCTAGATCTCCCGGTTCCCGAACCCGAGCCCGTGTGTATGTGTATATGCAACTAACGAGCATTGTAAACGGCTGCTCGTACAACTACGTGGTACCAGGGGGCAGCCGACCCTGGACTCTACCATTTTTGGTGATCTACTCCTGCGGGACGCTTTAATGATCCAGAACGCACCGATGTGTGAGCTCACAGGAGCAGTGTATCAAAAATTGTAAAGGTCATACATATCCGTAAACACCTAACTTCGGGAAGCGTCTTGTGGGAAAATCTACTCTTGCTCATGTTAGAAGGAGGAGTGTGTGTGTATGTTTACTTGAGTCAAAAGTTTTGGTGATGCTCAAACTTTTACAACAATGCTTTCACCGTTGGGCGGAGAACACTCCGAAAGCCCTACGGAAATTGATGTCCTCGAAACATAAAGAACAACTATAGGCTTACTAAACCCACTGCTCCATACGCTGTCCATCACTTTGGCTCGCATCTTCAGGGGGTTTTGTATCTGGCCACGGCAGATATGTATTGAAGATCTACAAAACGTGCTCACAACCACCACACCTACCGCAAGCAACTCGACAAGTTTCCATGAGATATTGCTCGCCTTCCCGCCCCAAAAGCAATCTCTTTAAACCACAGACCACCACACCACCACCGCCCGAAAGAAAAACCCATCGCACTGTAAAATAAGACCAGAGAGCGTAGGCGTCCTAGTCTCGTTGGGCAAATAAATAATGAAGTTTAATTACACGACGAAAAGTTCTGCAAAACAAGCAGCAGAAAACTTTGCCCTACCCGGCGCGGCTTTTCGCAACCGTACCGAACGGGTTGAGGAAGTCATTTTCAGGACATTCAGCAGGTCTGGCCCGAAACACATCATCTCCGAGAAACGTACCCAGATCGTACACACGTACGGCTAATTGGCTGTGACAGGGTCGCTGACGCTGACTAATGACTCTTCTCACATCTGGACACACGCCGGAGCGAATGGCACGATGGCTGGGGATTGTGTTGAGTTGCCAAAATGCTTAACCTTTACCGCACACGTTAACCAATTTAAATCTCCGGCACCGCAAACGTACCTGCAACGAGAGGGAAGCGTAAGAAGAAAAAAAAAATGCCACGGTTAGAAATATGATACACATCACTCTTGAGGGCAGGTCTAACAAATGTCAACTAAATATGGTGCTAATCGGTACCGCTAAGTAAGTGTCTACGACGGGTGTGTCGGTTGTTGTGTTCCCGAAAATCGAAACCCATTGTCCAGCCTTCCAAGAAACTAGATCCTTGCCGACCGAACTGGTTCCCTTGTACACCTGACTGAAGACCACCAACCAGCATCGTCACCGTCCCACCGCCAGTCCCAAACTACACGCATGATCTGAGCTTACGGCACTTAATAAAACACTTCCTACCTTAATATCTTGATCTCGTCCCACAAGGTTCGTTGCTGGTGGCGCATAAATCAAAACCTCATCGTTCCCCCCTCCCCCGGGTTTTGGGGGTTATGTCCAATCATCGAAAATGCTTCAGCGCATGGCACACGGACGCCATGTGCTACCCTCCTCCCGAGACCGAGAATTATCGAGAGCACCCCTCGCTTCCAAGAGCTTGTAATCCTATTACTCCATTCTATTGCCGTCAAAACATGCACACACACACACACACACCAATGGCGGTGACATACATAAGGGTCAAGGAGGAAAACAAAAGTGAAGCAACTAAAGAAAGCAGTGGGCCACCAAAGCCGATTATCGATGACTGAGAAATATGTACAGGACGTTAATTTTGAGTAGTTCAAAACATGGACCAAAGGCCTCTTATTTAATATTCTCTTATTTTTAACTTGAGTTCCAAATTTGTTTCAATTTCAACCATAATATCTAGTCCTGCGGTCCGTTGGTAGATACGACAAAGGCACCAGACTTCACACGGCAGTACCAGGGTTCAGGTCTCATCTGGGCCTATCTTCTATAGTGAGGACTGACTACACAGCTAAGCGGTATCAATAAGGACAGAAATGGCTGAAAAGACTTATGAGGTCGTTAGGCCAAGAAAGAAGAAGAAGATATAGTCCTGTAAAGATTATTAGTTGAAAATGTAAATGCCCTCTTCAAGGTTCTTTACAGAACAAACAATTTAACAGCTAACACAATAAATTTCCCAGCGAAATTAGTGCTTTTTTAAAGGGAGACGTCATTCAATATCGATCCTGCTTCAATTTGTTCCACTTCTTATCACAGCACATTTAATTTACGTCAGTGTGATTAATCGTACAAGACGTCCCACCCTTAGGAAACGTTTCTCGCCTTTAAAAGAAGCTTTAAAAATCACCCCAGCACCTTTCATCTAATCGTGGCAAACTTCAACGAAACGAAACCAATTATAGAACAAACACAGCCCAAATAGATAACTTTGCTATTGAAACTTCATTCATACTTGCGTCAAGAAAAACCGTCAACCCGGCCTCCTCTGCCGCTACTGTTGCTATTCCCCGGCGCAAACATTATCCACTGTCTGCCAGCCAAGTTTCGAAAAACCAATTTTTGCCTCCAAAAACTCCCACACAAAACGGGCAGGCCATCCAATTGATATCTTGCGCTGACAGCCGTAAACCGGATGCGCTACCCATTGGAAAATCCGATCCAAGCAAACCAACCCGCTCGGCGCTGTTGTTGCCGCTGTGGTGTAGCCCTTTTACGCTACCAGTTTACAATGTGTATACGCACACACACACACACACGTCTTCTTCCGGAGCAAGAAATGGGATATCCTATCCTCAGCTGGGTTTTGCACTGTCTAGCGCAGACGAGCAACCGACTCGCACTGGACGAATGTTTCGACGTGAATGATAAAGTTTTACCCTCTCTAGTTTTACCCACCACAGGTTGAGGTGCCTTCGAGCTGCCAAAAACCTAAACCACCAGCTTCTCAAGGTGGCTCCTGCAAACCATCCTCCCCCTCCCCTTCCTGCCCCCCCCCCCCCTCTGTCCCTGAAGTAATGGTTTCTCGTTCTGTGTTTTTCAACATCATAAACTTTTAACAATATTTATGAAACTTTGTAAATTAAGTCCCATCTGAGGGCTGCAGTGTGTCTGCAGTGAAGTGTTTGAGCGACCAAACCAACAGCAAAAAAACGAAAGAAGAAAGTAAAAGAAGCAAGCGAGAAAAAAAAGCAAACAGTCCACTTTCAAGCCATCCCCTCACCGGTGCAGCTTCAATCACCTGAAGCCAAAACCCCATCTCCAGGTGGTGGTAATGTCAACTTGTAGCCCAACCTATAGCCGAGTAATTCCGACAGCTCAGCAAAAACTCGGGTGACAACTGTGCGGAACGACTTTAGGTTTAGCCGCCCTGCCGTGCCGCACTTCCCGAGCGAATCGGTTCCAACAAGTCGGCTGTGCAAGGTAAGGTCCCTAAACGTACTTTCCTGGCGCAACTCATGAAATATAAGCGGCTGTAACGGGCCAAAACGAAGAAAAAAAAAACACAGCAAAATCGAAAAGAACTCCAATTTTTCCCTCCCCCCACTTCTGAGCAGCAAAAAACAACACAGCCTTTACCTAGGTCGATGGCGAGTTTCAGAATTTCATAAACCACTAACCTGCCCAACTGAAGAGGAAAACCAACAACAACAAAAAAACGCAACAAATTGGAATTATCCAAACGAAAGTGTAATAGGTAGAGGCAGGTAGGAGCTGCAGAACCGATGTCGTCATATGGCGGCAATGGCACTGGCGGTTATGCATAATTTGTTAATCGTTAGTTCCCTCTAGATTTCGTCGGACGGGTTTCAGCAGAGGGGGGGGGGGGTGGATAACGCAGTCACCGATCACCTCCCAGTACATTGCCGATGAATTTGAAGCGGGTTGGAAACTACCTGGAGCGTTGAATTTCTTGGTGTGAGCAACGAGAAGCTTAACGAGAAAACAAACTTTGTTAGCCGAATCGAACGTTGAGCTCGCGAAGCAGAGAAAAAAAAGAAGCGAAGTTGCACGCCCCACTCCACCACGTGTCCACCAGCACCGAGAACCACATCCAGCGCCGGTAGGCACAGGTTCTGGGTGAAAGTTGTGCCTTTGGCAGAAATTTGTTTGCACTTTGCCGTTGGTACTTGCACAGTGACTGCGGCAAAAAAGTTAACCTGTAATATTCGACGCTTGGATCGAACCATAAGGTGAATGTCGTAATGTCGCAGTGGAGTTCTTGTGTGACGGGGGAACAGACGGTCAGAATTTGAGGTGTGGTGAGGTGTGCTGATAGTGATTTAACGTTGCAATTGTCGTTTCGTTAAGCTGGTGAATACTTCGGTAGTAGACGCCCCTAAAGGAGCTTGCTCGAGGTTTGAGAATTTCCTGACAAAACTTCAATAAAAAGTTTGATGCTGTGAAAACAGGCAACAGAGAGTAACCTCCAAGCAGCGTCCTAATTGTTTGTAATGCAAGTATCAAAACTAATACCATTCCAACCCATCATATTCGAAACGAATTCCAACATTAATTATCCCATCCTAACAGCGCCCACAGCAGGGTTGCTTGTCTCTTTTTCTGATCACCATCCATCCACCGCTCGGAAACTAATACCTAGCGGAACACGCTCATTAGCAGTCCGTTAGCGGGACCGCGTCTGTGCTCATTTTACAGCAGCCCAACTTCCGGTTGCAGCAAAGCAAACAATTTTGCTTCCCAAGACCCACACACGGATCGTGGACACCGTGACTTTCGGCGCGTAGCAAAATGCACGGATGCCGTCCAACGTTATGATAATACAAAACTTACACTAAAGCACCATGTCGTCCGGTCTTTACCATCGCCGGGTTGTTATACCAGTGTTGCCGGTGGAAAAGAAAGGTATAGGACACACTCTTCAGCATCACCACCTTCAGCAGGATAGGGACGAGTTCGAATATATATATGGCACTCGAAAGTTAATGGGAGCCTTTTTCTCCCCCCTGTTTATTGTACCTGTACCAGGATGGTGTGCAGGTCCAGGTGAGCAGTCCATTGTTTAGCCAAGCCCCCTTGGCACAGTCAAAAAGACAAACACTAGAGAAAAGCTCTTGAACGTGAGAGAATCCCCGTCCCGTCGCCTGCTACGATTAACGAACCAACAAAAATGAGACCTTGCTGCAGCGCCTGGGCAAGTCGTTGGCTAGACACCTCGGGATTCGGTACCGATTCTGCTCAATTATGTATACGTACCACTTATGTAATAATAACACTGATAATAACAATAATGATAAACAAAACTCGAAATTGCATCATCGTTAGTCGTACGTCGTCGCATCACATGCAGCATGAAGGACTTCAAGCTATCGAGTGCATAGCACATCCAGGCATAGTTCTACTACCGTCACACACCAGATGGCGTGTTTGCGATGGTAAAACTTCGCTGCACATCCCACCTCTCACTGGTGGAGGTAAAGTGTCCCCGGATGTGGTCCACCGTTCGTGTTTCTCACTATCGAGATATCTGGACGAGCCACCTTACTGTGAAGCGCACAAGCACCAATGCTTCCCTCGGAAAGTCAAGACAGAACGAGAAGCCCGATCACTGGACGCCGGAAAGAGATAGAGAGAGAGAGAGAGAGAGAGAGAGAGAGAGAGAGACTGAGGCAATAGAAAAGAAGAGTGCATCGAGTGCATTATGCATCGTTGTTTATACAATTATGATGACACAGTGGTCCATGGAGCTGGAAGCGTGCAGAACGTACGCTAGCGCGTGTGCACTGGACCGGCCATGTTTATGCTTCATGTCCGAAAGAGAGACATGTATGCACCAACGCCCGGTGTACATGACATCAAATTCTGACATTAATTTCTATTACGAGCCATGCTCTTCTCTGTTGCATCCCAACCTCGCACACCAAGAGGAACTATCGTCAGCCGGAACACGGTACATCTTCCTATCCATTAGGATAGGACTCGTACACTGGTATGAGCGGGAGTATCCGTACCTTGGATGTACCACACAAAAGGGAAGGAAGCGCGAGACACAAGGGGTTTGACATGTTTACAAAATTGATTTTGGATATGGTACTTTCGGTCTGCCTCCGGGGGTCTGGTGTTATCGCCCGTTCAACACCGTCACCAACAGCCAATCTCGACGACTTCTTCGATTATCGATCGCGCCCCGTGCACACGGTGGCCACCACTATCCCGAA
Organism: Anopheles stephensi; assembly: GCF_013141755.1. Taxonomy (NCBI): domain Eukaryota; kingdom Metazoa; phylum Arthropoda; class Insecta; order Diptera; family Culicidae; genus Anopheles; species Anopheles stephensi. The sequence continues at coordinate 20,642,035 of NC_050202.1, forward strand.
CACTGGTGCCGCCGATACCGACACCTGATTGTAAATGACATTTACTTGCTCTTCTACCACACGCCCCACTCACACTCGGCACAAACCTCCCTAAGGCCAGCTTGCCAGACTAACTTTACCCGGCCTTCTACGTGCAACAAAAGCATTTACTGCGGGTTGATAAGAAATCACCAAAGATTGTCCCGCATACAACGGCCACAACCCGTCTTCCGGTGTAAACCCTGGCAAGTGCTTTACAACGTCCTAAACGGTCGGCTCGGCTCGGCTCGGCTCTCGGGTGGTTTGGCACCGGTTCAGCAAAAACTTTTCACCACGCTGCCTTCTGCTGAACCGCGTGGAACATGCTTTTCATTTTCGCCTCCGGGCATCCGAACGGGGGGCCGGGTTTCGGAAGTCGTCGCCGGTTCCTTTTCACGTGGAGCAGTATAATATTTCCGCCGGTGTGGAGAATAATTTCCTGGGCGGTTTATAATGGGACGGGCGACTTTTCGCCGACGAGAGGGCGAAGAACGAGCCGACATTCGTTATTGTAGCGATGTTCTTGCCAGCCAACCGCAGTAAATCTGAAAAACACAACTGGATGTAAAGTGAAAAGAAAATGCCTAATGCCCCACAGCGTACCAAAAATGATAGAAATTGGAGCTTAAAACGATATCTCTCACTACACTTAACCTCCATCGCGAGCATCGCACACAACACGACCCATCGCCAAGCTGGAACGGTTCCGTTTCAAAGCAAAATAAATCAATGCATTATTCAAAATCTGTGAAGAACGAGCTTTTCCACGGTACGGTAGACATCTTTAACCTACCACGGGCAAGCACGGGCAAACCGCCTGCAAGTTGAAGACCCTTTTCCACTCTTGAGCGTTACACGACGGCCCTTCCTTTCGCACGGCTTTTGATCGGGTTGATTTTATCAACTTGAGACACATCATCATTGTGTATTGTGATCCGTAGCCCTTTAAGCCGCAGCCTTTTTTTTTGTCTTGTTTGGTGCCACCAAACAATATAACAGGTAAAGGGGGTTCTCGTGGCGCAAAAAATGGCTTCTGCTACCTTTGAAAGAGTGGTACTTGAATCGAAAAATGATGGCGATGGGCCCTTTTTTCCTGTAACAACTTGATTCAGATTTAAAACTCCGTTCAATCACACATCTCGATGTTGGGTTCCGATGGGGTTTTTTTTGCTCTCTTTTGCATAATATCCTACGGGGTTCAAGCTCTAGTAAATAACATGCTTTTATCGAGATGCACACATCGTCTCGAAGTTCTCGCTTTGGAGTCCATGAATAAAATACTATCAATTGTTTGCTGTGTATCAAGCATTTCTAAAGACACTTTCACAAGTCATCATAGAATCCGTCTCACTGCAAGATTAATATGGTAGCAATGGATCAATCCCTTCGCATGGGCAACTCCCACAGACATTCTTTGGTAGCGACTTCACCACAGACATCTTGACTGAGGGATTATCTGTGCGGGATGTACATATGTGGAGATCATTCCAAGAGTTTGCGATTCGTTTCATAGCGTAGAAATCTTGCGGCAGAAGTTTGCAGTAATTTCGTTATAATCCTATCCCGTGTCGTATGGTGTAAACTTTGCACCACTCCTAGTAAACCTTATTGCTACAGAAAAGTAAGTTGCTTCACTTTGAGCACTATTATGCGCTGCTACCACCCGACCAGGGCTGCCGGTGCAGGATGATTATACGCGTGGCCCCCCTTTTTCGCCTGGTTCGCCTCCCCGTTCGAGACTGAAACTCGTGCACAGCATGTCCAACTTTTCTACACGAGGTCAAATAGAAAGCCTTCTGCCCCGGCGTTACCACGAGCCGCAACCGGTGCATCGGAAACATGCAATGCGATGTACCCAGGGCACGCAGTGATTCAACTTTCACGACGCGGCCCGGCGCTGCATCACAGTGTTTGCTGTTTGCTGTTGGTTAGTTTGAAGGAAATTCTGAAACCTCAACTCAACCAGCCGCGTAAATGCGCACACGCTTGATTCAATCAATCTGCTCCGCCGAGAGTTTTCTACAACCCAGATCCAACTCCCGCCGAACATGATACTCTGATGCGCTGTTTATACTCAGTAGGTTAAATTTTCGTGCGCCCTGATTATGCTCTCCCGTTTCCGGCTAGACGTGTATGGCAGCGGAGCAAAACTTTCGCCTGAATGGAGGGAGCCATAAGGCCGCCTTCCGAAAGAGAACAACAACAAAAAAAAACACCATCTACCCTTGATGATTGATTACAGCCTGCACATCAGTCTTCAAACATTCAACACTGATGCGGCACACAGGCGGGACAGGGGTGTGGTGGGCCTGCGGGCTGAAGGTTAATTTAATATCCGAGCGAGTGAGATAATCCAATCTTTCGGCGGGTTACGGATTGGTGTCTTTCATCTTGACCGCACAGCGACCGCGGTAACCAGTCTCGAAAGACCACCGTAAGCACATGGGGGGGAAATGGAAAGCAGGCAGGCAATAAAACATCAACAACTTCAAGTTTCAGCATCAACTTCACATGTACAAACTGGCCGGTAAGGTTTTTACTACCCACAGCACAAGGCAGCATAGGCATCTCGAACGTCTGGTTCACGTTCCCCTGTATCCCATATACCGTTGCGTAATTTCAACTTCGGTACACACATCTAACTGGATCGATACTAAAAAAGAAAAGGAATCGATCGGTATTGAGACTTGGGTGGTAATTGGTGTAAACTAGAGCAGAGACAAACATCCGACCATTTCGAAGCCACCTCGAAAATTTTCTCGAGGGAAATCACCAAGAAACCAGGGCCACTGGGTAGCTCTCGTTGAGGTGAGTGATAAAATTGGACCATATCTCTTGAGATCAAAATCAAAGGAAATCATCTTTACCGGCTTAATTGGTCAGTTGAATTGAGTTTTCCTATGTCTTCTTAATAACCTACCACCGGATGTTTAATCAAGTGAGCTGTATATAGCCATTCCTACAATATCGCATCTCCACAAGCGCTAGCAAATCGCAGGAATAGTAATAGGAATCCAATGTTATGTCTAAAGCATGTTCTTTAAATTCGATTTAGTTTAACAGATATGTTTTCCTCCTCAAATCTTGCATCAGGTTGAATCAAAAATCTTAAAGCTCAAAATAGCTTTGAAGCAGGTTTGACTTACGGTAAGCCTCCATCTCAACGAAACAAAAGTACGACGTCCTACAACAACTTGCTCTAGGGCGTACTAGGCAAGTGAGCACTTCGACGAGTAGGCTTACCAGTTCGGAACGACAACAACTCTGAAGTCCTGGCCACTAGACCCCACCAGCATCAACCAGCCAAGACCCACCAGCCAGTGAAACCGGTTTGCCCCTGCCCAGTCCGAGAACAAGTTGTCTGAAGAGTAAGTAAAAAGGGCAACGAATGCGTTTCTGCACAATGTTTTGCAAAACCCCGTCTCAGAAAGTTGCCATTTGCAAGTGAATTCGCTCAATCGCTCCAATAAGGAGTATGTACTGAAACACCTCGCAAGCCATCGGTCCTTCCCAACGGTAATCATTCTTCCCCAACTTATCAATTTCGTTCGCGTGCCCATAAATATGCATACCGTGAAGCCTCGCACCTAATCGAAATCTATCGCCAGTAATTGTTGGCCGTAATTAACAATCATTGGAGGAAGTTTTTTTTCCCCGGGAACGATCCTAACCATGTGTTTCCTACATCTCCGAAACCACTCTTAGCCTGTCTAGAATCTGTTACTTATTATCTGCAACGTTCTTCAACCCTCAATCCAAAGCCACAATTCTATCCACGAACGAGCGTCTGTAGGATTCCAAAATTCCGAAAGAAAACAGCGGTCTCCGGAACACGTTCCGCTGATGAGTGGTGGTGGCAGGGCATACTGCTGGCTGGATTGCTGATGCTCATAAATCCCATTCGTAGGGCGTTCATCATAGCTAATTTTATCCCATTCAACAGATATTCATAACACACATGCACACGTCCCACCAGTGCACGGGTGCGTAGTCTTCCCGGAGCACGAGCTCGAAGCAAGCTAGACCGGATTTATCGAAGGCAAATGTATCTAATGCTCGATTAATTCCTTGCAGATGCTTACACGTACGTGCGGTTGCGTACGGCAAAGCCGAGGCCAAACCCTGCCACGTTCTTGCGTTTGGCTGAGCAAACAGTTCCGTTTTCCGCCACCGGTATTGCCTGTGCAAAGGTTTGGATCGGGCGGTAGTTCGGGACCGCCTCGAAACCAGGCGCTAGACATCGTCATAATCTGGTTAGGTTACGTATTTTTCCCGTGCTTGGTTTTTGCTTCCTCGCATCATCATCCCTGAGCGTACCGGGGAGCTCAATATGATTCTGCCTTAATACAGAAGAAAAAAAAATTCCATGCATCCTAGCCTTCTCCCGAGGATTTCTTCGGGCCCGGATTTATACGTGAATCAATTTCAGCTTTCCGAGAAACTCGACCACCGAGGAGTTACGCGGAGCTGTACCATCGCCGTACAAGGTCGGTGTACCCCGAGGGAACGTAACGCTGCCGGTATTCGCCATCCGGATCACTTCCTCGTGGCCGGGGATTTTCGTGGTCGTTTCGTTCAACGACCCGGGTTCGATGGAACGACTATTATCGAACGGATTAACCCGTGCGTGCTGCCGGGAGCGCGTGTTGAAATGCATGGATTTTCGAAACCAACCAACACCGGAAGACAACACTTGAGACAGGGAAGCGATGATCGGTACCGTGTTGAACGGCGTCGTACCAAAAATTCATAACCACGACAACGCAACGCGGCCATGTGTTTTTCGACACATCCAAGGGCGTGAGATCCTGGTTTTTAAGTTTGGTGTGGTGTTTCGTTGCGGCTCCATCCTGTGGGAAGGCTACATTTTAATTAATTGAAAAATCTCACGCACGTACCAGTACCGACGGAATGGGCAGGAGCGGGAAAATGTATCTTATCACGTAAGAACGTTTCTCCACCCGTTTCGCTACCGCGACCCTCGTTTTTAGCGATCGTGCGTGGTAAGATCAAAGCTGGATAAAGCAATTTTATTTCCATCTCGAGTGCTTAGTCTAAAGAGTTTTCTCTACTTGCAGAAGCGCTAACCTGCTAAGGCTCCAAGTTGGCAGAGAAGAAACTCAAACACACGCCAAGCAAACGCGCATATAGTACAGCCATTGAAAAGTGCTTACCAGATTTTGGCAGCTTAAATTATGATCCGGACAATTGTTCCCGGAACCGGAGCACACTTTATGGCTTCATTGAAATTTACATTGTATTTCTCTGACGAGTTTAGGTCGTTTAGAGCCTTTACATATCAATAATCTTCCCGCTAATGCCATTCACAGTTCTATTTTTAGATACCGTAATAATCACGCCTGAAGGTATGCAAATGATATTACAAAATTGCTTAATAATACCAATCGAACATTAAATTCCCTCAAAGACTTCTTCCTACAGATTTCACATGAAGATTTAAGTGCCTAAAAGGCTTGAGACTTACAAAGGCACTTGAATATCTCATTACGTTTCTCAAAACCACCCACGGGCAAGAAATTGAGAACCTTTGTCCGGAAAAATAATTGCCCATCAAAAACTTCATCAACTTTCAAGCACTCAAGCAACGGTAGAAAATGTGGGAAAATGGCCTGTTTAGAGCTACTTTGGAGTACTTTCCACCATCCAAAACGAGTTGGTTCCGACTAACTTCCTCGCCGAAAATAAATTGGGGAAAAAATGGCTGAGAAACGAATCAAAACTATAAAAGCACATCTTCAAAAAAACGGATTTTGTTTTTCTTGTCTACCCCTAAACTCGTTGCCAGAAATGTTAAACCGAGTGGAAAACCCACGTTCGAATAACGATCGAAGCACAATCCCAAGGCTGCCTTTTGTCTGCACGCTTGTCGTTAAAAGTGTCGATTTGAGTTTCTTTCTCGCTCTCTCTGTCTCTTCCTGTTAATGTCTCGGGCTCCAAACATTTCTTTCGCCCCCTTTTCCGGTTGTTAATCGGTCTTAAATGCATCGCGCGAAGCACTTCTTTTTATTTTCCCCCCTTTGCTGTCATCATCTGTCTCTCTCACTCGCTTGTAGATGTGAGAGTTCCCTAGGAAGCATTTTTCCCGGAATTTAACACAAGCAACACCAGCCTAAAGGCGCATCTTTTATTAGCCACAGGGCCGCGGGACTGAACACACGCCGTCCGCTAATGAACGCACAACGAGCAGCAAACGGATGCTGAGCTGACAGCATCACACGCCCTTTCCGAACGTCAAGCTGGAACCCGCAGTCTGAGCAACCGAAAAGTGTGATGGGAAAAATTAGACGCTAAGAGACGATACAGGGCAGCCCACTGAGCGTACAGGCCCGCGCCGCTTAAATGTCGCCATTATTAATTTCGTTAGGTCTTGCAAGCGACTGTGTCTATTAGTGAGAGCAACATCGTACCGACAGAACGACAAAGGCATGGCCGCTAATGAATATTAAAGTTTTCTGAAGATGAGTTCTTATTACTGTTGCGCCTGTTTGAAGGGCAACCTTTGTCGCGTTTGGGCAAGGTTTTACCGGCCGGCCGTAAGCGAGTGGCGCTGGTTAGCTACGTCTTTCGAGTGGGCCGCGATGCTCGTGCGAACCCGAACGACGAAACACGCGTTGACGCGAAACATGGAAAATCAATTTTAAAATGTACAAGGTGTGCGCGGTGCACTGCAGGGGAGGAGTCATTTAATTTGTACGCCAATTTTTGTTGCCTACGGGTAATTGATTTTTAAATTTTGGAGCAAACAGGCCTATTTTGGTGTTCAGGTTGTGAGAGGATAATTTGATCCATTTTTTTTTTTCATTTTACTTCGATTCAATTAGGCAGCAAAAAGTGTAGCTCATTAACAGATGCCAGTAGCATCCCAAAATTATTAAATGAAATATTCATTCTTTTTTATTTTGCAGAACTGTAAGGAGCGTTACAATACGGCCCAAGTCGTCATGAATACATTATAAATAAATAAATGAATAAATAACTGTAAAGAGCAAGCTGAACTTGTAGCTCGCTGTCATATTATATAAAAAATAATGTGTTGTTAGTGTTTCAAAACAACGCCTTAAAGTATGCAATACTCATGGTTATAGAATCTGTTTTCCGTGTTTCGTCAACATAACAGATCATTTACGTTTTTAAATTCTGAAAGTTTACAATACTAGTTATTTTTCATTTAACAAGCGAGCAAGCAAGAGCAAGCAAATTGAAATTTGTTACAATAATTTTTCCTAGCGTTGGTATTTTGAGATTATTACATTACGGGTATGAAGTAGCGATGGGTCATACGCCTCTTTTCACTGATCGATCCGGAGTCAAGTTCATCTCTATAGGAGCCGAGTTTGACTCGTGGATTCAAAGAGATTGGGTCAATTTGCCAGTGCAACGAGTTCTAGGAATTGACCCGAACTCCTTGCAACCTAGGATTAGACAGTACTTACCGAACACACGGATTGACCAGAACTCGTTGGAACTAGGAATACGACCAGAGCGATTCCGGGTCGCTTACGGGTCACACCGACCCTATAGGTTCGGGTCAAGCCGCCCATCACCAGTAAGAAACTTTAGTGTGAAATTTATTATTTTTTAATTTTAGTTTTGCTGATAAGTTCCAGATATAAGGCTCCAAATAATTATCCTTGTCGATTATTTGACTGAAAAAACAAGAATGTTTTGAATGAATGTGGATTAAGCAAAACCATCGGAACATGGCCAGCTCACCAATCCTTTTTCAGAAAACTTGATCAGCCAACCAGCTCGTTGTGTTGGTCCGTGCCTCTGACATGCACCATTCTGACGAAGCATGAGTCTGGCATCCACCACACGTGCCCTAGCCATCTTATCCTTCCAGCTGTGGGCATCGTCAGAATATCTGTCCCGTCAAAAAGCACAATTTTCTTGTGGTTAATTTTCCTTCTCAACACCCCATCGTCGAACACACCGCCAAAGAGAGTGTTTAGAACTCGCCAACCAAAATTGGCATATGTATTGGTGTCTTCTAGATTATATGAGAAGGCACCTGAATCCTGACCAATCCTGAAGGTACGATCATACAAAGGTACCAGAGCTCTCCTAGCTCCTCTATTTCGCAGCTGTCAACTGATACTATGCTTGCGAGGAGTTCAGAGTCTCTAATAAGCAGATCCTTTGTCTTCGTCGCATTGTTCGATGTTATCTACGAAGCCAAGGAATTGCAGAGTCCGACTAAAAATCGCTCCCCAAAAGTTGAAGCCCAACTTTTGCATGATACTTCCCACAACAATTTCCAATAATAATGCTAATTGCATTTTTCCTCAATGAACCCACGCTCGCACTCACCTTCGTTGTATGTAATTCAGCTAATGGAACAAATTTCGTCAAACGTTTACCAGCTACATTATCCCGGTACAAAACGATCGCGGGTAACAATCGGGAAAAACAATCCCTGTAATTAATATTTTTATGATCATCCACTAAAACCGGGAACATCCTCGGCACTGGAGGCTGCAATCGCTCAATGTGAAATAAGCGTAATTGAATTACATTTCTGCTGCGTGGGAGCCGAAAGCACGCGAGTGAGGGAGCGAGAGAAAAAAGGTAAAAACCTCCTAAAAGGTTAAAGGGCGCCTCCATCCAGGGTGTAATTACGTGAAGCGACCATAAAGTTTCGGCCCGTGCACTTCCGCCAGCTTCACGATACGCACCGGCACAGGCTACGGTTAACTCTAATCAATTAACGCATCGCCATCACAGTAGGCCGAGTTACGCAAAATTGGGAGGCATCATCTAAGGATAAATAAAGCACGGAACGGAACTGGAAAAGGAAAACGAGCAAGACGAGACCCTTGGTCATCCTTCCTTCGTTGTGTTGAGCCCAAAAAGAAGCAACAACAACAACAAAAAACGCTCCACCCCAAAAAGGCAAATTAAACCATTCAAATGATCATAAAATGTGCAAAAGTTCATTGCCAGCACCATAAACAAAGTCATTACCGGTTTTAGTTGGGCCATCGGGTGTATGTTTTTCTTCGCACCCTTAGGGATGGTTTGTCCTTTTTTTTTTCTTCATTTGGAGGGTAGTTTTTCGCGGCAGATTTGTTCTTCCTTTCACTTTAGTTCGCCCGTCAACCGGACGATCAATGGATGTCCATTTGGAAAGGGCTAACAGAGCTCCAGTTTTTTTTTTCTCGTCCCATTTTCCGCTCTGTTGTTTGCCTTAAAAACATCATTACAGGATAAAACGGTCAAAAGCAGAAAGTTGTCTCTTAAACACATGGACCTTCAGGAACCCTCGTGAAAAAAGCGGAAAAACAGCAGCAACAACAGCCAAAATATTGTGGCAGATAACTTTGTTTTTGACTGCTTGCCCGGGCCAACTCGCTCCGAGGTTCTGTTTCAGGTAACACTTTTTTAAACTTTTCGCGACCGATTGTTGGGTGTTTTTCTTACAGATTAAAACCCGGAAGGACCAACTTTCGTGCGCAAAACAACGAGCAGCGTAAAATTTTGTTTTCCTATTGCGTTAACAACACTCGCCGGTTTTCCACCAACGAAAGAAGATAAACGCCTTAACTACCTGCGCTTTTTGCTCAGCCCCCGCCTTTTTTTCTTCCCCATTTTTCTTCTTAAAGCTTACCGAACCTTCGCTCGCTTATCGATGCGGAAATGTTTGCGAACCGGCCGTACCAGGAGCGACCTGTACAGAGAGTGAAGAATTTATCAACGACGGTTACGTTGAACGGGCTGGAGGAGAGAGAAAAAGCCACCTACAAAGTACAAACAATGCAATCAATGAGCCGTGTGCGTGTTACCGTAGCAAACACCACAAAAAAAAACAGACAAAACCGGGAAAATTTCTAAGAAAATGAAAGTGCGAATAATGTGCCGTAATGCTTTCGTTTAGGGGCAGCACCCCGGACGACCGTGCTATGGCTGTTTGCTAAAAAATAATGATTTTATTCGAACGCGTAGATTAAGCGTTTTGTTCCAAAGATAGCAAACAAAAAAAAACAATCGCTAGTGGAACACAAAAGAGAACTTTTGAAGCGTGAGTTTTTTTTTTTTTTTTTTGCTGTTGCTCCACAGACAGATTCTTTCCCCATTGATGGGAGGTGATCGAGCAGAACTGTGAAAGCCTATTGAGACTATAAAAGGGTGAGACTAACAAAAGGCTTAAGCAGCGTTTGTTTTTATTATATTTTATCAAAATTGGCGCTGTTCAACCATGAATCTCGAGCGGATCGGGTGGTTTTGTTTTGCGGACTTTGATACGCTTTTACACAATGCAATTAGTATTTTTTGTTTGCTTTTATTATAATGAACATCGTTTTTGTTTTTGTTATGAGAAGGTTTAGCATCATTTTAATGATAGAATTTGGATTAAGCTTAGTTGCTTATTAATGATGAAATAATCCAATTGAAATCATGTAGCATACTTACAGGAGCATACATACATGATGTAAATATCGGTCAAGTTTAAAAGGGAAATTGGTACAACTTCTGAATCGAAGCTAAGGTCACAACTATTTATCATTATGCTTCTTTTCCTTAAAATAATAAAAAAATGACTCAAATATTTGAATAAACGCCAAATTATGGATAACATTTTTGATTTCAGGTTTTGATTTAAAATATCTTTTTAAATTTTTGATTTATTCATTTTTAAAATAAATTTATATAATCGATTTCAATGTAAATAACTTAAGCCTTTACAATTTTTTTTTATTCATAAAGAATGGCCTGGCCGTATTGCTGCCTTTACTAAATTTCTAAATTACTAAATAACCATATTGCATACATTCAGGGGTTCAAACACATGACCTAACGCTCCAAAAAAAGGCTGCCAGGGGAAAGCGAAGTGTCTTTAAAGGTTTCGAAAATTAAATAAAAATTCAATGAAAATTATACTTACCATTAATCATCATCATCATTATTAAAGCTTCAAAAAATTTACAAAATAGTTAAAATTAATAAAATAGTTAAAATAAACGCTATTGCACACCAAACAATCCATCCATTAAATTTGTGTTAATGGCCATTTGGTATATTTTGTTTCTTCAATAAAAACAAACTGGCTATATTGCTATCAGCTGGGCATTAAGATTGGCTTCTCAATGGCTTTTGTATCTCTTGATTTTCTTTAAAATATGTTGATACTTGCAAAAGAGTTTTGCTTATTTTTTTAGAGGATACCTGTAGGAGGGTTTGCTTTCCTGGCGATCATCTTTTTTATTGAAGATCATAATTATTTCATTTAGTAAAACATGTTGTCGATTTAAAAAAAAAAGATTTAATTGCCTATTTAAACCATTACTCAAGTAAAGCTTCAAACAAAGTACAGCCACAAACACTCATCGATCACGGCATCTTTAACCTTCTTTGTTAAGCACTCCGCTCCGATAGATCAACTTCCTTGGCCTCAATACCGCAATATCGCTCGCGTATGCAAAACAAATGAGGCTTGGAAAAACATCTGCAAAATTCCTAGCGCATGATTAAGCGAAGTCGTACAGTCGGAGAAAAAACATTCATTCAGCACCAAACTCGCTTTACCTAATCTTACAAAGACAAAATAAAAAAAGAAGAAAAAACTCCACAAGCAACTAACAATCAAGCTCTTTTTTCCACCAGAAGTGGTATGGCTCGCTTAGATGTGTGTTTTTGTGCTCACGTAGCACCTTTCTAGCACCGAGTCGAACGGAGTCCGATTAGACCGATTACGTCAACGTCGCAGCAATTTTGCAAGTGGAGTTAGTTACACATGCATGCAGACAGGCATGTAAATGAATTTACAGCACCATCTCAAGCACAGCTACCCATACCCACACCTCGAGCAAGCGATTACCATTTGACACAATTTCCGCCCCATTTCCATCCGAGCCATCATCATGATCCACTCGGTTAGGTAGTGTGACCGACCCACGCGGATGCATATGATCGTAGAAATGTGATACGCTTTTACCCCTGGTGCTAGTGAGTCATCGCAATCGGTAGTGCCGATGTTTTGGGGTCCGGTATGATGTAATCGTGTTAATGGTTAGGATGGTCGAAGGAAAGCATCTGCTCGTTGCTGTAACATGAGAAAGGTAGCACAGGAACAGATGTTATTAGAACGATGAACCTAATTTATTGCTTCAAAGTTTTCCGTGGTCTAGCAATGTTTCAAGCAACAATTTACCTTTTCAGGTTTAGTCTTGCTTTCACATTAATTTTTATCATAGTAAAATACAAGAAATTTAATAAATAATAAAACCTTATTAACACATGGCAAGTAGCTACCAAGGTTCTGTCACGCAAATTGCATACTTCAAGGCCTCGGACTGTTAATTAATAACAGTTGGATGAAATTATCATAGTTTATCTCAGCTTTAAACAAATCTAGAATCAAAGGTCCTAAGTTAAATTATAAATTAACTTTAACTTAAATTTACAAATTAAATAATATTAAAAAAAAATTAAATAATAAATAAAATAAAATTTACAAATTTTACAATTTATTTATAAAATAAAGCTGGTCTCAAGAATATTAGTTACAATAAAAAGTCTTGAAGCCAAACATTGTACTTAAGATCTTCGTTCTTTGACACATCTAATCGCTAACACACAACGCTTTAAGTACACCAAACGTCAACATCATTCTCTCACTGGTTGATTGAAATATTTTATCAACCAAGTGAAACCTCATCCATAAACACAACCACCTCCAGACGGGTTGATGAAGTAAAACTTTAGCACAAATACGTCTCGATCGCATTTCACAGCAAGTAATTAGAGTGTGCTTAAAACTTCCAAGCGTCCTGAGATCAGAACCCCGGTCACCAGCTTCCATCAGAACGCAACACGACGCCACGCGTTGTGTTGTGTTTCGCTCGGTGCATCGAAAACTACATAATTCCCAGAGTCCCGAAACTTCACGGCGAGCAGTGCTGAACTTCACTTGACTTTGGCCATCCGTATCACTATGACCACACCATGGTTGTCCAAGTATGCCGTCTCCTACCTCGCACCTAAACCATTTACTCTTCACACTCGCCCTGAAACGAGTGCGAGCCGAAGCCACCAAAACGGTGATTGAATCAATTTCATGTTTCCGTTGCCCGGGTGCGTAGCCAGTCGGTCCGCCCGTCTCGATGAATGAAGTTTGAAGTTTGAAACCCCATCGAAGAAGAAAGACCGAGAAGCGGGAGAAAATGTCAATTGATTTTAATTGGGCGAGTTCAGGAGGGAACTTTTATTTATTTCATTTCGATGTTACACCACGCCACGTCACGCCAAGCTATGCGCTAGGGGACCAGGTCCAGACACCACCAGTCCCGGTGTGACAAGGTCAACCAGTTGTCAGTTGGTGATGTGGAGTGGTTCTTTTTGTGTGTTTTTAATTTCATTTAAATTGTTCATTTTCTTCACCAAGGTCTAGTGCGCTTGACGCTGTCCATTTGGAGAGATTAATGGAGAGCCACAGGAAATCTGACGTCAATCATTCCGAATGATTCATGATCATGAGAGATTATTTAAGTAATGCTGAAACGAATAAGTTTGTCTTATTTGCTTAGTTTTCAATTTGTACGAAGAACTTTTATAAAACATACGAAAATAACCATACTTTAAAGGAGACTTTTTACTCACCACTCTTCTTCAAGAGAGCAGTTCCCGGAGTAAATGTTCAACATTGTAACAGCATCATTCCACCTGTGGCTCTAAAAGTTCAAAATTTCCTTCACACCATTATCGGCACTCAGTTTTTCACAACTTTTGCCTCGAAATTTGATCATCCTATCCACTTGCAACCCACTCAACCTCTGTATCGATCGGCCTCTACAGCATCTTGATGACCTCCGCTGAAAGAAATAAAGAGCCTTATCCGCCTTTCTTCCGCACGCATCGACCCAAACAAATTCATTCGCCTCTTCTCCCACCACTAACCCCACTTAGATGAACGATATTGGAAAATGAAATCAATTTTATTTTCATCTAATTCGAACCTCTCTCTCTGCGTTAGGCTTTGTCGAGTGTTTAGCAGCAAAGCTAGAGAATGCGACATTTTCGATTTGATAAAGTGTGACGATTTCGCAACCGAGAACGAAAAAAAAGGCTTGCGTCGTGCTCGATAACCTACCGACGGAAACCAAATTGGGACACAAATGGACACGGGACATCCGGTACGCCTGCCGGTCCCCGGCACTGAAACGGTTCATCTTTTTCGGGGCTGTGGGAATCGAATTTTGATCGATTTGACCGGTGACCTATCGCGACAGCCAGGAACATTGTTCTGGAAGGCGAATGTAGGCAAATTGCAATTGAGCATTGGAAATGCAAAATTGAATACGGAATCAATGCAGCAGGATGGCAACTTTAGGGACGGATAATTGGATTGGGGAAAACTCGGCAGTACAGCACGGGAGACCTAATCAATCGGGTTAAGGATCACAAAGTTGGGACTAGTATTGCAGGGTAGAATAGGAATTTGATGCATTATAGATGTGAAGTTTGCTGTACCATTTAACTTAATTTTATTTTATATGGCAACGAAATAGAGTGACTAAACAGGGTTCAAATTTTGCTTTACATTCATGCTAATTGGGCTAGTCGTAGAGACTCTTTGCTCTGTATATGGAAAAGAAGGGAAACAACAAGTTCTAAGAATCGGAAAACTAAGAGGAAAATCATGTAAACAAGCTTGAACTTGAGCATGAAAAGAATGTATCCATCATATAACAGACAATTTCTCAATATTTTAACATCAATGGGTATTGTGAGTCCCAACTTACTGATACACATAGGAAGAGTTCCCAACCGGAGCTTCTTTCGCGCATCAGTTAATATTTGGACAAACATTAATTTATAACGTTAAAGAATAGAGATTCTACGGTAGTTTTCGATAATCATGGAATGCATCAAACTAACTAAGATCCTAAGTAAGTTGATAATATAAAGATGTGGACACAGACAACGCAATCCGGTAGCCAAGGCGATAACGGTGCGGGTCTTCACACGGCAGGACCGTGGGTGTTCAACTCCCAGCTAGAGCGCCTCCCCGTATGTAGGGCGGACTACTTTGCACGGGTAAAATTAAGTCACAGCATGCCATAAATGACACCTCTCGAGGATTGTAGTACCAAAAAAGAAGAAGAAAAAGAAGAAGAAGAAGGACATAGACAACTCCTCCTAAGCAGCTTCCTTATTGGGTGACATTTTGATGTGTTGCTTGTTTTTAGGTTGGGCCAAGTGCTAAATCCTGTTCTTACCGTTCTAACTACGTAGTGCAAGTCTAGAAAGCCATTGTATGGCACGCGTTAGGAAGCGTGTCATTAAGCCTTGAAGAAGAATAAATAATATGGAAATTTTGAGAACTAAAAAATGATTTGCAACTTAGTCTGTACTAAATAGTTTGATTTAACAACCAACACCATTTCAACCATTAAGATAATGACATATTCATAAGGGAAGATCATCTGGTCTCGTAGATCACCGCTCGTATTACAATCGAGCAAAACACCACTTGCAGTTAAATTGGGTCTTTCTTCTGCTTCTTGACTGACACTTCGACGGTCTGAATGAGATTTGCACCCCGTTCCTACCGTTTGAAGATGAGCGCCGCCATCGCTTCTACCTCCATACCGCCCCTTTTGTATGTAATCTTGAGTCATTCAAGTGAGTCATTCAAATTTGAAACTTCAGGTAGGCCTTGAATTTCAGATGCGTATCAGACTTACTAAGCTTCTCTGGCTTGGCCATGTCTTTAGAATGACACCAGACAATCTAACATAAAGTTTTTTTTTAATGGCGTCCTCTCGTATATTTTTGGTGTTAGTTGATGGTTGATGTTAGGATAATTGTACAGAAGATGCCACTTAATCACGAACAGACATGCGTTCAATTAGTTTCTCATACCGAACTCCTATTTAATTGAATTTTAAGTCCAGCCGTTAAAGTTGTTACAGCTTTAACATCAATGTTCGCAATTAAAGTCGTTCCAAAGCACAATACATACCACCCAAAAATGCGATAATAAAGATTCTTCAGACCTTCGTCTAAAAATTCCGTCGCTTATTATTTTTTCTTCAACCGAAAAAAGGTAATATCCCTTAGCTACGGAAAAGTTTCGCTCTTCCCCACCTCTGCGATTCCTTGAAAGCTAATCGAACCGAAATGATTTAAAAACTCAATCACGCACTAAGCATCGGTTCGTGCAAAATGTTTGCTCCTCATGTTTTTTGTTGCTTTCTGTCGCTAAAATCTTAACTACGAGTGGTGCTTTGGGGCGCACATTAGCTCGAGCACTTGCTTATTGCTTTTGCTCAAATTATCGTTCTTTTCGGGCGCGACTGCGTGGGCAAAACACGAGTCGAAGATACCGTGAGCACGGCGAAAAGGATTTTGCATTTCTCGGAAGCAATCAGTTTAAAGTACGCCCGAGAAATGGCGAACCGGCACAAATATTAAGAAAGATGCAACGAAACCGGATGATGTAGCGCTTCTACTCCCGATGGACTACTGATCGAGCGGTTTTTGCACAGAATTTTTCTATCGCCATCACCATGGCACGGGCAGGCCTACCCCGGTGCCCGAAAATATCAACCGAAAGCACGGGAAAACTCTCGTCCTGGAGATAAAGTTTTGTGCCCGTTGTTGTAGTAACGTTACCAAACGGCCCAAGAACACCAACAAAAAAAAAACTACACCAATCCTCAAAGTTGTGCACTGCCTTTTACTGGGCTCATTTTCGCTTACCAAAGAAAGTGATAGATTATCGAAGTGCGGCGATAGGTTTTGGGGAAAGAAAAAGTGCATTGTCGATCAGTCCCGGCACCAGCACCGGTTATAGTGGCGAGTGGAAATAAATCTTCAACAAATAGCCTTCCATCGGGCTCGCCTTTCTTAAACTGCTGGCAGCAAACTTTGCAGCCGCCATCGCTACCTCCACGATGGCGCTCGATGGCAAAAGTGCAGTGAAAGTAGTTTCCAAAGTGATACAATTCTCGATTTTGCTTTTCGATTTTCTTCCAGCCCCTGGTGAGGGCGGTGAGCCACGAGCAGCAGCAGCAGCAGGAAGGCGACTGCTGAAGATGACGGCTATTTAACTGACGACCGTCTGCGGGTGCTCCGCTTGGTGCATTTTACCGCGGGCACTGGAGTAGCTCAACGATAGTTTCGTTGTCCTCCACTTGCTGATGATTCGAAACTGATTTATGGATGATGGGACGGTTCGGTTTACTCGCCGCACAAGATATCTCACTTTCAGTTCCCCGTCCTCGACGAAGTCCCAGAAGAACGGCGACGAGACATTGTGCTGGAAGGAAAATTAAAAGTTTTTCCTTAGCTGGGATTGCGAAAATCGAAACCAAGGCTGAAGATGAATTGATCGCAAGGAACTGGATTGATGGTATCGGATGATGAACTGTTAAATGGGGAGGGGGAGAATAAATTCAACCCACGATTGGTGGTGAAAATGATTAAATTGGTAAGCTTTTTCCTTGGATCGCTTATTTATAGCCTTTTATTAGCAAGCTTGCAGCAAGCTGTAGGATGATATCGAGAGCTACCGTTGGTCATGCACGTGTAAGGCCAGCAACCACATCTCCAACATATGTTGCAACAGCACAAACATCTCAACCTTTGCCACCCGGAGAATGGAATCAGAATCGGGTCAGAGATTTCATATCCGGCTCCGGGATGTGTTCAGAATTCTTGAACGCAGCCACCCACTGCGATGCAACAGAGCCGGAAAACCCGCCGGTGAAAACCCCCTTTTTCGCAGCACAAAACCGATACCGAACTTACTGAACCGCGAAGCACGATGGGAACTCCACCGGCAACCGAGTTGCGCACGAACCGGCACAACCCACGACAGTCAATAAAATGTGAACTGTTGACGTCGTTCGGCGGTTTTGGTCCCGGTGCACGTTCAACCCTTAAACACCATCATCATGCATGCTCTACGCTGCTTTAAAGTGCTTTTCCCAGTCCATTTCCGGGTTCCTCTTCTTTTTTTGGAGGGTTAAGTTCTGTGCGATTGGATGTGTGTGTGTGTGTGTGTGTGAGGAAAATTGCTATAAAATACGATCTAAAATCGGTTGAAAATCAAAACAGGTACCATCAGAGACCCAGATTCTGTACCGCTCCCCTGTAAATCGACGAACCGGAAGCGTCCCGAGCACAAACAGCAAACCAAGGTAACGAATTCCGTCGTTGGTGGCCACCGTGAACGGGTGCGCAGTGCTTTGTGCTGTGATGCGAAACCAAAACAGGATTCCCTTTAAGCCGAGTGGTTGTCGTAGGGAAAATCGATCAACTGTTAACTTGGTGCCTGTTGCTTATTTGTGTTTTGCTTGCACAGTGAGCGATGCGCGCTCGAATGTGGAAGAAATCGGGATTGGTCAGTGATGTGTAATGCGTCCGTTGGATACCAGCCGTTTGATGATGTGGTGAATCCTTTGCAGAAGATTATTTGCTTTGCTTACCTGGAAATGGAAGAGAATAGATAGAAAATTAATGTATAAGAGCGTTTATGTAAAATTTTACAGCTAAAAGCAATTACATTTAATAAAACCTTACCAAACCTGCTTCCCAGCACCATTTTCCCAACAACACAACAACAAAAAAGTCTTCATCAAACACGAGAATCAATTGTAATTAAAATCATTCAAATCAATCAGTATGCAGTAATGAAATTATAAATCAAACCCACCGACAGAGACCAACAAAAAAACCCTATGCCCCACCGAAGCCACCGCAGTGCTGGTTATCGATTTACGCCCAGCTTCAGAAAGAAAAAAACCTCGATCAGCTCAGGTCCTCGCCGTGCAGCAAACGCACGGTCCCCATTGTCACACATTTCCACACCGCTTCGAACCGGGACCGATGGTCGATTGATTTTGTGATCCGGGAATTTTTGCTTTTTTGCAGCTTCATTTTCCCTGGAGCTGGAACGGGAAAAACGGACCCGGAACAATAATGGAAGGACAATTAAGGGTGAATGAAGCGGGTGGTGGTGGTGCAGCAGCAAAAAAAAAACTCTGCTCGATATAAGAACAAGCAATTTAAGCGGGTTTTTTTTGTTTTTCAGTTTTATTGCCGAGAATGGATTTTTTCCTCCCGTAGTGGTATGTTGATTAAATTAACCGTTTCGATTATAATCTTTCCGGGAACAGGGATTACAATGATCCCGACGGGAGTTTTTTTTTTATTTTTTAATGCATTACATGGGATGTCAACCGTGGACGGACATTTTTTTGTTTTGGTTTGGTTTGAGTGTCAATGGCATTCGAATGGTGAAATTTACATGTCATATTTCTTGAAAGTATTAATTTGATTTAGTTCAATGAATCACGGTAAATGCATTTTTGAAATAAATTTTATACAATCAATATGAAAAGAGTGATCGAGTGTGATAAAAACTCTCTCTCTCTCTCTCTCTCTCTCTCTCTCTCTCTCTGTCTCGTGACACTCTTAGGGTCATGTCTGCCATTTCGAGCTTACTAGACTTAATGATGGGGCGGTTCGGTAGTAAATACGACAGCGGCGACGGTCTTCACATGGCATGACCGGGGTTCAAGTCTCATCATCAATAGTGAGGACTGACTGGCCAACTGTGCAGTAACAATAAGTCTAGTAAGCCAGAAATGGCCGGCATGACCTAAGAGGTCGTTAGGCCAAGAAAAAAGAAGAAGAAGAAGACTTATTGATACCACGTAGTTCTATAGTCAGTCCTCCCCACTACTCAGAAGTCATCATTAACCCCAAGCAATTTTTGGAAATGTTATGAAATGATTAAATTTAATTTTGTTCATTCTTCTCCTTTTTGTAATCACGTGTGTAAACGAATTTTTAAGAAAGTCGCAAAACACTTTCATGTCAAATTAAGTGATTTATTTACCAGTAGCACAAGACTCCAGTGGACAAATATTGGTATAAATGTCTAGTAATGACATTACGAGTTCATCTCTAAAACCCTGTGATGTGTGCATTTTTTTAAATAAACAAATGAAAAATGCTCACAATAACAAGCTGCTACCGAAATAATAAGTGTAACTTCTTAGGTAACTTCTTTTTAATTGTAGCAATTTTAACCAATTATTTTCAGTCACAATTTTGAAGATAACACTGCAAAAAACATGCCACCTGAAACCTTAGCTAGATAGTCATATCGCCCCCGTAGTTAAATTATACCCATGGACATCATAACGAAGCGATGAAACGATCTCCTCCGCCTCTCCAAAAAATGCAAGGAGGATAATAAAATTGACAATTTTTAAATTCATGTCACCTTCGCTGGTAGGCTCGATCGGGATGACGAGCGTGCAATCCCGTGGAATGCATTTCCACCGGAACCCATCATCTTACCCGCTGGGGTATAATTGAGTTTTCGCTCATCGGCCATTTTTTGTGTGTGTGTGTGTTATGCACGGTTGCGATTTTCCTGCATGATTTATCCACCTTCCAGACACAATCCAAACGCACGTGCCCACACGCTGAGCGATGAGTAATGATTGCATTGTTTTTGTATCACTCTCCCGCGAACTCCCAAAAGCTCGCTGGGGTTAAGAATAAAGTGTGTCTCATATCCGCTTACGTGTGTGTGTGTGCCTGTGTGCAGGCAGCAAACATAAAAATGCGGCACATACCTTTATACCGGATAAATTATGAAACATTTTCACCCTCTATCCCGAAGCCGAAGCGCTGGCAAGTGGTGACCGCCGGGAGCGTTCACTAATTATTTCATTTCATTAAATTCGCTGCATGCGTTGCAGGTTCGTGGTGCATCTTGTTCCCGGCAGTCCCACGGCCAGCAGTTGTGTTGATCGGTTTGCAATCATTTTTGATCTGTTTTTGGTCCTCGAGCCCTTGCCGAGCGTCAATAAAAATGTGCCACGAGCTCTGCCCAACACAACACATTTTTTCGCAAACAGGGAACTGCTTCAATCAGTAGCTGCTTTATTCTCCCTCTTTCGATCGTTAGCATAACAACACATGTACAAAAATAATTGAACGATACTCCCCGTGTCGGTACCGGTACGAACAACAAAAATCATCCTTACTGATGAAACCGTACAGCTCAGGCTGTGTTTGTGCCTTTTTTATCGTACTGCACATCCTTTTTATGGGAGAAAATTTGTATTTCCCTTACTTCCGTCACGCGGTGTGCGCCCGTTGGAATGTATTTAAATTAAAATTCATAAAACATTCCGGCTCCGGCACGTTCGGAATGCACGAAAATCAACACATTCCTCCCTGCCTGTGTGGGACCGATGACAAACTGCACCGTGCTCACCTTGTCCGTGTGCACGTGATTAACCTCCGCTGGGAAAGGGGTTTTCCCAGCATGATGGCAAATGATTCGGTTTATTTTTTTCGTTCGCTCACTTTTTTCAAAAGACAGTTACTACTGAGAGTATAAATAATTTTCCAATTGTTTTTACTGTTTTGTCGCTCTTGCAACGGATAATGTTCGGTTCAGTTTTGTTCGCAAGTGAAGGGAAAATAAAAACATTTCAACGTCCTTTTTGTTGCTTGATGCAAGGACAGGGAGGGTATGCATTGAATATGTTTGCAAATTTAACACAATTCATATTTTAACACATGCCATGCATGTACAAATTTTATGGTTTGCGCTACGGTTGCACCTACGTGGAGAAGAAGAAAATTTAAAATTCATGTCACAAAAACTACTTAGGCGTATCTTTTCTTAATTTAAACAATATCAAAATTATGAATTGAAAATTTTGATAATATAGCATCCAATCAATAGTTAAAAAATAAAACAACAAACGAACGGAACGATTCCAAATAGACAAAATTAAGAAAAAGATATAAAAAAAACAGCAATAAAAATATGAAACAAAAGGAAAAATTAACAAGAGAACAAAAAAAAACGAAACAAAACAAGATAAAATTGAAAACCCACAAATACATGAAAAAGATCGGAAGAACAAACAACGAACGTGAAGGAAAAACATTATTAAAGTAAGTAAGAAATTGTTCATGCAATAGGCTTCAAGCTTTAACTTATGCGATAGTTGTATTATTGTACAGAATAATCTAATTAAAGTTGCAATCCACAGCAAAAAAAACCCCTAATTAAAATAACATATTGAAGTAATATCTGTCAGATTTCCGAACATAAAGTCATCAGTGACGTTCATTAGCCTTCCAGACTTCAAATTTTCACCCAAAAACCGATAAACGCACCACACACCTCACACTTGTTTCATTTGCCTCCTTTACATCGACCTGTAATGGAGCTTAAGGGTAGTAATTGCCTCATTCACATCTTTTTTCACCACTCAAATCAAATCTCGAGGGAAGAAAATCCAATGAAAATGGATTCTCTTGTATTTCATCACTTGTTTCCCATTCTCCCCATTCTCCATAAAAGCAGTGCTAATAAGAAAACGAAGCCATACTTCATTTTGTCAACATTAACGCACCGACCGAACCCAACCGCCGCGCTACTGCTACTGCCACCACCAAACGCTCAAGTCAATTCCTTACGCAAGTGGAAAATTTGATTGGAAGAAAATGGTTGGCGAATGGAAAACCGGGGATGGATGGAGTTGTAGCCTGTTTCCTCAACAAGAAGAATTGCCCCACCCGTAAGAAGAGGAGGAGGCGAACGACTAAGCGAAGAAAGAGACCCCAAAAACTAACTCATCTAATTCCCAACATCAACAAACAACAAAAATGCATTCTTCTTCATTTCTGCCATCCGAATGCCATTTCATCTCCACTGCCCTGCGCTGAGTGTTTCCCTTTGCCGGTGTGCTGGAAGTGCTGGCGAAGAAAATCATCTTGTGAGCACGGGACCGAACGAAAAACCCCAACCCGCATCCCACCCAACCTAGTGTTCTTGCGCCTATAGAAGAACGGACGAAACACTCCAACCAGCCACCGGCGGTCTCTCAACAAAACGCTCGACATACCGCAAGCAGACGACACAATGCGTTCAACCGACAAGGCCTCCCCATTTCGGTCTGCGCCCCGTTCACGTTTTGTTTTCACTGCGATGACATAAATCAGTCAGTGTTTTACGGCACGTCGCTAGGAAAATGGTGTGGCGTGTGGCAGAGGGATGCAGATGCAGAGAGTAGATGACGAAGCAGACAAACTTCCAGTCATTGCCCTCGCGATACCGGGCTCTGCTTGCGCTAGGGAACACACGCTTCCCGTACGAGGAAAATTGAAATTAATCGCCCCGGGGATGTAAGTAATTGTGTAAGAGGTCATGCTGGCGGTTTGTGGCATTTGTGAAATGTCTCGAAATTAGGAAGCGACCGTTTGGGACCGAAGGAATTGTGCGACGCGGGAAGCTCAGGGAGTGTTGTGTTAGGGAAATCCCAACGTCGTCCCATCATCATTGCACACACATTATTGGATAGGTTAGCGAGGCACTGCCCCCTTGGGACTGTGCGCTGTGCGTTAATTAACGAGTTTATCACCATTTCCAAAGGTCTTGACTGATATTTTTACTTATTACTCGTTTGGGCCATCATTAGGGCTGCATAACGAAAATGTTCCAAGCGTTCGCCATTCCAGCACTGGTTTTAAATCTTAGCACACAATGAGAAGAATCGAGCTGAGGTTAACGGAGGGCGTTTGGTGAACATAAGAAATTTACAATACAGGGTTTTTCAGTAGATAAACATCCATTTTTATTGTACGCTCCTTCGAGGAAATGGCAAACAAACAAGCCTAGCCTTTGATATTGTACGTACTTGAACTTACACTGGGAGGACGTGTAAAATATCAACAGCTACGATGACAAGAGCATCTGAGGACATCAAAATAAAAGGTATTTGATTTCCCCACCATCTGAAGTCGTTTCCATATCAACTAGCTTTGGTTACCATTTCATCTAAGAAGCCTGCCATAAAAATGGATGTAATTGCCTTATCATCTGAAAACCCCTGTTAATATTTCGCGAGGACAACACTTCTAATTCGATATTTTGAAAAACAAAATTGAAGCAAAGTTCCTAAAAAACTAAAAAAAATCGAAAACTACTCGCAAATTTATCGGTAATCTGAAAACTCTGGAAAAACCTTGAGTACAAAGTGAAAAGGAAAATGTAGAAAGCAGAACTCAATATCACAATGCATAAAGTGATTAAAATAGATATAAGAACATTTATGAAAAAATCGAGGAATAAATAGAAAACAAATATTCTCACTACACAATAGAACTAAATAGAATTTCGTACTAAGATTGGTGGCCCGTGGTGGATGCAACAACGGCGCCGGTCTTGACATAGCAGGACCGGAGTTCAGTTCCCATCAAAGCCCTTCTCCCATAGTGAGGACTGGCTATCCAACTCTGCGGTATCAATAAGTCTCGTAAGCCAGAAATGGCAGACATTGGTCTAAGAGAGGTTGTTCAGCGAAGAAGATTGCTGATTATTTATGATGCTTATTGTTGAACATTTCGTTCAAATGACTGAAACTATCTCCAAAAACTTCCTAATACTATTATTGATCAAATGTAAGATACATAAACTTAATGAACTTAAGGTATGCCAGTTTTTCATCCGGTACAGATGAAATATCTCTTCAACACATCCGCATCTCCATGAACTAAAAATATGTTCAGACACATAAATCATTGTTATTGCTATTTCAAGTCAACGCTTTCTGTAAAAATTAGCATCATCTGCACATCATATAACCCACAAGTCGTGGTCGGACACACTTCTTCCACTCAACGACTGCATCGCCACCGATCCTGCAACATATGAACCAAACCAACATGCACCCAATATTGTGCTAGATGAAGACTTTCCACACACACACACAGGCGGTAATAAATAAAAAAAAAAAATCTTCCACTACCGAACGGGTTGAATGAAAGCGTGATACAACACATGTTCTCTTCGGGCGAATTCCTGTCTCACCCCAAAACGCTTCAACCCCCGCCGCAAGAGTTATTGTTATGATGCGTTCGTTTTCTGGCAGGAAGCATCATCACTAATGTGACACTGTCTCCGATCGCTCCGGCCCGGCATCGCGTACAAGGAATAAAAATGCGTCGCATCAACCATAAAAATCCGTGCCTCCGGTGAAAACTGGCAGACGAAACAATCTGGCGTCTGTCGACACGCGCTACCAATCAAAAACGTCAAAACAGATGTTCTGGGTGAATGTTCTGGTGCGGGCTCCCGGCCAGCCAACAGCGTGCAAGTGCACGTGTTTTCATCTTTCATCCAGTGGCATCAACTTCCGGACGGTACGATACAAGAAATAAATATTATTCCGAAATGGAAGTAACGGTGGAGCAAAACAGCAGCATCCGAATCGTGTTGATCTTTGGCCCGTTTGCTGTGGTGTGGAAGGGATTTAGGAAGGCGATGCAGCTTTTACCATTGGAGTTTTCCTTTTCACTCCACACCGATTCGACGGTTGCATTCACCTGATACACAATCGCAGGTTCGCAGGCAGGTTAAGCATAAGACGCTGTACCACACGGTATGGCTTATGGTGGAAGAATAAGGTTTAAAAAAAAAGACACCTCAGCACTGAACTACCAGAATCACCTCAGAACGATGGCTACAGCCGGTTGATTCTAGAGCTCGGAAGTATGGATTTTTAATGCACCGCACGAGTGCACACCACCGAAAAAAAAATGTCTAAAGACATAGGACCAAACTGTCCCTAAGAGCTAGACATAGTGTTGATTGGAAGGAAAAACTATTCACCAAAAAGCAAAATAAAACATGCAACATGGAACAGCAGAACGAAATAAAAGCCTTCCAAAGCGGAAGGCTAAAAACTACAGTGGCTGATGTGAACATAGGTGCATGCAAATATTTTTTTAATGGAGATTTTCAGCATTATGTTCTTATACAAAAGGATTTATAGAGGGGTTTACATTATTTTTTTCGAACCTGTCCTTGCAAACTGTCTCTTGGTATAAGCAAATTCTTCGCCTTTGCATAGGACAATGAAAGAATCGTTGACATACTCTATGAGCTATCCCATGCTCTCTCTAATAAGCAACAACTTAGGTTCGTCTGGCACTGGTAGGCCGGTCACGTCCTGAGAATGACACCGGGCGATACAGCTTACAAAGACTTTAGGCCGTCCGTATGGTCAGCCATTTGGAGCGGCCCGGTTGTAGAGGCGACAACGGCGACAAATCCCATCCGACCCATAGTAGGAACGTAGTAAATTCCACCGTAGTAAGAACTGTCTATCCAACTACGTGGTAATTATGTCTAGTAAGTCAGAAATGGCAGTCATGATCTAAGATGTCGTTAAACCAAAGAAGAGTAAATGGTCGGTGAAGGCATAGAAAGCTTATAATAAGATGAAGTGAAAGTGTTGATGCGTTCACCGAAAAGGTGTCTCTATTTGATTAGTAAACGACGGCACAAGCTTCGAATCGAAGTATCAATATTATATGTAAAAAATGATGAAAATTGGGTAATTATTTTTAATACAAACTGTGTTACTAGTCTAAAAAAACGCAGTTTAAATCTTCATTGTATCTGTATCAATCGACAGCAATTCTATAAGCATTAGCTGCTTACAGCAAGCAATACGGCCAGCCCGTTCCTAATGAATAAAAAAATCTTCTTACAGCATTTGTAGTCAATTGACTTGATACTGATTTACTCGCTATATTCTCCCATCTCCATCATTTACGTGCCTGTCGTCTTTGTTATAAGCTCATTTAAATTATTGAAACCGCGAAAAGCCTCGTAAAAAACAAACGAACATTATACGATAAAATTGTGTGATAAAAATCCGATCACACAACATAACTAAAATCGTATAACTATACCCACCACTGTGTCAAACCGAAGCGGAACACAGGTTTACCACGCTTCGTACCGTTCCCGCAGTAGGTGGTGCAAGTGCAGCTGTTTGCTTAAAATCAACCCTCCCACCCATCTCCCTGCCCGGATGTTCATAAACCCACCCGAACCGAAAACGACAACAAAAAATTGGTGCAAAGTGCATTAGCCTGTGGAGCTGCAGTGAAATTCCTGAACGTCCCAAACCCCACTACTCGCTGCTGGTAGAATTTTCATCGAACTCATAAATTTTCGTCACGTGACGTGCTTATTCTACTGTTGTTGTTGCTGCTGTCATTTTCGATTCAGTAAAAGGGACATAGCGAGAGAGAGAGAGAGAGAGAGAGAGCGAACCGCCACGGACACCGTCAGGGAAAAAAAAACCTAAACACACTAAAACAAAAAGTGATGACAAGATCAGACCTCAGTGCTGGTTGTTGTGAGTTTATGTTGAACTTTTCGCCGGTTCAGGATGGCGGACGGGCTCTTCAAACAACGCCACATGCTGAAGGCTAGTTTCTGGACTCGAGCTGCGGATTGCATTGTTGTTTTTTCTAGCTTTGTTCCTTTTCCGACCCACACTTTAGGTGCATGCCTAAAGGGGTCCGTTGTCATTCGAAAAATGTCACCCCGGGAAAAATACAAAACATGTTAAAACCCTCCAAAAACTAGTGGAAACCCTTGGGGGGGAAAAAAATTGTTTTTGTTTTCCCAGTGTTTAGATATTTCGGGTAGCGCGACCGGATGATTCGGCAGCAGTGGCGAGATGTAGTAAATTTGGTTTGTTACCGTTCTTTAAACAACGGCCCGTGAAACATGTTCCATCCGCATCGTTAGCGGGTGCCCCTCGTTTCTAGCCCAATAATCGACACAAAACCACCACAAAACCACGCATTGCCGAGGTCCCCAAAGTTTCCCGAAATGTGTTTTTGCCTCTCTCTCTCTCTCTCTCTCTCTCTCTCTCTCTCTCTCTCTCTCTCTCGTGTTTCTCGACCACCCATCCACCGGTGGAGTGCCCTCAGGATACCGCAATGCAGCACGGGTAGGCGGAGAACTGCATGTTGAGGAAGTCCCCCGAAACATGGGAAGTCAATAAGTCGAGTTTCATTAACATACAATACGCGCGCCACCACCGTCGTCCATCGGTATCGGTGCTCGAAAAATTGTGGCGTGGCAAGGTAGAACGATGGGCAATGCCACCGAACCGAACCAAATGGCGTCTAACGATCTGGCAGTGTCGGTGTCAATTCCGAACAGGTTTCTGAAGCGCCACTCGAGGCAATGGTGATTCGGCGCAACACAAAACGCTCAAACATTCGAGAAGATATGAATGTAAATCAATTACGTGAGCGGCCTATTGATCGCGGGCTGGAAAAATGCATCCAAAGCGTGGTGAGCTAGGGTCGTGAACTAACAACCATTGTCCACACGGTGGCATTGTTGTTGGACTGCTGCTTTAACAAGCAATTCATTTGTCACCGGTGATGACCAATAACTCCGTCGAGGCACGAATCGATACAAACGGAGAGGAATTGTGATTAATTTAGGCTTTTATTCACCTTTTTACCACCATGCTTGGTGAAAGAAGCTAATGTAGGACAACTCCCCCTTCCAGAAAGAATTCATGCCAGAAATGGTAGACCGAGACCCTTTCGAGGTTGTTAGTGCCAAGCAAGAAGAAGCAGAAGGGAAGTCAAAAGTGAGCACCAACAACAACATTGAAGTTGAGTTACGCGTAAGAGTGCTGGTTGCCAACCGGTCATACTACAGCCTAAAGTAACTTCTCCTATTTAAAAACCTGTCGCAACGGACGATGGTGGGACTCTACTCACAAACGCATCTTAGACATGAACTCTGTCCAAAACTGATGAAAGCCCTCTTAGCCTCATTCGAGAGGAAGATGCTCAGTAAGGTGAAACTGCCGCTAAAATGACCAGCTCTACGAACTTTTCGCTGATCTCCTTATTGTGCAGCGAATTAGACTCGCCAGATTGATCATGTAACGAGAATGACTCCGAACGACCTAATCCCCTTATCCCTCCCACACGGTTAGAGGAGGCGTAGTAGGACAACTTAGTTGAAGACTGGAGAGAACTTATGTAATTGTAAGCCCGAATAGAAAAATAAGACTTTATTGAATAGACTTTCAAATCATTTGTAAGCTAAATGAGTTTAGTTCTTGTTTCCTTTAAAAGCCCCTTTTTTGGGAAGTTTTGGCCAAAAGTCCATGCTCATCAAACATTTAAACCCACTCACACGAACAAACTACACCCAAAAAAAGGACAGCTTTTGCATATTACTAGGCCCGATAGGCAGCTCGACACCTCCTCTTTCAATATTTAACGCATACCAGCCATCAGACATGTATCCGTTCTCCATTCAGCTTTAAGTTAAATCCTTCCGAACATTGCCTCGCTAGCATGAATCATCCCCATTGACCTCGTTTCGTTCGGAAATCTCATCGATCGTATGAAACGATTAAATATTCTAGCAATT
The DNA here is from genome assembly GCF_013141755.1 of Anopheles stephensi. Taxonomy (NCBI): domain Eukaryota; kingdom Metazoa; phylum Arthropoda; class Insecta; order Diptera; family Culicidae; genus Anopheles; species Anopheles stephensi. The sequence continues at coordinate 20,671,325 of NC_050202.1, forward strand.
CCGTACCGGAAGCGTGATGCAGGATGAGTCTAGGGGTCTACGGTCTGTTTTTGGAAGAGAAAACGAACCATCTGTGTACACAGACGCAGCAAACGGCCGTGTTTTGACTTCTCAGAACAAAGTACCATCTATTGCTTTTCCGTGCTCCCGGTCGACATTGTTGAGCAGATGAAATGATTCATCTGCTTTAAGATTGCAGCAAAACATTATTTTAAGCTCATTGCGCTTGACGTTTGACGAATGTTGCAAAACAAAGTGGAGAGCCATTTGTCCGTCCGAGAAGAGCAATTCAGCCAATGCAAAACGGTTAGCATCACCAAGACCATGACCTACCCATCTCGTCAAGGTCTAGATCACCTCGCCCTGCTGACATTATGTTTAAAATTACTTCCAGACAATACGAATCCGGCATTCATTTTCACGACCGCATCGCAACACAGCTACTGGCGTTCCACATCTTCGACAACCCCCGTTTTTCTCATTTGCCCTTCAAAACGAACAAATTTTTGATGTCACGTCCCGTGAACGTCATGCCAACAAATGGCTCGCTCTTACTTCGAAATGACAATCGACAAACAAAACGTGTTCACTGTGAGCTGAGCCCGCCCCAAAAACCATATTGAATGGTGCCTTTTTGGAATTATACCGCGCGAAATGGTGTTCTCCGCGAACCTGTGATGACAGCGTCAGTGCTGTTGCTGCTGCTGCGGATGGAAAAAGGCGTATAAGGTTTCCATGTTTCATGCTCATAAAAAACACACACACATGCAGACTAAAACGAAAGAGGAATTGATAAAGAACAAGAAGAAGAAAAAAAAAACACTCGTCACGACTCGAGGTACTTTATTCCGGAAAATGTGTAGACATCACACCACAATGCAGAGCAGCAATACGTCAAACGCGAGCGGTGATGGAAAGATATGTGTCTACCGCCGTACGTTCGCCGTACCCCCACCTTCGACGAAAAGCAGCTTAAAAATTTACGCAATTTTTCCAAACCTTCAACCATCAGAAATGCTGGGAAGGTGTTTCGGCGATGAAGTTTAAAAATGTATGTCCGTTTGGTACGGGGGGGGATATAGTAAATTATTATCCTTAGCTCCGTTGTGCAGTTTTCTTTTGTGTTTTCTTCGTGTGCTATAGTTTTATTATGCTTCACACAATATTGCCATTGAGTCAAACAAGGCAGGAAGGCAAATAGTGAAGGAAAAAAACGATTAAATTGCTTCTGTTCGCGATCTGAACAGGAAAAAAACGTGACTTATTGGAAGGAAAGCTCAGTTTTCTAAGCTCACCAACGCAAGGATTTTAGGAGCTTATCAAAAAAGACTGAAATTCTTCGAATTTCTTCGAATCTGTTTTAATTGTTTGGTAAGCTTTCTGCAAAGGCTCAGTCAAAAGCAGAGTCAAAAATACAAACTAAAGCTAATAACTTCCAGCTGGAGACCCGAGCCGGAGTCCTTCATAAAGTATGCATTACGGCATTATTCGGCTTGTTTGAGGGTGCCATAGAATACGAACGCACAAGCTTAATTTTGTGCCAAGATTCATGGAAACCAGCGTGACAAAAATAAAGTTCTCAAACCTTCCGTACGGAATGGGAGCTTTTCAAAAGACAGGTTTTTCAGGGTGTAGATAAGCGTGTAGTTTTCTGCCCTTCTGAAACACCATCCCTTACACATGCCGTGCTGCTGTACAGTGAAGGTACATGTATTCTACGAAAACGAGATACTGAAAGCGTCATCACATCACACAAATATTTACATCAACATGAACAGAAAACTCTTGCTGCTCCAAGAATTTGCTCCATATTAATCCACGTAGCATCGAGTCGGCTGAGGGACGTAAGTTACTCATTAGCAGTAGTTGGTACAGCAATGAGCGCTTTCATGTTGAGATATTTCCCGATGGTATGCTATTTTTCTATGCAAAGAAAAATAAGGCGATGTGGACAGTTAGTTCTCTCGAAACCGCAATATAATTATTGTTAATTTGAAATAATTATTGATTCGTGTTCTTAGCTTTCAAGGACGGTCAAAGTTACCCTCGCCCCAGATACACCAATAAGCTACTCAGCAAGAAAAGTAGTGACTTAGTAACAGTTCCGGGAAGGTGATAAACTTCACACCAACAACCATTCCCTGCCCATGACATCCGAGACAGTTGATTCCGTAGCCTTGATGTTCTGAGAAGTTTTTAAGGACTGCGATAGTCTCCAAAACCTAAGTTCATCACGTCCTAAGTTTGCGTAGCTTGCCACACACCACCATTCGGAAGGTTCGGGATTGCGAGTTTGTTCCCCGTCACGGGATTATGTTGGTCGTACAATCGTTCCGATAGCAATCGTGAGCATAATTACGATGTTAGCCGGTACAATCCCACCGTATTAGCTGGGCATTAGATAAATGATAGCAACACGAAGCAGAGAGGCACACACGCACGCCCACAACACACCACCGGGCGTGAAGGTTAGCTTGACTGTGAAATTGAAGCCATAAGTTTCGGTGTCACCTGCACACGGCTGTTGCCACTGCTGGTGCTGCTGTTGCCGGTCCCGTTTCCCTTTTTTGGAACGCTTCCAACCAGTACCCTGGCCTGGTCGCACACGGTCGCACGATTCGCAAAACGAGCCCGACGCGGCGGGACAGGCGTTTACCGGACGGACGAACCTAATTAAGTTAATCGAAAAGCTCTAATCCTCTTCAAAACACACACACACACACGCTGGGCTGGGAAGAGTTCACCACCACCATCACCACCATCAGTTTGCAAAGTGCGAGCGCCACCCCATACATGAGCGAGCTGAGAATAACGCCACACAGCCGGATGTGGTTCCGAAATGTCCATTTCATTCAAATCCCCAGGTGTCACCGGCCAAATGAAGGCTTTCCGACCGCGTTTGAAGCTAGGTAAATGGGACACGTGAAACGAAGTGAGAAACGAAGTACCACGTTACTCCATCCATCCATCCTTTGCCACCCTTCCATTTGCAGATCTTTCAACCAGCAAAACTCTCCATTCACTGCTCCGAATCCTAAACGAGAAGAAGAAGAAAAAACTAACGGCAACGGCTTCGGTGTGTGCGATCTACGAAATATTGCACATTTCACGCGGACCCTGGCTCGCTCGCTTTTGCTTAATATGCTAATTACGTACGGAACCGTCCCCACCTTCAACCGAGCGCTCCTTTGGGAGTCCGTTTCTTTGAGCCACGTTAAAGTTGCGCCACCTAGCGGAAGTGGCTGTCACGAGCGAATGGTATGTTGGGCGGGCGCCATTGTTGAAGCGTCAGCAGTCCACTACACCGAGGCGATAAAGTTGGTGCCGAGGGAGCCCGGCATTTGATCTGTGCACTGTGGAAATTATCCTTTCGCGTGATCCCACACCTAGACATGCTAATTTAAGGCTACAAAGTGAAGTGCCGGTAAGTGCACGAGTCACGAGAGCTGCTACGCTTACGGTAGCAACGGTTACGTACACACCCATTTCTAATTTTAGTTCTGTTCGATTGTGCTGCAAATGCAACAAAGGCACAAGCTTTTGTTAATTCAATACAGCGGCGAACGTGGATCGATCCTGTTGAATGTCATCAGGAGTTCGAGAACTGGCTTATCGGTATACGTATAAAATTCTATTTTCTAACTTTTGGTAATAGATTTTGCGAATTCTTTTCATTCTGACAGCTGTCAGTTGGAATAGTACATATTCAATTTAAAAGAATCACATATTTTCTCAAGCGTGCTCTCAGCCCCTTTTCAACAGAGCGCTGAGTTGTGTATTGGATTTCAGGCTTACGCCCTAAGGTATGCACAACTAATGTTTCGAACACAAAAATACTTTTAGGTGAGCTTTTGAGGTTACTACAAGTCCTGCTGTGTAAATGTCGGCACTGCTAGCAATTCAGGCTCCATAATACTACGGGAAATTCAGTAAAAATTTAAATTACATACTTTAAGGCGTTATGAACTCAAAAACTTTAACCCCTCTTAGAAATAAATTCTAAAAGCAGCCAATACTCGTGTGAGGTGTAAAATTTCAAGAAAAAAAAACACTGTTTTCGATAAACAACAACTTCAAAAGCTCTTTCTGCGCTCTTGCACTAAAAACCCAATCAGTGGGGAAGAGCCGGTTGTACATGCTTCGATGCGATTACCACTCGTAAACAATCCACCTGAAAATAAAGCCAGACAAATTTGACCCCATGAAATCAAGCCCGGCGGCAGTGATGGTACTTTTCGTACCTTCAACTTCAACTTCGTCAGTGCCCACCGTTGGCAGCTCACTCTTGGCGTCATCCCTCGGCAAAAGCATCGTGTGGCAGTATCCCTCCGAAATGAACACCTTCGGTCGGTACGTTTGGACACATTTCCTGGAACGTCCCGGCAACCCTGTTATCCAGCGGTTGGTTGTTATGTTGGTTGGCTGCTACGCTACGGTGGTGCTTTTTAATATTTTCATCCACACCGCCAGGATGCCGGAAAAGCCCCCGTCCTAACAGCAGGTGATATCACTCAAAATCACTCATCCCCTGGGGCGGGGGAAGCGAGTACAACACGAAGGTGTGCACCCATCACCCAATCCTTCGATCAATTCTTTCCATCCAGGATTATATTTTCCACACCGTAGTTCCCAGCATGCCATCGTAAACATGCAGGTGTGGGGTAGCATCGTACCCGCACACGCTCTTCAGGGCTTTGGTGTTTCGGATCAGCTTTTCAATAATAAAATCGAACATCTGCAAACATGCACACACACACACTGCGTGTGAGAACCCTTTGAGCACGCACACACGCTGCGAGGGAAAATATCTAACATTCACCTACACGACATCCTAAGCCACTAGTCGATCCTTACGCGGGCTTAAGGGTAATTTCTGCCACACACAACGTCACTTCCGTACGACGACGACGACAACAACAACAGTCCGCGTCAGATCCCGGGATATCTCGTCCGGTCTATAGGTATATCGCACGCACTACAATACCGCCACTGTGCGCTTCCGAGAGTGTGGGCTTCGCCGCTTCCGGCATGACCAAGGCCAGCGCAACCATTTCCACACGGTGTCGAAGCAAATTATCGTCAATAAATTGCTGTTTGTTAGCGAAATGACAGCGTACTTAAAGGCCGTAGCCTGCGACACATGTGTCGTACGGTTCGGGAGCACCGAGCCACCACCACCGGGAAAAAAGCGGTCACATTGGCAGGATGCAATGAAAAGCCGTGGCCGTACAACGCTTCTTGGGACGAAATAACAGTTCAGGTTGGGCTGGAGCTGTAGCAAACTTGTTGTAACGTTGTAGAGGTGGATTTTACATTGTAGCTTAAGCGAGGCAGAAGCAAAGAATGCCAGATTCGTGTGTTTAAAACAATTTTGTAGTAATTGAGCGACGCTGTTTTCCAGGAACGGTCTAATTATAAACATTTGTGTAGGTTAAAAGTGTTATGGGAGTTCATCATGTGAGATTAATTATTATTTTTACACAGAATAGGTCAACAACTCCTACTTATTTAAGTTCGGTTGAATTATTTACAACGAAAATTTGTTGTAAAAAGAAAATAAATTAAAACTTTTCTTAAAATTATTTAAAACAAAATATCATTCCACAAAGCCGTAATGGAATCACTACGACAAGCAGATTGCATACTTTAAGGAGTTTATTTCCATTAGAGCCACAGATAAGGACTATGAGTATTGATTTAAAATTTCCATTTTGCAGCCTAAATGTTTAACTCTTGTTATAAAAAAAGTTAATGAAAAAGAGCTTCTTAATTTATATAATATATATTTAAAAAAATATTAGAACAGAATTTTTAAAAGTCTTTGTACTTCAATGTTTTATTATTATTTATTTAAATTAAAATAAGACATTAGTACTCAAAGAGCACAAATTCAAAAAAACTATCAAACATCGTCAAAATTAAAACATTCTCCACTTAAAAAACGACCCTTCCGGCAATGCTTTTTCACCCCTTACCAGCCATTCGCAAATGGTTCTATTTTCACAGCTATTTGTAAAATTCATACTCATTCCGCATTTTCTTTCGCATTTTGTTTCCTCTGCCCGGCAAAACATACATAGAAAAACATTTTTTCATCAGTTAAAACAGAGGCCTTCTGGGTTTGGTGGTATCACACACCCATGCTCACGTACGGAATGGTGTGAAAATGTAATGAAGCCATGGCCCGTTTCAACAAACCCTACGCAGACTCCTTCTCTCGCCGGCAAAACCCGAGCAAGCAAGAGAGCATACCGATGTAATAATATTCCAACGCTCCACCTTCAACCGGGTATCCTTGCGGAATTTGAAACGAGCTAAAGCCTTTTTTCCCGTGTGACACGTGTGCAGATCAAACCGGGAGAAGCAAAGCAAAACATCAATGCGCACCATATTCGCACACATTCGGGACCGTTCGGAACTGGAAAGGCACGGTCGCCGGCCTACGCATGAAGCACGTGCTCACGTCGCTAACAAAACCAACAGACAACAACAAGAAAAAAATATGTGGCAAAATACAATCCCTTCACACGAAACGGTACGGAATATTCATACCCATTTGCACGAGACCAACGGTAGCCACCAACGGACGTATTGTTTGCAAGCATAATATTTATAAATAATTAGAATTCCCAATCCATTCGGCCCACCCCATAGGCCGCCAACATGAGCGGGGTAGGACATAAGATAACAAACACCGGACGACTTAAAGGTGTGCGAGCGTGAGGAAGTTGGGACATTTGGTAGTGATTTAAAAGTTTGTTTGCTTACTGAAATTCCTTTCTGTGGCATAAATTATTTTGCAAAAACATTGGATGCGATGGGGCAGTTAAAAATTATGCCACAGTCCTAAATTTTCTTTAATTTGCAGGTAGCTCTGTACGGTGAGTGTGCTGAAGAACTGAAGAACCAAAGAATATTATTAACATATTTGAAATATTATTTTTGACTTTAAGTTTGGCAATATAGCCTCTAGAGGCCATGGACCATCATTTCTGACTTATCTCTGCCCAATACTGGTAATATGTGCTGGGAGACGAAAAATCACTTAATAAAGGGTTCTTCAGTTGATGATGTAATGGACATCAGTTGACAGGGCATCTTATAACCTGTTATTGTAAAGGCACCAAACAATCTCCATAACATTTATTTACAGCATATTTCTTTTTCAAATTCAAAAATAACTTTTAAAATGTGTAGATTTTTACTTTTTTTAGCATTCTGGTCACGGCGCCATGACTTCTTCAAAGATCTGTTATTAAAAAGGAAACAGTAAAATGTTGGTTAAATCAAACACAGCCATAAATTTCCATTGTCAATATTCAACATCAATAATTTTTGTTGCTGGGGCGAACGGTGGTGGAGGCGACAACGGCGATTGGATTTCATACGGCAGGACCGGGGTTCAAACCCCATCCGGACCGTTCCCCCGTTGTGAGGGCTGACTACCCAACTACGTGGTATCTTTAAGTCTAGTAAACCGGAAATGGCAGGCATGACCCAAAAGGTCGTTGGGCCAAAGAAGAAGAAGAAGAATTTCTGTTGATACCCTGGTCACCAACATTTTAATGAACTTTTTTTGACAAAAAAAAATTCAAAAAAAGGTTTGCAACATCATTCTCATGATAAAATGGCTGGTGAAATCCAACCTTGACCAGGTGCCTCATTTAATAAACACGAAACACTTTCCCACCTTCATAAAACAGCTTTTTATTATAGTGACATGTAAGCTGGCAGGCACACGCCATATGCTTCACCACTATCGTGCGTTCCGTTACAAAACTCCGTTACTACCCCGCAGCATAACTGACCTACCAAGCCAATCAATCAATCGGTATGCGGATTTAATAAACATAGTGTCAAACACCCGAAACCAATTTGATCGATGAACCCCCCAAAATCGTGAACGGTCGAAGCACGCCGTGTGTACAGCACCACCGCTAACCACCACGAAGATAATACACTGCTTGCACAATTACAGCAGTTGGCCCCAGCTACGACCATCACCACGCAGGACTCTGTTGAGCTAGCCAGCTACTTCGCAAGTATGGTATGGTAAGATTTACACGAATAAGCTGATTGGTTCCAAGGAGATTCTGAATGTGACAAGTACAAACATTACACACACACACACACACAAAACTGCCTGACAAGCATATGTTTTCTATTTTTTTGGTGTGTTTGCTTCGAAAGCATGCCTTCATTCGCTTCATCTCACACCGATCGATAAACATCATGCCATTCCACTCCACAATACTCAATACGTCGTTCCCCGAACTTTCGGGAGAGATTCGCCTACTTCCAACAGTAAAGTTCGCTTCAACATGATGCTATATAAAAAAAAAATCGTGCCAGACATCCAACAACGTGCATCGTTATCACACATCGTTAATAAACACCAGCACCATCGTCAAATGGGGAATTAATCATCGCTACATGACGAAGTGGGACAGGAATGCACTTACGTCAAATAGCAACAAGAGAAGCGGCTCGAGAAAAAAAAATACACATGTGTGTAATTCTGGAACTGGAGCACTTGGCGCCTGATGGAGGACACACACTCACAACAACCATCGTGAGCCGCTTACTGATGATGGGACGGTGCGAGGTACTTGAGAAAGTGATGGGGCAACAAAACGCGAAGAAAAAAAAATCGCCAAACGCGTTGATGGTGCTGTTTTTGGCAAATTGTTCCGCCGTTGACTGGGTGTCCTGGACTTACTGATGAGGATGATGATGAGTCACAACCAGGCTTTATGTCTGGACGCTACTCAGGCTCAGACTTTTGGGGAGTACAGTAACGTACAAACAAATACCCTACTTTAATGACTAGCAAACATAGGAACAATTCTTAATGGCTTCCAACAAAAAAAAAAAAACAGAACAAATTGAAGATAACTCCCCGGAGCTCCAGGAAGTGTGTCTCTATTCGTAGACTAGATTTGTACTTCATTGGAAAAATAAATAATGCCCTACAAATTTTTACACCTTCAATCGCACAGGAAACCTCTTCTGTCGCCTGAAGTTATGCCGCTTATCAGTGGGCTGAGGTAAACTACCACACCGCGCAAAGATTGCGTCATCGTGTTGTCACCGCGTTGTCGTGTGTGTGTGTGTGTGTGCGTCCGTAGTACTTGAGCACACCTTCACCGGAAACATTGGCGACGCGGGCGCGATAACGTATCGCGTCGCCTGTTGGGCCCATTTACGTTCGGATAAAAGCGCGCAAACACGAGCGAATGCGTGCACGCAACGCAACAAAGCACAACAAATGCTGGTGAATGGAAACAAATTCGCTCCAAATTAATGGTGGCTAGCTGGGCGGTAACCGGTACGTTCGTGAGGTCGAAAGGGGATGAAGTGAATTTAATTAATATTTATTTCGTACCAAGTGATTCCAAGCTTCCCTTGCTTGTTTTGGGAGGATTGCTGTGGAGTTTTGGCAATTGAAAGTAAAAAAAAAACATCGCGTGGAACTACCTCATTGCAAGATGGAAGGGTCTTTCCCCCAAACATACATACTCACAGAGAAACGGAAAAACTGGTGGGTGCCATTACTTACAAAGACCGACCTCATTTCCGGTGGATCCGGAACTGCCAAAAGATTCGGATTATATTATGGATTTTTTTTTTTACTCGCTTCCCAGCTAACTTTCCTTCCAGCAAACGGTCGCACATTAAATGTTTGATCTTGAGAAGAAAAAGCATATGAAAAGAGGCTTTTCGTGAGGGTGGCTTGCGTATACACAGCAACGCAGCAAAGGAAGAAAAAAATGAATGCCAGCCTCCAATTGAATTACCTCGAGCGGCTGTACCCGCCGGCACTTGGGCACATCAGTCACGGAAAAACAATTTTTCCCATACGCTCTCGTGCGTCTCGCGGTGGGCCCAACCACCACCACACCGAGCAAAGCAAATTGTGTTGAAATTTCCTACACCTTCACTAGCCTCTCTCTCTCTTCACCGGCTTCGGCTGATTTAGATGCGCTTGGGCAAAGATTTGCAAAATAAATGACAAAACATAAAAGCGTGTACGTGTTTTTCGCGCATTTGCCATTTATTTGTTGCTGCCATAGTATTTCCCCCCCCCCCAGGTTCGCCACCCTCGCCAGCTGGCAGTAACAGGCAGTTTATTTTCGTTTGGAACTTTTTCTCCGGTTTTGTTCTTACACGGCCATTTGCCGAAGCGACGAGCTGATACTGTAACGGTAGCCAAACGTTCGTATCATATTTGGTTGGCGTTGGCAGAGCTGTTAAATCGTCAAATCTGTGAACAATTTTATTTGCATTCGATGAAGTCATCCATCACGGAGCTTAGGAAGCTTTTATCGGGCTCGGGGCTCGAAAGGAAAAGCGTATCTATTTTAAGGCTCACTTAAGCTCATGTTTATTGATGTGCACCGGAAGCGAGAGGGATGAAGGTTTGGTTGCTGTTGTTGCGATGTGCTGTTTCGCGCATTCATTAATTCCCCTTTTCATCGATGATCCTATTTTCCAGTAGGTTTCCTGCAGCCTTAATGTATGCAATCAATGCAGCTTTAAAAGCGTTTCAAGGCGCATGAGTCGGGCAGTGGAGAATGTGTGTTGTAGCATCGCAATATGAGGACGATAGGGATATTCAAATTTTAATTAAACCCTTTAAAACCTACTTTAAAACACAAAAAATGCGCCTGAAAGTATGCAAAAAGCTTTACAACAATCTCAGTCCTGTGACGATGCATATTTTATAAAATTATTATTTGTTTAATAGTTTTAACTACATTATTTTTAAGCATTGACTAAATAAATTGATTTTGACACAACGGTTAAAAATAAGAGTGATATGACAAATCATCTTCTCGCACAATGTCCTTAAACGGATCTCACATCACTTGCCAGGTAAAAGTGGAAGAAAATCTTTTAGGGCTTTGCTACTACCAAAGTCCTGCTCAAGGTAGAGGTTCTTGCCTGTCTTCTCTTCAATCTGATGCTCCATGCGAGTCTTAGAGGACAATCTTATATAAGTCACTGCAGACATCACCATTAGTCCTTGGTCTGGATAAGTGAATACAGACTTCATCACAGACATAATTTGTTTGAGACCGCCCTAAGAAGCAGTATCTTACCAAAGGATCGAGCTGGCGACACAAACATGATGGTGATGTAAGAAGGTGACGATACCAACGACCCTGCTGACAAACACTGATTTATACTGGTGGGATGTACAAATAGGTGACCGCGCTTTTGAAGTCGTCCTAAACTTCGATTGTCTTGGGTCAAAAGTCAGCACCGATAGCAACAAAGATCTAGAGATACTTGCAATGGCATTGGTTTATCATAGCACAGCATGATAACACTTCTTCACACAAAATACATGGTGCGAAGGACGAAGCTTTGACTTTATAATTTATAGTCCTACTGCTCACATACCTCTCTGAGATATGGAGACTATCGAAAGCTGATGAAACCCACGTAGCTGCGATCAAGAAGAAGGACAATAGAGGATTCGTTATAATGACGAGCTATGTAAGCTGTATGGTTATCTCACTATAGAGAAGCAAATTAGACTCGCCAGGATTCTACTAGTGGGCTGGTCATTTCATGAGAATGACACCGGACGACCCAGCTCGAAAAGTGGTTTTTTGGACCATAATTGAACTTGATTATACAATAACTTATAATTATTCTATCAGAACGTATAATCATTTAATTCGGGTGTGCGTTTCGGTCCACCAATCAAATATTTTACAATCTTTCATTCTTCTTTCCTTGAGTGGATGACTCATCGATGAAAACAAAAACCACATTAAGACGGAATTTTGCTCTCTACAGCACCACCAAAGAACCAGCGTCCACAGCAAGAAAGAAACCTTACAGAAAACGCCGCACCACAAAAGAAAAAGGGATAAACCTCCCGTTCTAGTCAACCGCAAGAAACCGCGCACAAAACCGCTAACTCGAAATTCACGCAACTACCCATTAACAAATGCCGCTGACGCTGAATCATGCCGTCGTTTTGCTTCGTAGGCTGAATGAAAATTATTGCTCTGTTGCCTGTTCATCCACCGACAAAGCACGGCCAAGAGCCCCTTGCTCAAACAATCCCGACGATGGCGCATCAGCTGCACAAAATTAGTCAGCACCGATCGCAAAGGATACGAAGCGATCCAAAAACGCAGCCCCCACAGTAAATATTTTCTTTCGCAAAAAGAAAGGGTCGCACAGCGAAAGAGATTTGCAACTCAGAAGGTAAAAAACGACCGAGCACACAGACACCTTCTCAAAACAAATTTTCCCCCTTTTAGCCCTTTATAATTTTAACGCGTTGCATCGTCGCAAACGTAAGCAGATTCCCGCGAGCTTTTCATCCACAACCGCACAACGGCTGTAACCTTTTGGTCTACACTTTTGCCTCGTTTTTTGTTTTTTTGATTGTGTTGCTCACAGGTTTTGCATTTCTTTATGTACCGTTAAATAATTAATTATAAAAGACCTGCTTTTTTGGTTTTGTTTGGAAATGCGTTTCACACTCGAAGCCCACCGAAAAATGGCAAACCCATTTTGCTACCGTTGGCAGCTTTAGTTAGAAGAGCAGCACAAAGGCTACCTTTTCAAACTCCGGCGACCGGTTTGCTGATGATGGTAGCAGAAAGGGTTTGTTGGCTGCACTGTTTGGTTCCTCCTTTTTTTTTTTTTTTTTTGGTTTGGCTGGCGAAGGCTTAACTAAAGTTGTTTTAATTATTTTCACCACCACAAACTGCTGCTGCTGCTGCTGCTGAGGGCGAATCTTTGAATAAGTGTAACAAACGATCATAAATTATAAAATAGAAATTCTGAACCACCACTCTGTCCTGGCCGGCTGCGAGTGGGAACATATGCCACGGTAGTTTTCCTTCTGTTTTTTTTTTGTTTTTTGCGAAACTAAATTGCATCCTGAGGATAATTAAAATTCATTTATTGTGAGGTGTTGAGCATGGAGCGGGGGTGATAATGGGCTATTTTAAGGGCCAGACAATGTAGCGCTGAACAAGTTTCGTTCCCTTTTTTCCTAAAGTTAGCCTTTTTTTGTTTCATTTTAACCGAAAAATTCAAATGTATTGAAAACTAAATGTCAATAACATAAAATACCTCCCTGCATAAAACAACCGTGAACAATAAATGTCAGTCTTGATGACATCAACATCAATAAAAAACCATAACTTACTTCCAATGTCCCAATTCACTCTGATAGAGCTTTATGATGTAAGTTTTGCCTCAATTATCTCTGCATCACATCCAGCATCCCACCTGAAGGTTACCAATAAATGTCAGCCAAGCTTTTGCCTTTGTTCTCCGTACACCAGTTTTATTTGACTTACTTGCAAGTACACCCAAAATTTGTGCTTCCCACAGCCTTGAAAGCACGAAAAAGCGCACAGATAATCGATACCGCTGAACGCGCGTTGGATAACGCGAATTCGAGCGCGCCCGGTTGCTGACTTTTTCGAAAGAAAACTATCAACGGTCGCTCGCCGCTTATGAAACCGATCCCACCGAATGGGATCTGATCCGAATGGGGACCCAGCAGCGACTAATCGACCCAATACAACCAATCCCACCCGAAGCCGATAAGTAAATAAAGCTCCGGATGAAATTGCTTTCGATTTTCCACCGCGCAGCAAAACCTCTTTCGCGACCGTTGCAATCTCCGCCACCAAAACCCCCGGGGATGGAAGACAAACAAATGAGACGACCAGTGAAAAAAAAAAACCAGGCAGCACATCGCATCGCTCCGCTCCATCAGATTCAGGGCGATTTCGATCAGAAACTTCTGTCCATTACTTTGCGCGCTCGGGGTGTGTGCGCGCGCGTTCGAGCGAAACCGATACCGGTCAGAAAAAATAAACGATAAAGAGCTAAACGATTGTTCGGTGCTGGAGTGAAGAAAAAAAAACGGAACCCGCTATCCCACGATACAAAATAAATGTAAACCGAACGCTTGGGTAAAAGTGCAGCACACAGAAATGCTGTAAAGCACAGTCGGGAGAACGCTAATCAACCGTCGCTGATCTCGGTACCTTGGAGCGTGCCGGATTTTTCGATATGCCTTTCGCTGACATTTTCTCAAACATTTACTTTGCAGCGGGGGTGCTTTTTTATTCTTTGCTTATTTATTTTACCCTTCTGCAGATCCCTTTTGCTGCACCAATCGCAGCGCTCGATGGGTCGACTGTGGAGAGCGGTTGCTGCAAGAAGCATTACGTAATGTAGGGTTGTGTTTTAAGGGTGGGTAAGGGATTTTTTGTTTTCGTTTTGAGCGGGAAAATGTAACAATACACAACAAAATTACATTTTGATTGAAGGATAAAATCATTACCTTTCGAAACAAAGAGAAAATAAATCTTATCATTGTGGTATAATTATATCGATATAAGACCAAGTAACAAACGATAAAGTGAATGGCCGATTGGATATAAGAGCACAAAAATATGAAAAATTATCATCATGAAATGAAATTTGTTTATGTTTTAGTAAAGACTTTTTTATAACTCAACAGAATAAGTAAGCAATATAAGAAATCACTAAAGGAACAAAAAAAAACAAAAATAGGGAATAAATAATAACAAGTTCATAAACGGTGCAAAAGAAATATGAGCTAGAACCATAAAAAGAACAAAAGATAGTTGAAAAAACCAAATGAAACCAAAGGAAGAAATGTGAAAAAAGCTAAAAAAACACACCAAAAAACTTAAATTGCAGAAGTATGAAGAACAAACATTACACCTGTTTACAGTTACAGTCGAATCGCTCACCGTTTGCTGCAGCTCATGAGCTGCTTGCTTCGATTTGAGTGCCGTTTCCATCGAATGCGCGACATGACGACCGAATCACATGCCGTTACCATGGAATCACGTGCCGATATACATGGATTTTTGATTGCTCCTGTATGAAGCATTTGATGTAATGAATAGCCCTGTTAGGCTGTTACCATTAGAAAACATTTTGCTGGTATTTTTATACGAACAAACGGCTAATAAACCATAAATGGCAAGAAAATGTGTCGTACAATACCAACATCGAACAGTATCGCTCGCTATTGAACACAAGACTAGTTTTTCAGATGTGGTGATCTATAAATTAAACTAGCGGAAATGAATGGGTTCGAACGGCGAACAAAATTTAGAAAAGTTCATGAAGCTAATAGTTTACATTTTTCTTTTTCAATATTTTTCATTGAATTCCATGAAATAGTTTGTATGTATCGTTCATTTTTGCTTTGACACAATATGTAAAACACGTGTAAATTAGTTTAAAATAATGCTTTCAATTGCGTTTAGTCGTTAAAACTATCCTGTTAAACTTATCCGTAAGTTTAAGCGATAAGAAAAAAAACTATTGCTGCGAGAGGAGAGGCGAATTTTAAATGTGCTAACATTCACAAATCCATAGATACCGGCACGTGATTCCATGGTAACGGCATGCGATTCGACCATAGGGTCGCTCTTTCGATGGTAATGGCACGCAAATCGAAGCAGGCAGCTCGTGAGTCGAATCAAACGGTGAGCGATTCGACTGTAACTGTAAACAGGTGTAAAAACAAACAGATAAGCAAACTATAAAACTAAAATACGTAAGCTGAATACGAAAATTGAAACACAAAGGCAAACCGAAAAATTGTTACTAACGAATTTAAAATAAGAACAATAAAAAAGGAATAAAATCACAATTACGTAGAGAAATTCTCATCATTGAACAACAAAGATGAATGAAGGTAATCAAACACATTTTAAAGATAACATAGTGTTTACGCTTAGATGTTTGTTTACGCTTAGACGTCAACCCATACTTGACGAAAGCTAGTTTCGTCAAGTTTATGATAAATGAAATATTTCAAGGATACAGTGAGTAGGGATGAGTGTCGCTCGCGTGGGGGGCACTCAGAAAGTTTATAAATAGGGCAGAAAACACAATTATATCCCTCTTCGAATTTGGAATCTGAACACGACGCTTGGTAAATATTGCAACCCACATCGATCCGAAACTCCGCGAATTCTTCACATAATTATACGTCAAACACGACCTTTAAACAAAACACAACATATGATAAGATGGCTCAAAGACAAGAAAGAGAAAACATTCGAAAACATGAAGTAGAAAAATATGAATAAAACTAGTAAATAAAATGTAAAACGAAGTTTGAAATACTATATCACTTGAAAATGACAATAAAATTTGAAGAAATTGTGCCTCTTTCAAGTTCATATATTATTATCACAATCACCATCCAGACTAGGATCAAATAATGTAAAAAGCCAAAATATCTACCATTAGCATTAGTTTCCACCATTACGTTTACTTTAAGAGCAACGATGAGACACAGTTCTGTTAGCAACTGAGCCGTATGATAACGTTCATCTTTATGTAATTACATTCAAAACGTTGGCACGCGCACGAGAAATAAATTTCATATGTAAACGGTCACCCAGTTGCACACACACTCACACACATACAGGGCAGTATAACGAGAGAGTCCCAAAACTTCCCCAAAATGACTTCCTAAAATTCCACCGATACGTCGACGTCCACCAACGAAACCCCATTAGGCAATTGCTTGGTCTGGTCCAAATCATCCCCATCATCATTATCATCACCATCATCATCAGTGTAAGTTTCATTACATGACACCGCGATCAATAATGTAAAACGCACGATGCGCACAGATTCCCAGCCGTGACGCGCTGGGAAGAATGCAGTTTGGAACCATGCAAGTCCCGTTTGCTATCCGATCGCCATGTCGTGCTGCAGTTGACTGCAATGGATGCAATTTAAATTTGATAATGTATGCAAATGAACTAACATTTCGGGTGCACGTCGTACAAAAACCGGACAGCGGGTGTGTGCTTCCCGATGGATGCGATACTGTCGCACTGGGAGCACCCATCACCGGCCGTGACGCAAACAAACATCGTAAGCACCACACAGCCACACACGCACGCCAACTGTGGGGAACACATACAATTACGAACCAACACACAGCAAAAATGTGCGCATTGCTCGCGGAGGTAATTTTACAACCCCAAAAACTAACACTGGGCTGCCTGCGCTGCGCTGTCTTGTCTAGCTCTACTGTTACCAGTGTCCT
This sequence comes from Anopheles stephensi, assembly GCF_013141755.1. Classification (NCBI taxonomy): domain Eukaryota; kingdom Metazoa; phylum Arthropoda; class Insecta; order Diptera; family Culicidae; genus Anopheles; species Anopheles stephensi. The sequence goes on from NC_050202.1 coordinate 20,688,423, forward strand.
TTACAGTCTTACGCTACCACACGTCTCCTACATCGGCCTGCGTGCGTGTGTATATGTGTGCGTGTGAACAAATTTACAGAAAATGTGGTTCCATTTCGCGTTCGTACTTCCCGCCGACCTGCGACTTCACAGCGTGTCGAAAGCGTACGCTGCACAACGGTTGCACAACTATCCCACCACGATGCACCTTGATGCAAGTGGATGCTGCACCGCTCATAAGTGGAATCAATCCCATGTTCAGGAAAGGGAAGATAAAGTGCAGTCCTTGTGCTTCGGCACGAGGGCATCCTCACCGGGCGCGTCGGTGTAGTGGATGGAAATAAATTCAATTGAGTAAACACAAATTCACTTCACGGATGAAACTGAGCGCGACGCGAGCGAGTGTGCAACAGTTTTGTGAAGTTTTGTGAAGCATCGTTGTGGGCAGCAGAAGCGGGTTATCCAACGCACGAAACAAGGTGTACTCTAGTTGGGAAGTTTGAGCATGATATGTAATTATAGCTGACCGTTACTCATCTATACCATCATCAAGTGGTGGTATGGTTACGAACTAGATGCAAATTGACGAATTTGATTCGAACGAATTTGAATTGTTCCTAAAATTGAATTTAATTGACGCAACAACGGAAATGAACTGTGGCAAACAAAATCTTCAAATGATTGATAATGAGCATGAAACTCGTTCGAGCAAATAGAAAAGTAACACTGGGGAATGTGATAAGTACAATAGGACATACTAAATAAGCTAAAATGAAATCTATTTCATTATGGAAATCTAAGAAACTTAAACAAGAAAAACTGTTTATGTTTTTTTGAAGGGCATAGCAAATATTATATTATGCAAAATATTAACAATGAAAAAATGTGAAAAAGTATGTATTTCAAGAAAATTTTCAATTTCTTAAAAGAAAACAAAAACATTCGTGTTAAAATAAAACAAAAAATAAGAATAAAACTTAACATAAAAATAACATAAAAATCATGAAAAAGCATTAAAACTAAAATACAAAAATAAAAATCAAACAGGAATAAAAAAAAATCAAACATGAAAGAAAAAATAGTGAGCTGATGGTAATATGAAAAAAAATGACTCGTCAAAAAACATTGGCAATAACAGTGATGGTCGCTAAAATAGAACCACCTTATTTTTGCAATAGATTAAGCGTGAGATCACCGAAAGACCTTAAATACATCGATTCCATTATTATTTTGAAAGTAAAATAAAGTTCTTTACAAATCGAGGATATATTTTTATTAAACTGAAAATCGATTCACTTTCCACTTTCTTTGCAATTGGCTCTTGCAAATATTTTCAATTTATTAATACATACTCAACAGAGGTAACGTGAAAAAGGACCATTAATCAAATCCAAACTTTAATCCGATTTAATTTATTTGTTTCTTGGATTAATAGTGTTTTTGACGTTATAAAACAAGTGTTTTATGGACAGAAAACATTTTATATTTAAGTTAGTTATATTTAAAAACTTTTTAATGGCTTAACTCGATTATAAAAAGGTCCCTTATAATAAAGCTTTTTTACATGTTAAGACATTTTTTATTCTTTTTATTTTTGCTCAACGATTTTATATTTATTTTACTTTTTTACTTTACAGAACTGTGATGCTGTTTGTGCTTCATCCATATTCTGCAGTAATTATGCTTATTTTAAGCTTCGAAAGCAGTTGAAAAAAAACCCGATATTTAGGTGGTCTCATTGTTTTCTCCCCTCACTGTAAATTAACAATAAATAAAGCTGGCTACGCTTATCCTCTTGCGACTGGCATTATTAATTTTCAACCCAGCTGATTATTTGGTTCGTATCAAGTATTAATATTATTTCCCTTAAACTAAACAAGCACCTTTCGAGCGGAATAATTGATGTACGCAGTATGCAAATTCCTTCAATTCTGTTCCACTTGTCTAAACAATCGGTCAAATAGATGCAGCCAGTGCATAAGGGCCTTACGTATGCATTTCCACGATGCAATTTCACGATCATTGCTGCAGCCAACCAACCAACGTTCTCCAACCGAACACACACACGCGCAAGAACACACACACACACATTTCGTTCAGCTCATTTTGCACGTACTTGAGCGTAAACAATCAGTTTCCGGTCTTTTGCGCCACGGTTTTTGTGACCCCGCGCCGATGGAACCGATGAAAACTGTATCAAACCGACCGTACCGTAGTGTTCGAGGTTTTGTTTTGTTTTGGGAGGTTTTTTTGTGTTATTTTCAACAAGCCACACGAAAACAAACTCCCCAAACGCGCCAAAATGCCCGTGAAGCAAGGTGGATTACCAATTGTTGCCTCCTAACGCTCAATTTTCAATCGCGCTTGGAGCGGTGTAGTGATGGTTTAAAATAATCGATCGATAGACCTGGGAAGGTTTTGCTTTATCGACCGGATATTGTTATGCTTCCCCCTCCGCGGTATGCTCGTTTTATCCGCATGATAGTACGCTGGGCTTAGAAAATAGATGTTCCGCGGTCTCTTGTTCTCTGGGAAACAACGGCCACACGATCAGCACACACGCCCGATTGGATATGCGCGCTCGAATCGAGCGCCATTTTTTATTCTTTAAGTGCAGTGATAAACCATATTCCAACGCCTGTGCGCCTGTGGAGGATCACTAAACAATTTACAATCAACTACACAATATTCAGCAACCGGCAGGAAACGATAACGACGTACCCGTCGAACGTGTTGGGTAATATATTTCCATAATGATAACTATTAACCACCTTTCGGGCGCGTGTGCCCATCACACCGCGTTAGGCACGTGTGCAGGCACATAGGAAGGTACTGCAGCGGAACATGCACACTGGCTAATTAAATGTGCACTTCCGGCACTGCGGCCCCGGGGGCCGAACTATTCAAGCCTTTATACGAGTGATCTGTAAAGTAGTGCCCGCGAGCCTGGACAAGCAAACTTCCCATACGTCCCAAGCCCGGTGGAAAATGGTAAAATATTAGTATTTTAGTCACATTCGACGCACAGCAACTGGGCCGACCGGGCACGATTATAATTATCGATCGTTTTCCCGATTTATGACAACCGTTAGACAGTCAATTTGTTCCTTTCGTCGGGTAATTAACGGACTTGAAGTGTTGATTATTTTACCACTATATTATACAGCGCTCGCGCGCGCGCTACTTTCGGTGTTGATGAGCAATTTTGTAGCGATTTTGGAAGCGTTGAAAGCTTTATTAGCGTTCAGCGATAAGGTGCTGTGAGGACCGCACAAGATGCGTTTAAATAAAAGTATAATTTACTGCCCAGATTGCAATCAATTTCTATTGCCAAACGGATATTTCAAGTTAAAAATGGTTGGTCTAGGCTGCAGCCTAGATGTATGCAATTTTATGTATATATTCCCGTACGTACTTGCACTAATAGATAGAATGCTCGTCTTTCGGCCTAAAGGCTGAGATCAAGTTTAAGATAGAGTTCTCTAATCTTTGCTAAAGCCTTAAGGTATGCAATTGTTTTAACTGACTGAGATATCTTTCTGAAGCCTAAATGTATGCAATTTTGTAATCTGCCATATTTCGAAATGGAATGATTGTTATCAAATGCTTCGAGATAAGTGAAACTGCTTCGTTTCTACTGCTGTATAATTGAATAAATATTTTGCAGAATAAAGTCTTCATATTGGAAAATTGGAATTGGATTACTAGAGCCTAAATGTATGCAATATTCATAATAGATTCTTCCGTACAAATTCTACGTGTTGAACGTTTTCTAGAGTCGATCTAGAGTATAGGCCTCCAAACTAAAGTTTTAGAGTTTTACAATACTTTGTCCTTAAAACAACAGTCTTTCCAGTCTATTATTTTAATCTGCAGCCTAAAAGTATCAGCTGAGTCTTCAACATAACTTTTGTATAAATTACAAATAAATCATCTTTCAGGAAATTAAACCGCTAGCCAATCAACTCAAATGTTAAAATCTTTTTTTTTCAAATTGATATAAATACAACAGTAAAACAGCCAACCAACAGGCTCAACAGGACAACACCCGCGCAGCCTATAAACACCCAAAGCATAACGATAATAAGTGTAATGATTTTCAAACTTTACGACATCCTGCTGCGCTTTATGGGTACTAATATGGTGGGACAGAAGCCCAAAACCTATCCCAACCGGCGGTGTGCTCACCAAATTGCCCAACGGTCCAAACCAGACAAGACAGCACCTCCAAGTCGTCAACAGATAACCAAGCATTGGCTCGAGGAAACAAGTAAAAAAAAACCACCCCGACTTGGGTTTTTATTTTTGAAAATGCCTAGCATGCGTTTTGAACTTCTCGAACCTAACGAAGCGTTATCGGGTTTTTATCTACATTTTTAAAAGACTTCCACCGACAGACAGAGCCAGCGCAAAACAGCAACAACAACAAATAAAAAGGCAGGGTGTAATATTTTCCACTGCCAAAAACCAGCTTCTCTATCTGTTGTTTGGAGGTGGTGTTGCTTTATTTATTGGCTTCTGGCTTTTCCCGATAGACGCCGTTTTCCTATTTCTGACAGGTCAAAAATTGAAACCATTTTGGCAGCTCGTTTTAAGGTTCGAAAACGAGCAGAAGCATACGATCACGCACATGCACGCACGTGGAACGAGGCTTATTCTTTTTTTTTTCTTCTGTGCGCTGTGAATTTAGAATGGACCAAAGCCAAAACTAAAGGCAAAATGGTAAATACACATTGGTACCGAAAAAATACGTAAACGGTTCTGTTTTACTATTTTCCCGGCCAAACATCAGGCATCAGGCCCAACCAATTACCCGGCGGGATTTTTGCTTCGAGGTCATTTGTTCACCTCCGCTCCTACCCTCCCCCTGACTGTCTTCCTCCTTCCATATGTCCAATCGGGTCCCTTCAACACTGTCCCAATCGTGAAAACCGAACCATAACCCACCGCCATTGGTAACGAAAGTCTAGACACAGAAAAAAAAACACCGAAAAAGCCTAGAAATAAAAAACACGATGATGCTTTATGCTTCATGATTCCCAGTACGATCGTTCTGGGTTTTATTTTATTTATTTTTTCGACTGTTGGAAGTTGTGCACACATTTTCGTTTTGTCATGGTACCCGGGTGCGAAGGGATCCTAAATTTTGTAACATTAAATTTTCCGCACACAAAACACTCACGGGCCGGGCTGGGCCGGGACTTTTGGGCACTGAGCGCCCCAGCAACAACAACGACAAAAAAACGACGTACAAAACGCATCGACGCACCCAAAAACTTTGACCCATTCGTGACGCGAAACTGCTGACAATCATCGCAAAAGCGTTATCGGGCAAATAAAAACACGCATTAAGGGAACGTGGGTCGGATTCGGGCGGGCGAAAAAAAAAAAACACCCAAAACAACGCCCACCCTAACGCGGCCTCATCGTTTTGCTGCCGTTGGGGAGCACATGAAAGGTGATCAATTTTTTACATTCAATTTTTAAAACGTACCCCACGCCAGCTCAGCGAGCCGCGGAATAAAAAATCAGATCGGAAGTAAAACACCGCAGAGCGAACACATAAAACAGGTTATCTGCTCGTTTGTAGGCGTTTCTGTTTTTTTTTTTTTTTGCAATCCCATTCCCAATCATTGGCAAACGGAAGCCCACTGAAAAGCATCGCTTATTGGCGATAGGTGCCGATTTATGAATAAGAAGGCAAAAAAAACGATCCCATTCAGAACCATTCGTTTCGGTGATCCGCGGAATAAAATCCCGTGCCGCGCCAACGAAATAGACGGATCTCGAGCGCACATCAAAGCTGTCTGCCTAGGACAGCAGATAGCGCAGCGCCCGATTTTATGCAATCTTTGTCACCTGCAACTATGGGAGTTGAAAACAAAATTTTATTGCAGTTTTTCCCCGCTTTCGTCAGGCCACCGGCAACTGCAACATCCGGTAAGCTCGTAGGTTTTTTTAGGATTTAAATCAGAGGGAAACTAGCCTTCAGGTATTAGTCAGGTTTTGTTCGAAAATTATGCTCGCAAAAAGAAAGGATTAAAAAACATCCTTTTGCACATTGTTATGTGGTCTCTTCTTGATGTAGTTTAGGATTTTTTTCACAAAATCACAAATAACAGTCAAAAATATTGACTACATGCTAACTTACTCATCAGACAATAAAACTCCTTCGCGATCTTGTCCTACCTATATCCAGGCTTCCTTCTCTTACACACATCGGACACAACAAGGTCATCACTTATCTTTGGTCTGCCACACCTGCTCTGTCCATATGGCCGGCCTTAAGAAGCTTTAAAATCTGGATCGTGCGGTGTCATTCTCATGACATGGTAAACCTTAATCACTGCACAGTTCGAAGAGGTCTCTATTGCAGTGGCCCCTCAAATGTCAGAGCCATAACCCTTCTAAGCATCTTTCTCTTTAACGTTGTTCAGAGGATTTGAGACGATCTGAAAGGTACAACCATCTGTTTTGCCTGCATAGCACATAAAACAAATCTTTAAGTCTTGGAACAAGGGCCTAAACTTGGATCTGGATCAACATCTGGACCAACACCTGGAAATTCTTTGGCTTTATAGAACAGTTTAACTCGAATGTCGTCGTAAATGTATGAAGAGCTTGGAGGAAAAAACTGTGTTTAACAATTTCTTACATAACTGATCGTTGACAGGAAATCAACTTTAAAATTTAGAACAATTGTAATGCCCATTGTTTAAATTAAATGATTAATAATAAATCTCCTAATCTCTTTTCTTTCTCCTAAGTCATGCCTGCCATTTCTGGCTTACTAGACTTATTGATAGCGCACAGTTGGATACGGGAGGACGGTCCTGATGGGATTAGAACCCCGGCCCTGTCGTATGAAGACTGGCGCCGTTGTCGCCTCTACTACCGGACCGCCCATTGATAAAAAGAATTGATTCGATGGTCAAATAAACCTCAACATCCCAACTTATTTCATACACAAAACAACAACACTGAAGATAAAAAAACAACAAGTTATAGCAACAAACTCGATCACAAAACGGCTATAATTGGTGTGACTGTTTGACACACTTATTATCCAATTACGGCACATTATCCTCGGTACGGCCACTGGCCACTGCTGCTACCTCCGACTCCACCACATCATTTTGCAAACATTTGCAACGTTGGTCATGACTTTTGCTATCCAAACGGCCCCAGCCGAACCCAAATCCGGCGAGCGACTGGCTGTTGGCAAAGTTTCAACACGACGATGTGAGTTCACTGAAGCTAATGAAAACTATTTTACACTCTGCACCGGCGGTCGGGCATTTTACATGCCACAAATGGGTTTGTGCAAGCGGGACGAACGTAAGTAGAACAAGTTTTTAACAAAAGCTCAGTGTATCGTTAGTACGCATTCTTTCGGCCGGATATAAAAGTTTTCCCAAAACATTCTACAAACAAGGTATGCTACCTAAAGGAGGTAAATCGACAATGACCGACCTAGAATTATTTTTGAGCTTGTTTTTTCAGTCCTCTTGTTTTGATTCTTTTTATGGAAAAAAATATAAGTTTTATTCACAGAAAGTGTTTTTTTGTTTAAAGTGGGTAGTTATTAAAGGTATTAAAGAGATAGTATATTTAATGACGATATGAGCGACTACGTTTGCTCTGTTTTATCAATGACGACCAAACAAACACCAACTGCTAAGTGGAATCAATCGCAATAACAGGAAAGCTAAATATCACACCACAGCAACCGTCCGGTTATTCTGGCGCCGAAAGGCGAGATAATTGGTGAACCCCCGGGCTTATCGGTACGGTGTGAGAAATGACACCAAATTAGCGGTTGGCCTGATGCACACAGCCATAAAATTGCCCCAAGCGTTAAGCTTTTTTTTTTATTTGAACCCGATGGGACCGACTGCTGACCGACGGTTGATAATTTTTTGTGCAAATGCGCGAAAATCGTGCATTCAGTCACGAGATCAACGAAATTTACAAAAAAACTTAATGTCATTATTACAGGTAAAGATAAAATTTCGTTGATGTAATCGTATTTCACTTGCCATTCCAGATATCGCTCATCGCTAATGATTTTTCTCCATGAAGTATGTAACGTATCGAACAATTCTTAACTTTAAGCACATTTATGGGGCGGTCCGGTGGCCGAGGCGACAGCGGCGCCGGTCTTCACACGGCAGAACCAAGGTTCAAATCCCATCCAGATCGCCTCCCCGTAAGTAGGGCTGACTACTTTACTACGGGTAAAACTAAGTCACAGAAAGCCAAAAAGCGAGACCTCTCGAGGTTGTAGTGCCAAGGAAGAAGATGAAGAAGGACATTTATAGCATCTGTATAGTAGAATGAAAAAAATCGATATGACCGAGAAAACACTTCTTATATTATAAAGAAAACCTGATCGTTCGAATTCATCAGCAAGAAATGCTATAAAAAATTATAATATGACACAATCATCGAAAAACTAAAAGCAGTTTTAAAATAATTATTTTTATGGATGCAAACCACCCCATACCAGCATCAAACTTGGCCCCCATCGAACACGGAACAAGTTAACTATTATGCTAAAATCCATTATTAGAAACACTTTAAATAGTCATTCCAAAGCACCCGCTTTGCCTTTCCGATTCCATGCGGACAACTTTGTTCCGTGTGCTAAATATTTAAACGAAACATCACCGGAAACCGGGACGCCCTTCCATAAACCGATCTTAGACGGAAGAGTTTGGTTCTCTTCCTTGCATCGAATAAAGCAACGCGTAAGAAAGAGAAGCAAAAAAAAACGGCAAGAATACACCTCGAACAAACAACTTTCGTTTAGCACAAGTTTTGCAACCGCTTTGCCGTTGCCTGGCCAAATCGTTCAGAAACGGTACCGACCTGTCAACAAACCACTATCCAAATTGTTCACAAGTGGCTCTACAGTACGAACGGAAGGCCGAACCAGTACCGGGTTTCGGGTGCTTAGACGAACAATTCTTCCCCGTCCGACCAACTGGTCACGGTGAAACTTCACTAAGCTACAACAACTACCAACTAAACCGAGTGTTTCTTATGGCGAGTTTTTTTTTCTTTTTCCTTCAGAATAATTCAAAACTTTGAGCCAACTCTTTTGGAGAAGCATTTGCGGCGAAGACAAGGCTTTCGGTGTGTTTGTGTGTACACAACCTTAAGATACACCCAAAGTTCCCTTAAATTGCTCCAGGTGAACCGATGTACCGCAAGAGTCGATTCGCTCGTTCCGATATTGGTTAAACTTTCGCCATTTGTTCCTCCTTCCTGGTCCAAAATGATGCTTCGCTGCTGCAGAAGAATGGTACACCCGGTGCACACATCGAACCACGGTAAGAGGTTCGATTGTCTAAAGTGTGTAGTGCGTCTTTATGGCTTGACCGAATTTTGCTTAAGCAGAAGTTCCCGGACTTTTCGGTTTTCTCCGAGGCATCGGAGAGTGCGTTTCTTTAGCAAACAGCTTCCAGCCGGCTGCTCACTGAAGAGCCAGTACGAAGAATCCTCACGCCAACCCGGATACAAGAGTTTCATCGCGTTTTTCCTGCACCTACAGAGCAGGCCTACGTCTGGTCTCGGTGCGCTCCACTTACATGGCAGACTTCGGATGCAAAAACCATCGCAAGACGGCCATCTTTTTGCAAAACTATCGGCAAGATTAACCCCACAGCGTTTCATGCTCTTTCCGACTGCACCCCCCCGGAAAAGTCTGACAAAACAGACACCGGTAGAAAATAATGCCTTGCGCCGGGTTCACAACGCCACATAAAGCTGCCATCGCTAAGAGCTTCCGAAATTTTCTTAACCTTTACATACAATTTTCTGAAGAACAGAAGAAAAAAACACTATCAGCCACAGAAAATGATACAGAGCGAGCGAAAGGGGGTAGCTGTTTTCGTCGCATCCAGGCAGAAGTTATAAACAGGCGCACACTGCAGCGAGCTGCAAAGACTGCAGTGCCTCTCTTCCGGGTAGTCTGCAATAACTCCGGGGCTAACACCTCCATTACTTATGCATGCGCTGCTATCTTCGGCTAAAGCTTTTACGAGTAATTCCAGCGAATTGGCTCGAGAGCCCGGTACGGTACACCCCGATGGTGCAGGGTGTTGTGGAAGGCCATCCTGCTACGCCAGGGAAAAACAAAACCCTGCGAACGATGGGGAACCGGGCCGGGTTCCGAGCAGGACGAGGAATTTTGCAATCATAATGATAATGGTGTAAACGAGCGAGATATTGTTCCATTAAATGTAAGGGGTCTAAAGAGCATCATAAAACAATTGCTATGAATGGGTGAAACTGTGAATGTAAAGTTATGTGATAAAAGTATGTTGCAAAGAGGAAGCAGCAATAATAACGACCTATCTTGTGTCTTAAGTCCTCTATCGGGTTAATCGGTTTCATTGTTACTTTACACATTTCGCTACTAAGCTTAGAAGGATTATTTTAAATTTTAAAGCTATTTTTTAGTCGTGCTATAAGAATTACTGTTACTCATAACCTTATTTTATAATTGCAAGATTTTATAATTTACTTGGTGTCAAAAACTTATTTGTTGAAAGATTTCAAGGATCAAATCATAATCGTTCAACTTTAATATTTTATTAATTGAATTATTCCTAAATTTCTTCCCATTGAAAGCCTCATTTGATTCAGTTTTTATGCGTCTCATGATTTAAGGGAAACCAAATGGAGAAATAAATTATCTTCTCATACATTTGAACCCTGTAAAATTCATAATTGCTAAAGCTGTTTAAAATGTTTCTGAATGGTAAAATTTCTGAATGAATTTCTAGATTCCGCATAACGTTTCGGAATGATACAAATTGTCTTCAAAAAATTAATTAAAATGAAATTAGGTTTATCTTAAATCCAGGCTATTCCTTGAGGAGTAACTACCCAACTACGTGGTATTGAATAAGTCAAGTAATCCATTAAGAAGGCCGAAATGACCCAGCAGGCTGTTGAGCCAAACAGAGGAAGAAATTTATCTTGCCATCTAACGAAATTGTTTCTATTGCTAGAGTTGCTCTTTACTTCTTTTCTCTACTCTTCAATCTATGACCTTCTTGTCTATATTTAATTTACTTTAATTAATCACATGACTTTATATGGGTAAACTTTTTTTTATAAAGATGATATTTTTTGGGAGCTATTAAGAGTTCTTAAACAGGGAATTATATAACTTTAATGAGTTGAAAAACAAATACGACTTTTCATCATCCGTTGGATATTTGTAACAATCGGACATCTGATACCTTCTGCTTACACAAACTTCAAGAGTTTATAAACAATGTATCGCTTTCATTAAAACAAAAACACTGAACCACTCTCAACCTACTGACAGCCAGCTCACAGCCAACGGATGTATTGAACTAAAAAAAAAAAAAACAAACTTCCAATGCAACAAAGACCTCCATGCATCGAACTTCCACCGAGCAAAACCGAGTACTCCATCACTAGACCTTGGTCTGCGGAACTATTCTCCATTTCGTCGCGCGGTGTTTACATTTCATTAGGTGTTGACTTTTTTATTATCCCACAGTGTTACGGCCGGTACGGCATTTTTCTACAAAATTGTGCCGACTTGCTCCGAGAAGCAAATGGGAAAGAAAAAAAACTCATTCCCCCGGACAGAAATATGAAGCAAAAACGGTGAGACCGTGGTACTAGGTTCCTTTTTGCATGGAGAAGCGAATGTCCAGTCATGTGCAGCGGAACTCGGGTGGTTAAGGTAGGTCCAAAGGTATTGGTTATGCAACGTACGCCGACCGACCGCTGGAACGATCGATCGAAGTGCCTGTTCGCCTGGGCGGTGCAATCAGCAGCAGCAGCAGCTATTTCTAGGCATCGTGAACCATTTTACGCCTTCCTGTGTTCCTCCGGTAGTCTTGCTCTCTCTCTCTCTCTCACCGATCCCTCTGTCAATGATGGGATACGGGTTGGGCCTCCTATTACAGGAACGCCAGTGATGTTAACTTATGAACTGGCGGTGCTACTGCCACTGCCCTTAACCAGCCGCGATAGACGAAGCAGACGGCGAGCACTGCACACCATATGGCGTCACACAATTTAAACTGCCAACTGCATTTGACACATCGATTAGTTGATGCAGCGGTCGGTACCGGGACAGCCTGGAAGTCTCACAAGGGGGAGAAAAAAAATCACTCATAAAGGCAGTAAACGTCATGTCACACAGGCGTTCGATTAATGACCGTAGAGCACCGGTCACATACGCACATTCAATCCTGATTTACTTCCATCCACCGCGAGAGACAGGCTGCGTTTAATCGACTAATTGCACTGTGTGTACACGCTTATCCTACTGTTTATGGTTTACAGCCTGGGATAAAAGAAGCCTTTTTGCTTCTCCCTTTAAAAAGAACGACAAAATAGTACCAATCAACGAGTGCGTTGGAGAGTGACAAAGTGATGGTGGAGAGCGTTAAGTGCACCGTGTGGACTGGTAAATGTCCTTCAAGCGTGCACCATTAATATGGCGCGACAGATAATAAGGAACAATGCAAACGGCTTATGACTAATTGCCACCACACCGAACAAACGCTGTGCGAGCATGCACGAATCCGCGAAACTGGCATATAAATTCAAGTCAAATCCATTCAGGACGAAATAAATCACCCTCGGGAGATTAGTGGCTGACTTTGGCTAACCTTGGCCGGAAAATCGCCTCCTTCACGTACAGAGCCGTACCCACCCACTAACATTCGCGGACATAATCGTTCGTCACATTCGTCCAAAACCCCAAACGACGACTAGACAGACGTGCGATCTGTCCGTTAAAGATGGTATCGTGACTTCCACCCCATTCCCCCCCCCCCCCCACGCTGCCGGTGCTGTGCTCCAGTTTTCTAATTAGGAAGACACATCCGCTGGGCACTTTACATACGCATACGCTCAACGCATAAGCTCCTTGTCTCGTTGGTTTTGCGGTTTTGACACACCACGACCACCGCGCTTTGGATGGAGGTAAACCTCGGCGAACAAATTACGACCTCCAGCAGTGCGAAAGTGCGCGAGCTTTCATGTTTCCCCCCTCCATCCTCCGTGGGGTTTCATCGTCAAGCCACATGTCATCGAGGTCGGGGGTCGTGGAAATGTAACCATCTCGTGGTGGTGACATCGAATCGAAAGGGGTTCGGAGCCGGCTGCCCAAGGTTATGGGATGGATAATAATTATGGCACAAATGATGTGTACCTTCTTAGTGGTTGTAAGCACACGCGGATAACAATTGGCGACAAATGTGACAATCGTCAACCTGAGACAATCAATAAATTATCATTTTATGACAGCTGGGAAGGTTACCAGAAACATAATGGGGTCTTTAATTATGATCATCGATTCCCAGAAAACTAGCTCATCGAAAATGTTGATATTAATTCAAATTGTGAACTTGTTGTATACTAATATCAGAGAGCTTTTAGAGTAAAGTAAATGTGAATCAGTGAGAAACATCAGAACAGGCCAAAGATGAATCTTTCACTTTATATGTCTTACTAAAGTTGACGCGCGAAAAGATATGATATCTTACTTATAATTACTTCTAGAAACAGACTTCGAATGCTGAATAAAATGCAACAAACATTAACAGTGAATAATAACTTCTGTTCCCCCTTATAGTAAACCAGAAATGCCAGGAATAACCCAAGGCAAAGAAGAAGCAAACATCAATGCTTTGCAGTGCTATCAATTTCACATTTAAGCATTTCCATCATACACGAGCAATGTTGCCAATTTCAAGAAACCTAACATATCATGAAAAACATATCACTTCTCAGTATTCTACAATTACAGATCATCTAGGAAATTTTATGAATAATATTATACCATATTACGACAAATGGTACACATTTTGAAATTCGTTAGACCTACGATAGGAATAGGATGTGATCCGGTGGCCAAGGCAATAGCCGAGCCGATCATAATGCAGGACCGGGGCTCAAATTCCATCAGGGCCGTTCCCCCGTAGTGAGGACTGACTATCAAACTACGTCAATCATGGTGGCCGAGGCGATAACGGCACTGGTCTTCACACGGCAGGACCGGAGTTCAAATCCCATCCAGACCGCCTCCCCGTGCGCAGAACTGACTACTTTGCTACGGGTAGAAAAGAATCAAGTCACAGAGAGCCAGAAATGGCCGAGACCTCTCGAGGTAATAGTGCCATGAAAGAAGAAGAAGATATTCTTAATTCTTATTAAATTTATTATTTACATCTCAACAAACCTAAAAGCTCAGGCATGTAACTTATTGTATAATTGATCAAAAATCAATTGAAGTTCTTAATCAATTGATAATCTTTCAACTTGTTGCCGTCAAGGTCACAGGGATTTCATGACCTTTTTTAATTGGTTTTTATAGACTAAATTTCATTAATTCATAATCATATTTTAATACCAAACTCATAAATGAAATTAAACACATTATTACCCATAATGGTAACTTCATCTGATTCCTAGAATGAACGCAAAATTATTATTCGCAACTACAAAAATTAGTGAAATATGCTCACACAACTTCAACGTCTGTTCAAGGACCCTCAATTGTGGTTTGGTTAAGGCTCATCAAAAATCAACAATCCCACATTTGCTCAATCCCCAATCATTGCTGCAATCAAAATCAGCCACACAGACACACACACACAAAAAAAAGAGGCCCTTCTCTGTGCGATAAAACACCCATCCCACAAATAAATGAAGCATAAGATATAAAAATAAAGCGCTATCAAGGGAAGCGAGTTACCAAAAACAAAACAAAAAAACAAACAACACAGCACACACCGACCAATTCCACTTCATTCCAGGTCACTAAAGTCAACCGCAACGTTGTCGAAAGCAAATCTGAAGCCTCTTCAACATTTTCCAGCGTTTCCACCAAGCAGAGAAAAAACAAACACAGCCTAGAATTGGCTTTATGTTTTATGCCCGTACAATGTGTGTGTGTGCTCCATTCCTCCGCCCGGGCGCATTCTTACCGGCCTAGGAAGCATCCGGCAATTCGGTGGAAAACCGAATCACCTCTGACTCTCCCTATCCCGAATGCCATTGGCAACGGTTGTCCGCTGCCAATAAAATCTGCCCAAGCTTTTCCGAGCATATCGGTATTTTCGTGCAAATTTTTGCCTTTTGTGTTTTCCCGGCTGGGGTTTTTTTTTTTTGTTTTTTTCCTTTTTGTTTTGTTGCTCCTTTCGATACCAATCTTCGTTTGTGGTGCAGCGAGAAAAGCCGGCATATCGAAAATATTTACAAACGCAATTGACCGTGTCACATCCATACGGGTAAGGGGGCCGGGTGGCAGCAAACGCAGCGGTGGAGAAAAGCCGCATTTTGGCCCTACATTGTATGGGCGCAAATCGAGGGCAAGGTGTATCCGGAGCTGGGCAAGGGAATTATTTCATTAAAATACGCGGCACAGAAAGACGACGCGCATTTGCAATTGACAATGCGTACCGGCGCGACCTTTTTCACAGCAGTACGCATTTTGATTGGCAAGCAGTGTGCGCTTTTGTTAAATTGCATCGGTCCCCCTCCCCCGATCGGTCGATGTTTCTGAGAAACAAACGAATAATTTCCGATTGAGGCAATTTTGCCGAAACGTGCCAAATGCATACTTTTTGGGGAGGAGCTCTTTTGGAGCGGGGTTTTAATCTGTTTTTGGCGCATCAAATGCATTTTAAAAGCAAAACCATTTGCGAACAACATAGCTGAGCATCACTTTCGAAAAGTAAAGTATTCTGGGAAAGCAAAGCAAAGCACGTAACTATGAGTCCATAAACTTGTTTAGCATAACTTTGATTGAGTGTATCGTAGCTTCAAGCACGGTGAAAAACATTTCTATATTTTTCTCTAGAACTTACTAAATTACAAATTGTAGAAGTATAAATGTTTGGTACCAATTTTATGACGTTATTGACTTTGAACTAATATACTCTTCCAGAGATATAATAGTATTATCACCAACAGGACACTTTAGTCAAAGTTTCTACTTAGTCACTTTTCAACCTAACGTTTTAATTGAAAGGACTTTTAAAAATTTTAGACAGAGTTTAAATTATATAATTGAATATAAGAAGCACGAAAGTGCTGATTGTGATTTGTTTGTTATTTCTGATTTGGCTGCAATCGATCATGACCTACCATTATAGAGTAGCAAACTCTAATGTCAAGCTAATGCGCGAATTGGAAAGGGTCGTATGTCGTCCCTTGAGGGGTTCATCACAGCATTCTAACACCTTATGTACTTTAAAAAAATATCGGCAATATTATATTCGTTGCAACCCTAGACTTAGGAAAACCTTAAAACAAAAGTTATCTTTGGTATATAAGCTTGATTGTACCTAGACTAGGTTTTAGAAATAAGTCTTTCTACCTTTGCATCGTCATATCTGTCATGTGTTAAAAATCCTGTCCAATATTTTCAAATTACAAGTAAGTAGTATATAATCCAAATGATTCGTATAACACTTAAACAATTATTTCCAATTCGTTTCATGTTAGCGTTAATTTCTCCCTACTTAACCCATAATCCCTAAAAAATTGCCCCCTTTACCAACCTTTTCGCTGATGCTTGTCGAAAACTTTTCCCCCGACTGTAGAACACCCACTCCAGATGCACTTTTCCAATAACGCAGAAGGAAAATTTTGCAATTAACTTCCACTAGCAGCACCAGCACTAAGATTACGCGTACCAGCAGGAGGCGAAAACGGAGAACTCTTTCACCTTGCTTCCTTTGCGTGACCTTTATCTATTTATCAAATTGCTCAATCTTGCTTGCTTGCTTTTTTCTTTCGGGAAGCTTTTCCCTCCTTCTTGAAACTTTCACCCGGAAAAACCGGAAGAGATTTTTGCTCAACACGCCAGAGGTAGGTAACACGCGATTGATAAGCACGCACACGAAGGAAAACAAGAACGTAGCGAAAACAAAAAAAAACACACTCTCACACACACGCACTTTTATAGACCACAAAAAAGACCAAGGATCAAAGATTTTCCATACAAACAAACCACTCTCACGAACACAATTTTCCTTTAACGCTTGTTGCGTTAGCTTTATTCTTTTTTTTTTCTTTTGTACACTGATTTATTTTGCTATTGTATGGAAAACTAATTTTCACCCGTAGTAACAACACTCGAAACACGAAAGGAAAAGGCCACAAACTTCACTTGCTACCATTAGGCCGGGAAAATCAAAACAAATCAAAATTACACACACACACACTTGAAGCACTTTCAGTACACGATTAGCACACTTTTTTGGGGGGAAGCTTCAAAATGAAAGATCTATTAAGTATAATTTTTCTTGATCGATTATAGCACCACACAGGCAAACACGGACACACGAACCGGTCGGTTGCAATTTTTCCACAACGCACACACTGTTCACGCGGCTTCCTAAGGGAGGCAAAGAGGGCAGGGAAAGGAAGGGGTGGTGGGGTGAAGAAAAAAGGAAGGGAAAATAATGTAGACAAATGTAATAAAAATAACTTCTTGTGATACGATCAAGCAGCACCCCAGCAGGAATGGCCATAACGTAAACGAGTTGATGAGCGATTGACACGAAACGTGATTCCGGCAGGAAGATCCGATTATCCGTGCAGTGGAGTTTTTTTTTTTTGTTCTGCCTTTTCTTTTCTGGCGGGAAAGCGGGTTCGTTTTTCACCGTACACGCTCCGTGTGCTAATTCCTTCATTGCATTAGTAGAAACCATAGCTCAGCCGTTGTAGCAAATTACTTTGGTGAATGAATTTCGCAAATATTAGTTTTGCTGAACTTTTACTTTGAAAGTATGTAGCCGGGCCGGGTGGCGATGCATTCTCCTGTGCCTTCTGCAAAGTGCAATTTTAAGTGGAACAGTCTGGAGTTGGCTGAGCAAAGCAATCCATGGCATCGCAATGACGATACTCCAACCAAGCATCGATTTTCTGACAAACCCCCCAAAGCCTACTACTGCCTACGCGATTGAAGGGAAGCAGCAGCGCTAAACAACAACGTCCACAAACGCGCTCAGTTTTCCTTCTATTTTGTTACACCCCGCGAAGAAAAGAAATTGGGGCCAATAAGGGTTTGTGGTTTGTTGGCAGGTTCTTCCAGTTCCAGCTCGATTGCTTCGCTCTGAGTGTAGGAGCGATAGCATTGCTGCTGCTTGCCTTAATGTTCGATAAATTCCGCTCGATAAAATCAGTTCATTATCACAGCCTGAATGTGCCTAAGATTTTCGTCTAGCTGCATATAGTTGGGCTCATTTCCACCGGTCGACATCTCCACCAACGTCCAACTGATTGAAGGTGCCTCGCTTGTTCATCAACTTTCCCAAAAGCCAGTGAGCAGTGACCTCCGGTGCTCTATCGATTATCGGTTTGAGGGTTTCCGGTTCCCCCGGTAGTGGTGCCCTTTAGTATGGCTTACGACTAGGGAAGCGTTCCAAACCCAAGGAAAAACGGGCAATCATATCAACCCCACCTACGGAACATATGTTTTTCTCTCACACACACGCGCATACACGCACACGCATACTCATACACCCGTAGAACGAACAATCACAGCAGGCTTCTGGGATCGATTTCTGCCTAGTCCTTGCTACCACTACCGGCGGCGCTTTGAAGCCGAAACAAAATGGAGCCTTTTAAACTGCCGTGTGTGTGTGTGTGTTTATATATTCCACGAATTAGAGGAACACCGTTACAGCTCCAAAGAAGATTGGCACACAACTTCCAAAACATCAAAGAACGAAGCGTTTGATGGGGTGGGAAAATAATAATAATAATCTCCATGCTGCCAGATTGTGGCCACATGTGGTCACTGATCTCGGGAACACTTTTAATGCACTATTTCGTTGCTTCTTTTTGTTTTCGGCAGAGCTTTTACACAACACTGAGCACACCGCACACGAGCAGAACGACATACAAGAGCAGAACATAAGTTTTCCTACACCTGGAGGAGGAAAAAAAGGTGCCCCAGGTTCGATGAACGCGTTGTGCAGAAATAATTCGCGGTGCTGTATGTGTGTGTTTACTGCTACATCCACGCTAGAACGATAGACGTTAATGATCTTGCCGTAACAGGAGCGAGCACCAACGTGCTCTATCCGGTTATGTATTGATCACGAACCGCAGGCGGCGATGATGTTGGTCCACCCAATTACGAACAGCAAAAACCGGCTCCAGCTGCTTCTCTCACACACACACACACGCACACACGAAAAGAATGGATACGCATCAAGAGGCGTTATGGCTTCAGGCCACGGTGCTACGGACGAACTAAGTTTTGCTGGTGCAATCGTACTTCTTTAGCTGATTTATTTCGCCATCACTAGCGATTGACGCTTTGAAATCCAAGGCACACTACGATCGGCAAAGAATGCTGTGGATTGATGCTACATCACACCCGGCTTTGTGTATGCCAAATTCTCCACACAAAGAGGTACGGTGCCGCCACCTTTATTCCACTTTTGTTTCACGCACACACATCTTTAAAGCCTTCAGTGCCTGCTGCTGCACAGAATCAATGCGGTGCAAACACAACACAGCGACGATGAAGCAAACCCAAACATACCGACAACGCACCCGGAGATTTCACCGTTTGGTTTGGCGGATGCAAAACACGCACACGTACACGTACCTGACACACACGCTCGCGCGACGTTTATTGTTTGGGGCCACACGCACGCACGCACGCACGACACGACCGATAAGCAAAGCCCCCTGCGCTTTGGTCGGCGTTCATCGAAAAACTGAAACCCGCACGCAGTGAATGCGGGCGTGCATGGCAAAAATCGTGTGGAGCCCGAGCGAATGAACACACACAAGCGCGCACGAGAGAGAGAGCGAGTGTGCTCGCCTCCGTTTCGAGAGCGGATGAAGCGGCGATGAACCGGAACGGAGCGAGATGTGTTCATTTATTAATGGAACTTGCTGTTTATTTTTGAATGGAGGATGGAGCTGTTGAGTGCGCTCGTTCGCTCACTCTCTGTTTTCGGATTGTGACGTTCTCTCCATCTCTCTCTCTGGACGATTGTGTTGGACCGGTTTGAAAGCATGTTTTTGAATGAAAACACGATTTTTGTCGTCATTTCACTAAAGTAACGGCGACACATCAGCCCCTTTTGAACTTACACAAATTCTCAGGCATTATTTTATGCTCAGAATTAGGAATATCTAATTAAATTTAAAATGCAAAACGTACATAAGTTCTTTACTTCACATTCTTCCCTCCCATAGTTGCACGAGGGAACGTGTGTTCCAGATTGGTAGAGATGGACAACTCGCAAATACTCCATTCTTTTCACGTGGTTTTTCTCTCTCTCCCTCTCCGAAAATGATACGAAACGATACTTTACGGAGCAGAACTTGTCACCAACCGGGCGGCTCCATAAATGACGATACGTTTTGCAAGTTGTTGTTAAATCTTGTTGTGCTTATTTTGAATTCAATTTTGCTACTGTTTGCTAACTGTTGTAAGAACATTTTAAATTGAATATGACCAGGATAATTGAGTACAAGACAACCTCAAAAAAAATTGGCCTCATAAATTCCAGCATTAAAACACTTGACAAAGTAAGAAGTCTTTTAAAAAAGTAATAAGTTTTTAACAATTTTCAACAACCCCTATGCAATGCTCAATGTTGCATGTGCCTACAATTAGGCGTTAATTGTATCTCAATAATCACCTAATATTGAGTAAAATTCCTAAAAATTTTCTGCACAATAGATTCGGCATCGAATGTAATCAACCTGTGGCATAATTTATAATTGACCCTCATTCAGACATCACTTTTATGATTCGCCTATTACTTATTGAGAATGCAATCATTTATGTTTAAATTGATTCACTGATAACATACCAAGAAAAGTCATTTCCAACTCATTCACTGTAATAAACGATTCGGTTAATTCTTGTCATTGTTGTTATCCTTATCGTTTGTTTGAAAGCAAAAAATAATTACACAAACTATGCAGCCAATGCTGCAAAACACACTGCAAAACACAAAATACTATCAAGAAATACCTGGAATATGCACACGAGCTTCGGTTTAAAGTTACACTAAACCATGTGACATCAATCAGGGGTCAATGCTTGCCCCTGCTTTGATCTGCCAAAGCTCAGCCAATGCACTCCGGGCTTTTGAAGTATCCAATAAAAACGCCACTGAACTGAACGGAACTAATGAATCAACGTTCGTTCAGCATTTGCCCAGGGATGTGCTCGTTAAATCCTCGATACCCCCAACCTATTTGTACGTGCGTTCGGTTCGATATTTGCATTGATAACAATATAGCCGTTCTAATAGTGCATACATCATTGGGCATTGATATCATATCGGAAGCTTCTTGAGGGAGTTTTCTGCCCGGTTTTTAATATGGTTTTGGTACCAAATCACAAACTACTTTAAGATGATTAAATAAATCCCAGACTAGGTATTGTATGAATTTCAAACGAATTCTTACAGTAGCTATTATTACTCTTTTCCAGCTGACAGTGTTTCTTGCACTTGCCACAGTGCCATATCTCTGCCAGCAGACTGCAACAAAACCCGACTTAAATTCAAAGCATCCGTCCAGTTCGACACTTCAAAAGACGCCAGCCAGGTGCTTGAGCATTGATATCGAAAAACTGGAATTTCGTTGCTAAAGGTAACGCCCCGCTTGCATAGGGCAAGATCTTCGCCTTCAAGGTGCACCCTATCGAGTGCTATTAAATCGTAAAGGCAGCGTACCGTTGCATCAACAATCAAACGGGTACTTGCAGCAGCGAACGATACGAACGGAAGTCCTTTGCAGCAGGAAGTCCACTGGGTCCAACTAATCGTTTGCCGGTGCATCGAGCTTGGTAAAACCCTCTTTTTCCAATAACGATGACGCGATGACCAGCCGAGAGCAAACCCAAGGCACCCGAAGGAGTTCCTTCTGCGTTGTGGCCAAGAGTGCACCGCTGCTTATTAAACGCTATGCAAATCGGATTCTCGCTGCACCGTACCGTTGCGGATTGCATTACATTATTGATCCAGGGATTTTCTCGAGCGGGCAATCCTGATTGGTTGAATAGCAAGTGCGGTAAAGAAAATTATCAACAGTTGAGAATGCTGCACTTAGTTTAAGTACCTTCTTTAAAGAGAAATTTTAGATTTTTCGTGTTTTGGGAAATAGAAGACAATTTTAAACGACATGGTCTGTTCAATAAAAATAAAGTTGGTGTTAAAATAACTATTTTTTTATTCCCTTAATGAATCGCCTTAAGCTATGCAATTTGCACTACAAAAAATATTTATTACAAGAATTATGAATATAAATGCTAGATTCGTTCCTAGATCGTTTTCAATCGTTAGGATATTTTTTTCATGAGATTTTAATTACAGTTTAAATATTCATTTCGTCCATTTCATTTCATTTCAGCCCGGCTGATTCTTCCAAATGCTCAACATCAATCGAAACCATTAGACTATCAATTTTATGCAGCCAAACTTAATTTCTTCGGTGACATCCCATCAAATCTACCCACTCAAACATAACCGATTTGCGTCAAGCTAAGAAAATACATCTCAAGTCTTTTAAATTAATTCAAAAAACACCCACCCCGTCCGATAAGCGGGCCCACCCCTAACAGGCTGATAACGTTCGTATCGGTCCATATTGTGTCCCAACGGGACATCATAGTATCATAACCCATTGACACACATTGCATTCCACCCGATGGAGGCCATTGAACTGGAAATGACCTTCCAGGGGATGGAAAAAACCCCCTTCACGAACCCAAAGACGGTGTTCCCCAGGCAAGCCAATGAGAACATGTCCATTTAGCCTCTGTTGTTCTGCTCATAAAATATTCCAATAAGTATTCATATTTGACCCCTTTCATTATGTTCCGCCTTGCTCCACCCAAATGGCGGGGATTCCGTCGTTGTTTACATCCGGAACCGTTTCCTGACTCTCACACGTCGTCCGGACGCCGATGATCGTGTACCGTAACTATTGTAGCACGTCGTTCTTATCGCTGGTCTACGATCGGCGGTGGCATTATGAAAATCCCGAACGACGTTCCGGGCTGGACCGTTGCGTCCCGCACGGTAAAAGATGCTGCTTAGGGAAGGACATTCCTTTCCGGCTAAGCATACGGATAAGACTTGCGTCTTGGGGATAGGTTGGGGATGCGAATGCGATGCTGGGTGAAGCGTTTAATGGGTTGCGATTATATCGATGATCATCATTAAGCGGGAACCAACCATGGGAAAGTGGTATGGTACGGGAAAAATGAATCTCTAGCCCCTGTAGGAAATGGATCGGTGTGCGTTAAGAGGGTTCTTCGCTTTGAATAATATTCTGATTAGGAATTCTCTCGTCTGAAATGACTAGTGGTAAAGGTAGGAAATTAATGACGTTTTAAGAAAGCACTGAGCTCTTTGCAAAATTGGTATTTATTAACAATCATTTGTGTCAAAAAGTGATGACATCTGAAAAATATATCGTCTAGAGAGGATTAACTATTTTTTTTTTTTAGTTCCTTTCATGTTTCAAACCAACCTGAACCTCGATTACTAGAAATGAATACCCCAAATTGCATACCTTCAGGCGCTCATATAGACTCTTTAAGTAATTGCCTAATTTAAGGTGCAAAATCGAAAGCGTTGCGACGTGCGACATGCATCATCGCACGTATGGACATTCAGAGAGGATTGGTTAAAATTTCCATTTGCGCAGCATGAAAACCCAAAATGTGATTTTATATTCATGATTTGCTTCCAGCTTCCAGCATGTGTTTGTCTTTTGGGCAACAGTTGGTTGTGCAAAGCTTCAATTCCTTCCAGCACACTTCCATTTGTCTCTTGACAAACTTCCGCTATTGCTCCACGCTGCCTCTGGTGTCCTTCAGCGTTACCGTAGTGAAACATTTTTAATTAATTTCCCCCATCAAGGGATCCTCCATTCGCAAACGACCTCGTGTAAGTTTAACCCACCGCGTCTTTTACATCGTGTCGTGTCACGCTTAAAGTTTTACTTTCCACCATCCGGCAATGCGTACCTCCGGAAAACGATATTCCACGTGAAGGGGAAAATATTCCTTAAGCTGCTGCCTCATCTGCTGCAAAGTACGGGCCAGCAAAATGTGTCCAGAAACATTCAAACCAATGGTGGGTGTGTCCTTCGTTCAACAGGTTTTAGGACACCTGTCCCGTTGTTTCCTTGTTTCAAGGAGATAAAACTTTCATCCTCGGTTCAGTGCTAGTGGGCGCACAACGCGTCGCACGTTCGCATGAATTTCCAAACACGCACAACACGTTGCACACACCTGCTGCAGGACTTTTCTAGCGTTACCTTCTGCTGCTCATGGAGATCCTTTCCTGACCGCACCGCATTCATAGAAGCAGAACCTACATGACTATGCCCATGTTAAAGACTAATAAAGATGAATTAATTTTGACTTTGACATCGAAACCATATTACAAATATTTCGATTGAAATTGTACATAGGGTTCAGAAAGTACTGCTCCATTGAAATGAATAAATATTAACTGGAAAGACATTTTAGCTCTAGTTTTACCATGAATTACTTCAAACTTTTTTTCTAGAACAGATTAGATATCAATTCAAGGACTTTCATGTTATTTTTATTACACGCGTCAGGACTAAGAAAGGCATACATGTACCCATCTATAGCTCGTACTTAGTTAGAATCAGGTTCATCTCTTCATAAGAATTCAAAATGTTCAGCTATTGTACAAAACATTCAGTTAGTGTGAAGTTTAGTTTAACGCTCATCCATTTATTAATAATTTCTCAGTAACTATAGCTTACCATCTAGCAGCTGAACACGGTAAGCTGATACTTCAGCTTTCATTGTGCCATGCTATTTGCATACCTTTAGGCTGAAATATTATTTTTCAAAATAACGTTAACATTGGAATCGAACGAAACAAAGAAGTTTTCCTTGCAACAGCTTTTATTTGGTAAATGTAAAGAAAAATTTAATTTGATGATAACTGACTATAATCAATACCATTATCGAACTAGACATACTTTCTTTATTATTTTATCTCGGATTTTATTCGCCTAAAAGTATGCAACATGACAAGTTTTTGCGTAGCTGCTAACAAATTACGTTGTTAACGGAAAAAAAACTTATCCATTCGTTGGTGTATGATGAAAACGTTGACCAATTATTTTAATTTCCATAACATGATTTTATTCTTTTAATGGACAAGAGAATTTTAAAGAAGCCTATTGATCATAACTAGGTTTGAAGTTCAAAATACAACAAAAGTAGCCAGTAATTGCAACAAGTTTTGAGAAATTAGCTCACGGGAAAAGCTTATTAAACTTGAATTTATTTCTGTATAATCTTCAAGTTAAGAGAAGGATAAGAAGCCAAACATATTTGATTTCCTAAACTCAGTTGATTCGTACCTAGAAGGGCATCTTTAGTACCGGGCCAGGCTTTATAGAACGCAACCGACTCGTTGGGGCGATCTTTATTTATTCTGAAGAAAAAATCTTTATCGTATTGCTAGTTTGGCACTAAATCACTAATTAAATTTAGATCTACTTCCTGGGAATATTGAATTGACTAGTTTATTGAACTATAATTATTGTTTGATACTCGACTTGGATGACGACTTGGATCCGACTCCACGCGTCTCTCAAGCGGCGCTCTTTTGCAGCCCTGTGCTTCTCGCCACCGAAGTGCTTGTGACTATAAATAAATGATCTACTCTTCTGCTACACACACTATAATACTCTGTATTTTTCCTTCAATCTAAAAACAACGAATTTTACACTTATAGTTTGCATACCTTTAGGCGTTTTTTAAGCATCTGTTTCGATTGTTCGTTCATTCAGCGGAGAATTTGTAGCAATTTCATTCACTTATTATCAAACAAAGCCCAGTTTTGTTTAACATTCAACATATCGCTTGCAGTAGGTAAAAACTTAAATATTTTCCCAATTATGTTAATGATCGTGCCCCGCCACGGAAGCAGTGCTCGTGTATCGATTGAAGTGGTAATTAATTAAATACCCAGAAACTCTGTATGTTCTTCTAATTTTCTGCCCACAAACGAAAACAAAATCACTCATGCAAACGGGCCCCACGTTGGGTTTGGGGGAAGAAAACCGCCGTACACACACACACACTTCCCATGGAAACAGATAAGCGTGCAGAGAATGCAACAAACTGTTCATGTTCGCAAAATTATGATGCACTCAGCACATCGGATTGTATCGCACTGGCCCACTATCACCCTACCCCGCCCGCAAGTAAATACGGGCGCTGACGAAAATGAGTAACACTCATCGCATAATAAGTGCAGCCCCTCTTTTCGAACGGTATCGTTTTGAATGGAGAAATAAAAAAGTACACACACACACACGCACACACAGCGACGCACCAAACAAAATTGCACACAAATGGTTCGCTCAATACCCGGGCGCATCCGACAGCTTGTTGATTGCACTCGCTTTTCTATCGATTCGTTGGCGCTCGCGCTACAATTTGTCATTCGGTACACGCGCACGCGACCGAAAAACGGCAAACTATTTTCCACATCGATTTCGGTCAGCCTCGAAGAGGGGTTGCCTCTTTGCGTCGTTTGACTGGTGGTTTTTTTTTTTGTGTGTGTTGTTGCACAGCACGCCTTTTGAAACTCCTTTTTCGAAGTGTACCTCCACTCGAAACGGTGCCTGCTCGCGATGACATTTTTGGGCGAAAAACTCATTAACACGGCAACGGGTAATGAATGTTAATTTCATCCCCTCCCCACCCCCCCCCCCTTCCTGCACACCTTTTTGGTTATCTCCCCTCCCATCTCCCCTTGGTGGTACATCCCATCCCGGTCGAAAAACTAGTCCCCGTACAGCTCCATACCTGACCACAAAACGGGAGAGCGCAAAAGAGTCGGCACAGCAAAGTACATCCTCTTTTCGCTTTCGCTAGGCGAGATGATTACTGAATAAATTTTCCAACCGGCTTTTTTTGGTTGTATGGGAACCCCTCCCCTCCCCCATACGTGAAGGTGAGATGGTGTGAGAAAAAACCGCAACAATATTTTAAATTAAATTACTCTTCCGCACGGCACGGGACCGAGCCATTGACCGAGGCGCGTGCCACGTCAGGCACGATGGAATACTCCATCGGCATCAGCAGCAGGTTTATGACTTCCGCATCCTTGCTAGTTTGGGGCCGATAAAGAAGATATAAATCAGGCTGGGCGGGGAATCCGGGGCGGGGATGAGTTCGGGACAGAAATTGAAATCTATTTTCAAGCAGGACGGTGATTGAGAAGGCTACAGATGGGGAAAAAACGAAACTCCGAACTCCCCCTCCAGAACGTCCCTTATCGTGCATGCCCAAAAGCTTGTGCGCAAATCTCAGTGATTGTTTCGGAATTAATTTATATACGTGCAGTGGACAGCAGGATAGGATTGTGCTTTTTTGGAGTGTTATCTGACTGTTATTTCAGGCATCCGTTGTAATTAAGGATAGTTTATCTTGGCAGGCTTGAAATAAAGAAAGCCTTTTTCGGGAGCACTAGGATCTATTAGTTGACCTATAGTAATCAATTACTCCGTGAAGAAAATGGTATATGTTAGAGAACCCTGTACTTTCAAAAAAACGTCTTTGACATTAATCGAATACGATCAGAATATTTATCTTTCAATAAGCTATACGTTGAACATAAAAGCCTGGCGGTATATAGTTCTTATATCTTCAATCAACAGGTGGTTACTTAATAAGATTTCAACTCATCATTTTACACCGCGTGTCTACCGAAAGACAACTCATGCATTGCGATTGCATAGTTTAAGGCGTTTCATTGGTCTTAACTTCGGCGTTTAAATCAACACACCTTAAGCAGTACATTAACTGATTCTAGCAGTTATTTTAGAACGAAAGCATAGCTTTATGGTTCATTAAATAAAGCTATAGTAACAGATTAATTTAAACCATTTAGAATACCCTGTAGGAGTAGTTAAATATGGAAAATTGTCTCCAGATTGTCCCAAGCCTCATACGATGCGAAACGTTATCATTTAACTAAGAGAAAAAAATAAGAGAAATTCAGATTGTAAGAGGTTGATTAAGTAGCTGCACCGCATGGCTGGACCAAGAATCATATCACGTAAACATCGTCCCTCAACACCAATGGGAAAGCTATGGGAAAACTCAAGTTAAGAAAGCCAACATTGGCAGGCGAGACCTCTCGTAGGCGTAGAGTCACAGCAGAAAGAGAAGGAGAAGATTAAGAGAAGATATATTCTTAAATCTCTTAAAAGTCAAAATAATAATTAATTCCGAAACGCACAATCAACTACTGTGCGTAACGTTATTTCCAAACAAACCATGTCTGGCGTCAGTTCTGAAATTAAATGGATACAAAAAGGTCAGTAGCATATTGAATAAAATTTCAGGAAATTTTTGTGAACATGTCGTTAAAATGTTACCTTGAACCATCCAGCCATAGTTGTGCTCAATTTTCGGATGTGATAAGCATCGATGGAGGCGCCCAGTACTTTATAAAATAAAGTTAAAATATTTCGTATGCTGCCTCTAAAGAAGGCAATAGCAAACTAAAAATGATACATACAGTCATAAGAAAAAAAATCATAAACAAATGAATCAGAAGTGAAAGTTTGACATTCTGCAGTTGAAAGTTAAAGTATTTGAAACTCAATTTAAGAGTCTTAAATATTGTGGATCAGTTCCTCGATAAAAAAAAAACAAAAGTTTTTCATATTTTGCAAACTAACTTTATCGCTAATCTCAAAATAGCGCTCAAAATATCTTCTGCATCCTCAATCCCCAATCCACACCAAACCACAAACAATTGCGTCCTGACCAAAGATTCAATAACGATCGTCTCACCTTCACCAGCTCCCATGTTGATTGGTTTTTGAGTTTGGCTCCGTTAGATTTTACGGCACGCGCTTAAATTCAATTTCCACTCCTCCCAAATTAATCTTCATCCATTATGCTGAATAATTAAAATCATCACAAACCACTCCCGACATTCGGCCGTTCAATGCCTACGGTTTCCAGCCCCAACACCACCACTCCTAACCACCACTTCCCGCACCAACAAGGTTTCCCTGTTTTCTAATTTCCTTCACGCTAATTTTGGAAATTTCCTGTGTTCCTGCGGTAAAGCCAAACCAATGGCGCCACCATTCGGCTTAAATCGCAAACTTTTTCATTTGCCCGAACGCTTCCGAACGCGGCTTTCCCATGGTCATCAATTAATTAAAACACCAAGTAATGGACAAAGTTTGCGGGCCATCAGGCCTTCTTCGTGTACCTGCAGATCGAGCGTGGTCGAGCGGTGCGGATTAGAACGCGTTTCTTGCGGTCGATTGTTACGGGCAATTGGCCGGTTTCGGTTCGGTTAGAACGGGGCAGGAGGATGGTGGATGCGGTTTGCGCGAAAGTTTTTGCCTCAATCACACAGCGCCGCACTTGCTTCGAAAAGAAAAAATCTTTCTTTATTTATTTATGACTCCCTGCGCCCATACAAATCAACCGTGACGAAGTTTTTATTTAAATCCAGTTGCTCCACTTGACTTAATCTGTTGATTACAGTTCGGCTTAATTGTAAGCTTTCTTGCCCAGCACCGCTGCCTGCCCCGATTGTTGTACATAATTAGCAAATCTCTTCATCAAACGAGCCCCGCATAGGTAAAGTTTCAAGTGAAGCACTGGACGACTCAATTTATCGAATTCATTACGTTTCATTTGCATAGGAATATAATCAAAATCTCAACCACTCGTTCCCGACCGGGAGAACTTGTTAGCATTGCAACCTACAGTAAGCACTCACGAAAAATGATTGAGATTGATTTTTCGAATTAAATTTATCATCCATCATCATTCGATCGTGTTTTTTGCAACTTTCGTACAAATTATCAACGAATTCATTCGTATTCCGGTTCACAATGGCCTCGTTTTCGAAGTTCACAAATTCAATCGAAAAGTATTTTTAAAAGATTTACAGTAACTTTCTCACAGTTTCAGTGTTTTGCAAGACTGTTTACAAGCGCTGGTAAAATTCCCGAGTAAAATAAAATCCGAAATAACTAATGAACATTTTGAAAATGTTCAAAGAACAACATTTCTTTTCCCACAATAATTAGAATTTTGAATGAACATTCAAATGAAATTTGCCTTACAAATTTTGAGGAATAGCGTTAAACCATTTCCCCGAAACGAGATACGAAAATGTGCATCGGAAACACTCGGAAACTCATCTTGTAGAAACAGCTAAAGCGAAACGCCGAGAGTTATGCAATCCTCATACTAAATCATTTAGTGTTTTTACCCCGTTTGGCATAGGTCAAGTCAATACACTGTTTTGAAAACTGTTTCCAATTACAATTTAAAATAACCAAACGCCTAAAATAACCCTTTATTTAACGATTTTCTCAAATCATCAGAAACGGTCTGCTGTTTAGTTTACTCTTATAGCGCCTGAAAGTATGCAATCTTTGTCAAGAAGTCTAATATAGCCGTGTTTCTGGTATGTATGATTTTCTATAATTATTTTTTGTTCAATTTATTTTACCAAAGAGTAAGCCTAAGCTTCTTATCATATTAAACATTTTACTATATTTATTATACATGGTTCCCCAACAAAACCTTCCCATTATCGTCCAGAGCTGCAACAGGGGATTCTTCACAAAAACATACGTAACCCAACCGATGTTCACCCCGACCTTGTCTAAACTCAGCAGCTCTGCACTGCAATTTTCCCACACGCAACCAAGTCAACCCACAACCGCAAAACGAACATATGAAATAGTTTCATAAACTTTCCGCCTAACCCAAACTGGTAAGTCAAACTTTTTAGCCCATCCCTGATGCCAGGTTTTTCGTGTGTGTGTGTGTGTGTGTGTGTGTGTGTGTGTGTATTCTTATTTTCCCTTTCTCTACCTTCCTCCGACCCCCTTCCCCCCAACTCCCTCTCTAGCAATGCGACCTGCGCTGGATCTTGACGCAGTTTCGAACGCGAGCGCCTTGCAGGAACATCTTGGCCCACGGCCTTGGCTGCGGGTTCCGTCGGCCACAAACATACGTTGGCTTTGGAACAAGTTCCGAGGTGGGCCGGGAAAACTTTCTCCCCTTCCGGGATTGGGGGCCCGGACCATTGCAGTGCGAATGCAATGGCGTCCCGTTTCGGCCGCGTAACCACCGGAATGCAAACTTTGCCAAACCGAGTCCCAAAACTCGGAACACAAACGGACAATAAATCTGTACGGCTTAAGATGCGATGCCATGCGTTCGACGTTCAATTTTTCTCCCTTTTTTATTCTCACCATGTTAGTGGCAACTTTACCGTTTAGAGACATTATTTAAAAATGAAACAAATTACAGGGAACAGTTTCATCATATAAAGGAATAAATCACATATTTGCTATAAAGCTACATGAAAAGATTTCAAACAAATAGTGAACTTTGTCTCTGCTACATTTAATTATCTTTTCTTTTCGAAACTACCAAACCTTGTAACGAATGTCTGTGCACCACAGCGCACCAAACCTCGCTAGTCTACTCACCGCACCAAACAAGGCTCCGTTAGCCTCCGGTGCTTTTAAGGTGTCATCCTGCCCATTGCTAATAAGGAAAATTAAATGTCTGCATTTGACACTCGCCCGTGCGTCGGTCCGGGCTTCCCTGCACACACACACATCTAACTGATTCCGAGAAGTAGTAGCAAGTTAATTAAAACTGTACCACTTGACAGGTATTAAAATTCAATTTTACCTTCATATGGATTTTTGCTACTCGCTAGCCCAAAACGGCCGGTGCAAATGTCTTTTCCAAAAGTTTTCCCTTACTGACTGGGGGGCGGAACGCTGTGCTAGCGATAGCAGGTGCCGAAATTAAATTTGGGAAGAAGAAAAAACCTACGTTCCTTATCAAAAGGTCTACTTTTGTGATCATCGGCACAGTCCTAAGTAAATGTATCACCCACCGTAATAGTTTTTTTCCCGGACTCATGCATATCGATATTTCCTATTTGATATTTACTTTTCAAACATTTGATCAACTTGCTTTGCTCTTTAACCTTTCAAATGGCTTGTCATCTACGCCCTACACTACATACAGCTGAAAAGACAATCGTATGCATTGAAGATCAAAACCCTGGTTTTATGTAGAGTCTAGTATTTCCAGGCAGTCCACAGACAGAATCGTGGTAGGCCCAAAGTGAGAAAAGGCCATAACGGCGCAAGACAATCGGGGATTGTAACAGAACGTCAGGACCACGAAACGGTACAAACTTTGCTTATTTCAGCCACCTTCATACGTTTTCATACATAGAACGCCTAAAAGTATGCATCTTGTAATACATGTTCAATGATTCATTATTACAGATTATCAAGTTCAATCCATTCTGGATTATTTTCAAGCTTAAATGTAAAGTTCATAAATGAAGTTTCTTTTTTGCTGCCAATATATTATTACATTCATTTATAAAAAAAAAATCAAGTTGTTGCTCACCTACCCGCTTTAAACAACCCTGCCTTCTACAGGGAGATTGGGATGGACCGATGGCCTTTCGAGGTTTTAGTGCCAGGAAATACTCCTACAGGACGAAGTGAGGGATGAGAAATAATTACAAAAATCGACTTTAGCTTGGAATTACATTCAAACAGACAGGAAAACCTTAAACTCTATAGATGAAGGATCTTCTTCATTCTAACTATTCTACCAGAGTAGCAAACAAAAGAACCTTAAGTAATAGTTTTCTGATAATCCACTAAGTATAAAATATCTTCAGAAAGCATGAAAACCTATTATACAAGCCTCCAATTTTGGTATATTGTCTGCGGCCTCTTAAAGTAACCAACTGGTTTCAACTGCTCGATTTCCTTATAAGAGTCGCAACCCTTTTTCAAGTGAACTCTTGCCTCATTGCTCTTTCTATTCCTCTATTTAACACTCACGCAAAACAGGAACCACTGAGCTTCTAGGTGCCTGTGGTAGGAAATGAATTTGAGAATTCCCTTCTTGCCCTCTACCCAACATCGCACCGATTTCAGTGCTTCAGTGCGATTTCATTTTCCCAACCGCGCACCGTGCGGTCAGTGAAAGCTAGCGTAACAGGCGAAAATCTTGTATGATTTATTTCTTCGAACCCCTTTCAAAAACGCATGCACGCCCGTGTCACTCTCTATCTGCACCTCAACATCTCATTTCCACGGGCATCGCCTCGGAAAACCCGCAAAATACTAGTTAATGCAATGCACGATTGCCGTTGACCTCAAACATCCTTGCACCGGGACGAAACAGGTTCCAGGTTTCGTCAGCCCGATCCCAAAAACCCCACATCATCGATGCAAAGCGTTGCCTTTTTAACCATCCCTGGCAAAGACAGTCGCTCCGGTGTGGATTGGGAGCAAGGCTTGTTAAATAATATTCCCCAGCCAGTGGCCAGTGCTCGTCCCGAACGCGGGCGCCACTGTGCTACAACAGCTGCTACAGCAGGAGTGGAACGCATTTTGCTGATGCTCTACAACGTCTACTAAAAAGCCAAACCGACCACTCTTTCGGTATTAGCGAGCCCTTTCGCCGGGCATTAACAGAGGCATTTGGTGGCTTCCGAACGTTGGTCGTACGTTGCTCACCCGGTGACGCTGTTTTGAAGATGTGACCGATGCCACGCTCACAGCCACGGTTCGGTTCGGTTTTCTCGGTCACATAATTTTATCGCACAATTATACATGCAGCGCTCGGCTGCCCCGGACATTGTGTGTGTGTGTGTGTGTGTGTGGTGAGGGGCTTGGATGTCTACGCCCACGACAAGCTCACGACATCACGCAAACGCTGCTGGAAAAGCGTAAGGATTTGCATCTGCGCGCAGCTCAAGCGGTAACCGTACGTTCAATAGCCGAACAGCGCGTAGTGTATTAGCATATTTTGGACTGTCGGGCACAAAAGGATAACGTCGATCCGTGTGATTCGGATGAGAAACTGCAGTCAGTATTATCGTTTGTGGGGGGAGGGCACAAATTATTGTGCATTTGGCAATCAACCGGGCTTGTTGATTATTATTGTACGAATGTCATAAAGAATGGCGGTCTGTTGCATCAAGTCTTGGAAGAGTGATTGAACGGATCACCTTAATATTATCTCAATTTTCACACATTTGAAGGTTTTCAAGTCGTTTTCATTATAATTCACGACTCGTTGAAATCGTATTAAGCTCTCATATTAAATTTCATCTATGATGCACATTTTTAAACCTAGCGGTCACAAAACGCTTGAAGTTATGCAAATCTCTTACGCGATTAATTACATGTTCTTCATCCTTGGTACTTCAACCTAGAAAGGTATCGATCAGTAAATTCTGACTTTCCATGACGTGCTTTTAGCCTAATTTGTCAGTTCTGCGTACAAGGAGTCCGAATAGATGGGATTTAAGCCTTGATCCTGCCGCGCGAATACCGGCGCCGTTATGGCCTGGGGCACCGGATAGCCCTAAAAATTACAAACTTTCCTTTAAATCTGTCAAGCACCGTAGACATGTTGATGCCCATCATGGTTAAGTTAGCCATAATGCGTATAAAAGAATTCCTGCTCAACGTTAACACATCATGCCAAGTAGAAAAAATATGAATTGCATACATTAAGACGAATTCAAGCGATATTTTATCCTTTTCTTCCAAACTGGCTCTAAAATTTGTGTATAATTGTGAAATTTAACTTCTAGAAATTATCAACAGTCAAAACATACTTAATCCATCATAGACTTTTACTTTGACATAATTTATGAAATGACCCTATTTTGTATGTGCCGTCTGCTTATTCCATTTTTGCTTCTTTTACGATTATTCGTTCATTAAAGCCCTTGATCTGAAGTACTATCTGCACCAAGGCCTCAAACTTAATGAACCACCACTTTTATTCCCATTTTGTCCCCAAAATTACACTCCCACCACAGTAGAGCGAAGTTAATTTGCACTTTTCACCACTCAGTCCGTCGAGTTCGCTGCAGTGGCGGAAAATTATTTATTACTTTACCATCCTTGCATACCGTCCCAAAGCACCGAAACAACCCCACCGATTGTGACAAACAAATGACGGAATTTGATTGAAATTGTTCCAAACTTATCTCTCCCTCATGTTGCCCGGAACTACACCGTGACCCCGTGCACAAGTGCCCTGCTCAACCGCGATTCCCACCCACCCATCAACAGTCAGCCGGCAAACATTCCCAAGAATAGCCACCTTCGTTTTTCCTTGGATGAATTATTCATTTCCTGCTTAACAAAAAGCGAAAGCTCTCCATCGAACGGCAGCACAAGCAAGTGGATGCAGGCAGAAAAGAAAAGAGTGTGATAGAGCAACAACAAAAAAAAAAGAATTACTTACTAACTACTTCATGGGAACAAACTGGCCCACAACGGTCCCCGTTGCGAATCGCATCAAACCGGGGGGGAGGAGGGGCTTTTTGGCCACTAGCAGGCGTTTGGGCAGTGAGCGAGAAAAGTAGCATCCTTTCGGAAAGCCGACAAAGATGAACGATCAAATTACTCGGCTTGGGTGGCCGGCGGTGTCCAAAACTAATAGCTAAGTTTCATTCAATTGGTTAAAAACTTGTACCATCCCGGGGAACGATCTAACTTTTGCTGTTCACCATTCGCTTTCCCGTTCCCGGCTGGAGCAGCGCTTGCCGGTGCTAAATTGTTCCTTTCATCAACGACGATGAATTTATACTGTTTTGTAAATTTTGAATGCAAAACTGCCCTGTCTTTCTATGCAGTTTTTTGTTTTGTTTTAACGATAAACATGGTCGAGGGTAGATGAATATGAAACAGCTCAGAAAGTGGATCATTTATTGTTGGGAAAATGCATTTCATAATGAGTATATGTAACAAGACCAAACAGGATAAGAATATCTGAAAGAAAGAGATAATTGCATTGTTCAACTCGAAAACATTTCTTTACATAAAATGTAAACAAGCATAAAAGCGCACAACAAATTATTTGACTTGAAACGCTTGGAATTTATTTATTTATTTATTTATTTATTTATTTAGTTCATATTGTCCGCCAATGATGGTTCAACAATGTTCATTAACACTTAAAGGGAAAGCGAGGATGACAGTCAGGATTAGGTGGCAAGGAAAGAGACTTCTCGAAGACGGACACGAAAACGAGACAAGGAGACATTATAGTCGAACAGGTGATAGCACTTGTTGAAAGCCGACAAAGCTCGTAGCAGAGGATCGTTCGAACCGTAACGGGTGTGGCGGGATGGGATATAAAGGGGAGGTCTATCGCGGAGGCGACGGGAAGGAGCATAAAGGGGGATGGCAAACAGAAGAGAAGGGACATCAAGTTCATTTAACAGGAGACCTGCAATGAAGCTAGCACGGATATGGAAATGCCTATCCTCAATGGTTTCTAGCCCAAGAAGACGGCAACGGACTGGATAGGGAGGGAGAGCAAGATGATAGCCGTTAAGGAAGCGACGAACAGCCACACGAGTGAATTTGCGCTGAACACTCTCCAGTCTTGCCATCGCAGTGGAGCCTGGGGGAGACCAGACTACAGCCGCGTATTCCAAGGAGGATCGCACCCAACAGCAGTACAGGGACTTCAAGCAGAGGGGATCGCGGATTTCGGACGATAGCCTAATGATCAGACCCAGTGATTTATTAGCCTTGCTAATTACATAATCAACGTGGGAACTGAAGGACAGCGTTTCGTCGAGCCACACACCTAGATCTTTTACAGAGGATACACGACGTATTACTGTATCACAGAGGGTGTAGCTAAACGGGAAACGAGAACGAGAACGAGAAAACGAGATCACACAACACTTATCGGGGGACAGGAGTAGGCCATTCTTACGACACCAAACAGAGAAGGAATCAAGTACAGTTTGGAGAAGACAACAGTCAGCAGACGAGGACACAGGAAGGAAGATCTTAAGATCGTCTGCGTAAAACAGAAAACCTTCGGCGGGGAGGATGGAAACACAGTCATTAACAAATAACAGAAATAAAATAGGACTAAGGACACTACCTTGAGGAACACCCGAGGAACCTACGAAGGAATCGGACAGACAAGACGAAACTCTAACTCTATACGATCTCGCAACCAGGTAAGTCTTCAGCCAGGACAGTAAACGACCCCCGATACCAAGTCTTTCGAGTTTGGCAATCAGCAGATCGAGAGGAACACTGTCAAAGGCAGTACTGAAGTCGGTGTATACGACGTCAGTTTGACCACCGGATGACATGTTCGATAGAGCAGAGGATACAAGACACATAAGGTTGGAGGAAGTTGTGCGTTTGGGAATGAATCCATGTTGGCGCGGGGATAGGTGACCAACAATGATAGGAAGGATGGAGGAGAGAATAATTGATTCAAGGATTTTGGAAATGGGGGGGAGTAGTGAAATACCACGGTAATTGGAGCATACAGAGCGGTCACCTTTTTTGAAAAGGGGGACCAGCCAAGCAGACTTCCAAATGGTAGGAAAGGAACCCTCATTGATGGATCTCACAAAGACGCGAGTCAAAAGGGGAGCAAAAAAGGAAGCACATTTCTTAAGGACAGAGGAAGGGATACCATCAGGACCAGGCGAGTAGGACAACTTGATCTTTGACAGGGCAGACAATACAGAGGGAACATCAACGTGAACATCGTTTAGGGAGAAGACGTCACAAGGGGTGTACGATAGACCGTCGACTAAAGGCACTGCACTACTGCAAGGATCAACGAAAACACTAGAGAAGTGTTTGGCAAAGAGGCGGCATTGATCGAGAGGATTGGAGGCGGTTTCATCATTAAGGGATAGGATAGAAGGGATGCCGTTAGGATTACGACGCGCATTACTGAACCGCCAGAAAGATCTGGGGTCGGTTGTGAAGCGGTCTTGTAGCCGTACTACAAAGGACGCGTAGCGCCAACGGTTATAAGAGCGATAAGCGCTGGATGCATATTTAAAAATACGAAGCGTAGTCGGGTTACGGTTGCGACGATAATTACGAAAAGCTCGATTCCTGTCGGATTTCAGAGTGCGCAACGATCTGTTCGACCATGGGGGGTGAGGAGGGGGATAGAGGAAGGGACAACAGGAAGGAAAGGCAGCGGTGATCTTCTCATTGAACTTGGAGACAGCAGCATCGATGTTGCAGGATTCCTCGATGAAAGACCAGTCGACAGCCGACAGGACGGCAATAAGTCTCGAATGGTTCATTTTCCGGAAGTTGAATCCACGGAGACCACGGTCACTGCGAGGTAGATGAGCGGCTGGGGGTGACGGAACCGAAATAGTGGTCTCCAGTGCGGGGTGATGCAGGTCGATAGGCACAAGGGGGCATGGTGCGGAATGAACAAACGAACAGCTTTCAGCGGCGGCAGGGTTAGCGAAAAGTAAATCCAGCTGGCGATCGCGATGATTTTTCACCCCTGACAATTGCAGCAATCCATTGTAGGTCATGCCATCGATGAGAGAGCAACCGGATGATGAATAGTTGGGCATGAAGTGGCGTGGTGGGTCGGTAGCGGCATGCCAGGTAATAGCTGGCATGTTGAAGTCACCAAACAGCAACAGTAGGTCGTTTTGCGACATACGTTCGGAAATGTCACATACACTCTCATGCAGATTGTCGAACACATCCACAGAGGAACTGCGTTCAGGAGCGATGTAGATAACACCGATGAACAGGCTGCAGCGATGAAGTTTTACGCACACCCACAGGAGCTCAAGCGATGAGAAAGCGTGACGTAACATGAAGCTGTTTAACGAAGCGGCACAAGCGATGAGCACACCTCCACCACGAGAGTGTATGCTGTTATCAGTACTTCGGTCGCAACGGTATACGATGAATTGCGTGTCAGCTAGTAGTGCGCTGGGTATCGATTCGTCGAGCCAGGTTTCGGTAAGTACCAATACATCGAGATCAGCCTCAGATAATGCGAGTCGGGTGTTGTTCAGCTTGGTGCGCAGTCCTCTGACGTTCTGGTAGTATAGGAGAAGCTCTAAGTTAGGAGCCTGTGCATGTGTCGGCGGAGTATCACGGAGAACACGTGTAGTTAAGGCAGTGGTGGCTCGGGCATAGTGGCGTGGTGCGGATCGGAGAGCGGCGGATTCAGGTGGTTGGGCGGCAAGTTGACTCGTGTACTGGTGGTCGGAAGTGGTTCCCGGGGTCCTGTGTGCCAAAAATTCTGTGCTGTTTGTGAAGTGCGGTGGTCGGTGAATTCACGGAACACTATACCGTTGTGCCAAGTGGATGGTGAAAGCGCCTTTTCTTTTAAGTCAGGCGACATCCCAACTTTAAAGGAGATAAAGCTGAGAGTGCCTGGATCCTTGTCACGTGGCACCAGTCTAATAGTGATGACGTCATCAGTACCTAGCTGAGAAGCCACCATCAGCTTGAAATCGGAGTCCGACACCGATGGAGCAATTCTGGTAAGGTATAACCAGAATTTCGGCCCGTTGGACACATTCAACGGGACGGTCAGCACGGTACGAGACGATGGTGAAATCGGTGCAGTGCCAACGTTGAGAGGTGGCGCAGAAACGGCATCAGGAGGCGTGAAATCGACAAGCCTACGTTTAGGCGCATTGCGGTTAGGAGCGTTTTGGGACGCTCGGTCCAGTTCACCGGGGCGGGAGCTTAATGGCGTTGCTGCGGCGGTTGATGATGTTAGTGGTGCGAGTGGCATCAACGTGTGCGTGTTGGAATTGCTCCTGTCAACAGCCGACAGTACATCAGCACGCACAGCATCCAAGACGGCAGTAAGACGACCGTCAAATTCACGAAGCAACTCGTCCTTCAGAACATCGAGAGCGGTATTGAGCTCATTGAATATAGCTCTACCGCTAAGCCGCGATGCGTTGCAACTTGCGCAAATCCAGAGGGCTTGAGCATCGGGCCGTGTGAATTCCGGAAGAGCAGCTTCGGGGACTCCAATACAACGAAGATGGTAAGATGTATCGCAGGAGCCCGCACACTTGTACAGTTCTTCGTTGTTTACAGGCAGGGAGCACGAAGGACAGGACGTAGCCATCGTAAACACTGAGCTGCACTGACACAGGAACGAAACGCACTAACACAAAACAAGAACGAGTGCGTGAAACGTCGAGGACGCTAGCTCGAATAATAGTCGATAACAGCGCGGTGATGCAACAAATCAGGCCGGAATCTGACACGAATTGAGGACAAGACACCAGTGCAACTATAGACAGCAAATTTCACACGGCAAGGCACGCAGAACACGTTGAAAACACGTAAAAACAACGGAGCTCGAAGAAGTACCAATCGAACGTGACGAAGTCCAAGATGGATCTCCCCTTTTTTTTTTTTTTTTTTTTTTTTTTTTTTTTTTTTTTTTTTTTTTTTTTTTTTTTTTTTTTTTTTTTTTTTTTTTTTTTTTTTTTTTTTTTTTTTTTTTTTTTTTTTTTTTTTTTTTTTTTTTTTTTTTACTGTGTACAGAAATGTGTATTTTTACTTTAAATTTTTCAATAAACAAAAACTTTTCTTAAACATATCACAATCGGTTTCAACTGATAAATCTGTCTTCCTTTTTTCTCTTACATGACCCCTACAGGTCTCGTTGTGGTTCTGAACTTTAAAACTATTGCAGTAGTAGTAGTAGAAGCTTTGCAGGAATTACGGTAAACGCCTTATTGGCGCAGGAATCGCTTAATGCTTCCCCCCGTCACCATTCTTTTCCTCCCCGATCCGCTCCAAATACGCTTCCCACAGCCGGTCCCGATAGAGCCGTGCCGTTTCGGACGGTGTTTTCGAGGCCAAAATGCCACGCCCAACCACACATACGTCCGCACCCCGTTCCTTAACTACCCGCTCGGGGCTATCGTACAGCTGACCGAGCCCGTCGACACCTTCCTGCAGCTTAACGCCCGGCGTCAGCTGCAGCAAACCGGGCGACGCAACCAGATCCTTGCTTTGACACACGATACCCGCCACAAAGTCGGTATCCATCTCGGTCGCCATCTTCATCGTGGCGCTCGCATACTTCTCGTCCGTCAGCGCACCCTCGGTACTCATCTCGGCCAGCAGAAAAACGCCCCGTGCGGCCACCGCCGTCTTATCCAGCCCGATCGCCGACTTTAAGCCCTTCAGTATGCCCTGGCCGGGCAGTGCGTGCACGGTAACGAGATCTGCCCAGTCAGCGATACGGTACACCCCGGCACCATACTGCTGTGCGACCGTATTGCCAATGTCAGCAAATTTACGATCCTCCAGCAGGAGGAAGTTGTGCTGCCGGGCGAGCGACTGCAGCGAACGGACGAACTGCTCGCTAAAGTCCGCCACAATGTCACAGTGCGTTTTCAGCAGACATATGTAGGGGCCGACCGCATCGGCAAGGTTAAGGATTTCCTCACTGTTCGTCAGGTCGGCCGCTAGGCAAAGCATCGTTTTTTTCGTTGCCATTAGCTTGAACAGTTCCTTCGCTAGCGGACACTTGGCCAGATCGGTGCGTGCCTCGAAGCTCATCCGCGTGCGGCACAGATCGTTCACGACCGTGGTACCGTTCTTGATGAAGGAACCGTCGCTACGGATCTGGCAAGCGTCGATGTATTTCGCAACCGCCTTTACCGTGCTTTCCTCGATCAGTTTTGCTTCGAGCAATGTTTGCAGCAGATAGGACAGCGTGAACAGCGAGTGCATCCGGACGCCACGTTCTTCCGTGTTCTGTGCACCGCCCTGTTCACGATCGACCACAACGATCGCATCGGTTACGACCAAACCCTCGGACCGCAAATCGTCCACCGTTTCCAAAATGCTCGAGCCGGACGTTACCACATCCTCGATGATGAGACACCCATCGCCGGCACCGAACTTGCCCTCGATCAATTTTTTCGTACCATACTTTTTCGCCTCCTTACGCCGGATCAGCATCGGTTTATTGGCCTTAATTGAAATGAGCGTTGCCAGTGGTAACGCTGTGTACGGGACGCCACACAAATGCACACCGGACGTGTTTAGCTTCTTGTCGTTGATGAACTCCTGCAGCATATCCGCCAGTGTGTCCATCACATCCGGGTGGCTTACGATCACGCGCAAATCAAAGTAAACCGGCGAGTTGATGCCGACCTTCATCTTAAAATCACCAAACTTGAACGCATTGATTTCGAACAGCTTGATCGCCAGCTCTTTCATCTTCGAAGCGCACACCATTTTGCTGCCGGCTTTTTAACACCTTTTTTCGGTTGTTGCGAACTGCTCGCAATAAGCACGTGGTTTGCGGAACCCAATGGGGAGCGTCAAGTTCGTTTCGCTGCTGGAAGGGTAGCGTAGCGTTACACCTTTCAAGCACGTTTTGTTCCACACACCAACGGGGAGGACGTGTGATCGTTATCACTGGCACTAACACTTGCACTAAAAGCTTCACGCTTTCACTGTACAGCTTATTTGTTTTGTTTGTAAATCTATTGGATGGAGACGGCCGCGAGTGACAACAGCAGGCAAACCAACGCCGGCGTACTGACGGACAGACGATGATGGAATGTTGGAACAACTGCTGCAGCCCCCTGAAGTTATGCAAACACAAGACAATCTAATTTTATTTTTCGTATTTCTATGATTACAAATTTCAATTAACTAACCATTACAATTTTTAGCTAGAAATATCTATTTGACGGTCGTTAAAAACACTTATGCTCCCGTTAAAGCTCAGCTCACCTCAACACCACTCATAAGACATCTAAAAGACGTGCTAGAATGCGAGAATGCGAAGAAATTCGATTCGATGTTATGCGGCTTGACACTATTTTGTTCCAGTGAACCACAACACCATGTTGATGCCCTTCTTGCAGCAGTTGTGATTGCAGGAAGAAGAAAAAACCACCTCACAAACCAGTTGTCTGACATTTCGGAACCAAGCACAATGCACAGCAATCACCTTTTGATGAAAGTCAAACCAAATGTTAAGGAGGTACTGTTGCTTCGTACTGCAGTAATGTCAAACGGCGTCCTGACACCATGTCATTTTGATATTGTTTCCGGTTTCGTACACATTGGCACACAACGTTCGGCATTGGGTAAGATCACGGTTGAGTATAGTAATTTCCATCATGCTGCTTTGTATGTAAAACACATGTATCGGTCGCGTAATAAGAGCCAGTCGTTAGCTTTGGATGGGCAGAACAGCAACCAAAGATAATAATCCAAATGCAAATGGTTAAATTGCATCTTCAAAGGACCAACTACTGGTTCATGAATTATATTTTACATGGAAGTGAATCCTTTTTTTCATACATGATGGTAAAATTGTGTCCCGGTTTGCGCGGTAGCTAAAAAAAAACAAGGATTAATTTGGGTTTGAATGCTGCTCGATGCCCAGAGACTTAGTATATTGAAGTATGCTGTACTAAATGCATAACTTTAGGCGCATGACTTTTGCATCAGTGTTTTTTCTCAAATTGACTTTCACCATATTAAGCTTCTTAGAGAGTTTAATCTAAAATGAATGTAATATATGCACCTCTACTGTATTTCACCCCTGTTATTACCCCTGAAAGTATACAATAACAAACTTTCATGGTCGAAGAAAGAGTAACGGTCATGCTCCATTTCCCATCGAACAGAAGGATGACTATCTACTAGACAACTTATAATTCCATACATTCTAAGAATAAATTCAAAACAAAACTAATGTTCGAAAAATGGGTTTGGTGTTTCTTCAAAATAGAAAGTACTAATTTAAGAGTATAAACTAATGCCTATGGTCACGTTGCGCCCATCCACGAACAGACTTCCCTGCACAATCGAACACATTCTCCCGCAGCTTACTTTCTTTCACTTTTGTCGTCCGGAAGATTGTTAAAATGAACCCAAGCCTTCTGCACCGAACACCAAACGCTTATGCCCGCTGGCCACTGCCGAGGT
Organism: Anopheles stephensi; assembly: GCF_013141755.1. Classification (NCBI taxonomy): domain Eukaryota; kingdom Metazoa; phylum Arthropoda; class Insecta; order Diptera; family Culicidae; genus Anopheles; species Anopheles stephensi. The sequence continues at coordinate 20,732,268 of NC_050202.1, forward strand.
TATAATGACTTCCAGCTTTATCTCGTACGGAAAATCAGGTTTTGCTATCAAAGGATTCGGACCCTGGGTTCTCGAGGCGAGTCCAAACCCCAAGATGCCATTAATCTTTTGCTCGTCCTACTGAACCGAACGATACACATCCGCAAAGGTTTCGTGCTGCCCCACCCCTTCGGTCCACTAATCGGCTCACACTTCCCCAGAGAGCTAAGGCCGCTCGCTCCTCGGTGCAAGATGGTCTAGTTTGATAAAAATTCTTCAACCCCTAGCCGGTGGAAGAGTAAATAACCGTGGAGCGTGCACACACACGCACACGAATACTTTAGCCGTTCGGAACCGGCCGTCACTCCAATCAAGCAACATCGTTGATTAACAGCAAGATAGCGCGCGAACGTTGCAGTGCAATGAATGCAAGGCGGTTGAATCATCTTCAACTTTGCATGGTAACGCCACGGCAAGGAAAGAATCAAACAGCAAATGAGAAGAAGGCAAAGGCGATATAAATACATCCACACACAAAAAAAAAATCTTGCAAAAGCCTCACGAGCTGTGGGTGGTCGAATGGAATGGAATCATTTAATTCCGTTGCTTCGAACCTGCAGCAGCAGATAGCCGTGGTCCGCGCCAACACACCAAACATCAAAAGGTGGCACGATAACTAGCCACAGGAGGTTGAATGAAAGAGAATTGAAAAAGAGCCATCCGGTGCACCCGGTTTGAAATGAAAATTAATGAATGATAGTAAAATGTACAACAATTATTGCACCTTCTCGTCCCGGTGATAAAGGCTTATGAATAGTGCTTTGATTACGAGGGTTGGTTTTTCTTGTGAGTTTTTTTTTTACTACAAGAAAGGTACTAAAGGTGGTAGGAAGGAAGGAAAGATTTATTTTACAGGAAAAACGAACTCTTTGGTATAGTATTGTGCTATTAACGCTTTAAAGAAACCCGACGCTGCAAATAATAAGGATAAAATATTAGCTTTGCATACATTTAGGCGCCTTTTGGATATTTCGTTTTTTAAATTATAAAAAGAGAAGTGTGAATTAAAAACCTCATTTTAAAAGTAATTTAAACTGCAAATAAGTAGGAAAAGTTAACTGCCTTCCATACCTTTAGCAGCTGTGTAGGGGTTTTATTGAAAAATCTTGAATTATAACTTTGGCTCAAAGCATTTTAATTTTTTTATATTTTAATTATGATGGCAAATGAGATTGGTTAAAAGTAGATACATTTGAAATTAAAGCAAAATACAAAAAAAACCTACGAGAAAAAAAATTAACTGCGAAAAATTAAATAAAGCTATTCAGCGTTGCATACATTAAGGCGTCTTTCAGAGCTTGTAATGATTCAAACTCCAGATATGCTGAAATAAGTGCCCACGTTGCATACCTTTAGGCGCTTTATTAGACTTGTACTGTTAAATCTACATTTATAACTTTATTTTTTTAAAGATATAATTGAAATTATAGTATATGACAAAAAATAAGCAAATTCGTTAAACAGCTATCTTAGCTGGCAATATAAACGGAACATTATTGGCATTTGCATACATTTAGGCGCAATTATAGTGCTGTGCTGTTTTTTCTTATAGTATTTAAAGGAAAATTTATTTTAAAAAAACAGGAAACAAACGGTTTCTTTTAACTGTTTAACAACTTGAAGCAGCTATTTAACAACGATAAACGAGCTAAGCGCCCTCATGAAGAATAGTATGCTTTTTTCACTTCTTCAAAGTTAAAAAAGGTACCAACCGAGCAAGTCCACCAACTACCAACTCTCATTACTAAAATTAGCTCAATTTTCTTGATGTTCCCGCATCCGTGTCCGTTTCAGCCACCATCTTGTACAACGCCACCACCATCCATAAACCACCAAAACCCCGGAACGAACGGGTTTCACTCTACACGTGTAAGGCTGTGTGTGTGTGTGTGTGTGTGTGTGTGTGTGTGTGTGTGTGTGGATAAAAAGCTTTCTTACTGCTGATCTCCCACTTTTCCTTCCCACAGTGTCTTCACAGAAATGCATGTTTGCAACGATTTCCATCCTTAATTTCTCTCTCTCTCTCTTTTTCTTCCCTTTCTACCCCTTGCTTGCAACAACTTGCTAGTAAAAGCTCGAAAAGCAGCTAGCAAGCAAAAAAAAAGGAGCTAGAGAAACGTACCATAAACACACTTTGCCATAAAAAAGGCCAACTTCATTACCTTTCAAGGCGTTCCGGAAGTTGCACACATACACACATACATATGCACATCGTGTCTTGGATGGTTCGTCCCTTCCCACGATTGCTGCATGGTGGTGATCTACCATCCAATTCCACCCCACCTTTCTCCAGCACCACCTCCACCCAGGGCACCCAAGCCAAAAAGTCAAAAGCGTAACAAAGTTAGCGTGGAAGCGCGTCTTTGGTCGGGCCAAATAAAAAGTGCAGGATACATTATGGCATCGATCCGGAACGATGAGAGGAAGCGAATGACATTCAAGCGAATGGAAGAAGATGGAGGGCTCAGCTTGCACCCAGCACCGTGAACGGAACGGAACGTGAAACTTTTTTACATATTTTGAAAGGTTTCCGCTTTTTGTTGCCGATGTGTTTGGATTTCGGTTTGAGTTTTCAGCTTCCGTGCCCTTCTTTGCGGGTTCTTAGACATGAAGCTGCTGCATACGAAAAACCAAACGAGGAAATTGGAGCATGTGTGTGAGTGGATCGGGGTTACCTTTTTGCAAAACCCCCGTAGTCCGGAGTAATACGGTTTAATAGCTGATGTGCAACAGATATCTTCAGCCGTCACGCGAAAGAAAGCATTCTTTAAGAAGTTTTAAATTTCATTTTGAGGTTCGGAAAATGGGGACTTTTTTCCCCCCACCCTGTGGGGTGGCAATGCGTTTCCCACGGGTTTGAAAATTATTTACCACCAATATGCAAATTCCAACTGCACTGCTAACCGGCTGTCGCGTACAGGGAGGAACACTTTTATCATTTTACACACGCAAAAAGTTGCCCAAAACTATCGCAATATCGTTTGCCACGAAACAATTTCCACCAAACTTCCGGTGAGCTGCACCGTGCGCACAAACTCCAGTTGCATCCTGCGTGCAGCGTGCGGGGAGCGCACCGTTGCCAAACATTAAAATGGGGAAACTTTTTCAACAGGCTTCCATGCCCGTGAAAATAAAATAAAAACCCATTCACAAAAATACCCATGGAGTGGAACCTCCGCGGCAGCAACAGGGTAGTTTGAAGTTATTTCTCAAGTTATCTACAACAACCGATGGAATTATAGCAAAAAAAATAATTTAATATTTCTTTCCCCAAAAACACACACTCGCGTACCCTTGATGCACGAAGCTTCAAACAACTACATCAACCCAGCTAAAGAACTTCGGGGCTGCATTACGTGGCGAAAAATTGTGCTTATGTCTTACTGGTGTCGTTGGTTGGGTTCAGTATAGTCGAACGTCAGCTGGGGGTTTTCCACTCACGGATGGAGTTAACCAAAAGCGCTGATTGTTCCGTTTTGGGTGAATTGTTTTTTAGGTACAGATTTTACGTGCACCATCAAAAGTTTGAGGCCGTTTGTGAGAAACTAAAACGGTAGTAGTACGGTTAACATGTTGGCAAGACATTCCTGTGTATATTTTTTATTTTTTTTCTTCTGCATGCCTTTATGGGAAGGTTTGTGCATAGGCGTAAAAATTATGCTACAGTAAAGTACTCTCGTGCAGAAAATAATTACCCCGGCAATAGGCTTTTGGGCAGTTCACGTTTCCTTGTCATTTTTCAAAAGCTCATTCGTATGGTATGAAATAAGTTAAAATATTTAAGCAAATGCCATATTAGCTTTAGGATTGTTTAATTAACTCTTAAAAACACGCACTAAGATAGATTGTAGTTGGTTGGAAGGTTTTAAATAGTTAATTTCAATTAAATTCTTTAATAAATGCAAGACCTACGTATTCAGGTACGAGTTTGCGCCGAAATGTATGCAATAAAGAGTACATCTGATCAGAGTCTGGTCTTAGAAGTACTCAAAAAAAATAGAACGTTAACAGTTGATCAGCAGCAGCTTTCAAGGTAAAACAGATCACGAATTGCAATTGAAGTTTGGTTTAAACTAGCTAGTTTCATATCTGTCTGAAATCGTTGGCTTAAGTGAAACACGTCGTGCTCTTGTTAAAAATCCTAATAGAAAACAGATTTCGGCTACCCAACGACATAGTACAGAAGACATTTGCTTGTGTTTGTATCCCATACATCAAAAAACGGCATAACTCAAAATGAGCTGCTGCCGTCGGTAAAATTTCTATCAGTCGGTAGGTGCGTCATCGAACTGTTAAAATCCCAGGCAAAGACCACAATGCGTCTTTGATAAACCTCAATCCGAGGACCTTTATGAATTTTTCTGTGACAAAGACGGAGAAGCAACCGATTGCCAAGAGCTAAAAACGGCAGCCATACTCAGGGGACCCCAAGCAATACGGCCAGACCGTTCTACAAGAATAAAACAGAATGTTTCTTAGATTCATGACTTGAGTTACCGGTTTCACTACATTATTTTTTATAACTTTTAATTTAATTTTATATATTTTCTTCACCGTTCAAATTTCTTCTAAGCTAGGCAAATATTACGAAAAATGCTTCAATCGTAATTCTAATTTTAAGTCAATCCCAAAGATTTATTTAAAAAGCAATTAGAGTTAAGCAAATGCTTACAAACGTATCATAAGTTGTAAATAAGTAAAACCTTTAAGTTTTAATGAATTTATAAGATGAAGTGTACTATTTTATTGCATGACAGCTAAATGTAAAATAATTAATAAAACCACGTTGAAACTAATTTATGCACTTGATAACGCCTAAATGTATGCAATCTAAAATACCAAACACAATGTTGTGAATGAAAAAAATATATGTAACTTCTGTTTCGAACTTTTTTAACGTTAAAAACATAAATATAGGTTTTCATCTCGCCTTTCGCATTTCGATCATATTTTGATAGAAATCACAAGCTAAATGATTTCCAGCTACCGATGGTAATGGTTAGTATCAATAAATTGGAGGGTCATCCGATCGATAGTAATTTGATTTTCGAAACCCACGCTAAACAGTCCATCAGACAGTCCAACGCTGATTCTATTATCAGTTCATCATCGGAAGCTTCGACGGTCGCACGCCGGAAACTGGTCACCCGTTACCATTAGCGCCAAGCGATTAGATAGTTCGGGCCGTTTGCATACATTTACCGTACCCATAAGATCACGAGGCCGCTTAAGATTTCATGCTCTCAAGTGCCTTTCAATTACGCATAACCGAATGCCTCGATACGCGACCGCTATGATTCGATTAGTGCAAACAGTCAGTGACAAAACAGCGGGGGAAAGAAGGGCTGAAACGACCGACCAGCGTCAGATCATCAGCAGCGTTATTTACCCTTCCAGCTTAGCTGTTGCCGTTGCCGTTCAGGTGTGATGTGGCTTAACGGTGCATGTGAGAGAAGTTAATGCTCCGTGTTGGATTTTAATTTTACAGTCCTTTTGTTTATGGTAGTTTATTCATTTCTTGCGATTTATTATTTGTAAGGAAATTTATACAAAAAGATGGCTTAAAACAATTTCATTACGTATACAAATTGCATAATTTTAGGCTCTTGTTACCAATGTGTTGATTTTTTTAAGTAATTTGAGATCATAACGTTTTCATGGCTCCAATTAGTAAAACACTTGTTTCGTTCCTGATTTTATTTCCTAGTTTATTGCGGCCTATTCCTATTTACCTCTGTATTCTCCCCACACTGACTGTTTTATTCCAAACAAATGCTCGCTGTCCCGAGGACTCTCTAGGGTCTCATCAGTAGATCAGTAGATCCTACTCACCTTGCATCACCAGTGCCATCCAGTACGAGAGCTCATTACGGCGTAATTTCTCATGGCAACAGTTTTAATAAAGATGTCCTACCTACGCCATGGCCACGACTACTGTGCCCACAGCTGCACACTGGTCATGGCACGACCCACACAGAACAGGATTCCAAAGCGCACACACCACACTAACTGGTTGCTAGCATAACTTGCGCGGCCTTAATGCTAACACTTCATAAACTTTGCCCCATCTCCTCGGTTGAACCCGATCGGAATTGCATATCGTGATGCCCTCCCCCCAAACGATGCAATGCATTTGCACCCCGATTCGTGCCAGTGTCTGTTGCTACTTGAACTGTTTAGCCGTTTGAACTCGCGGGCATTATAATTTAGCCAGAATCTCCAACAGTCCACGGTACAGATTTCCGGTGTTCCGAGTAGTCTGGCGTCACGTCCTTGCACCTTTGCACTCGTGTCGTTGCTTTTAATGCAGATATCACACAACCGCACACACACACACGCACACTAACGAGCTAGCTAGTGTAGTGTGAAAGGCTTGTTCAACGTTTTCCCCCCAGAAAGGGTTCGAAACAGCATTTCGAGGGGAAATTTTAAATTTATAACATGTAATTGATGTCTGAATAATGGAAGACAACAGCCGTTCGTTCCCGAAAGCTCACCCAGAACGCCCAGCCACCTTTCACTTTTTGGCTCATTCATTTCAGCCTCGCAGGAGGGGGGGGGGGGGGTTAACGAGCTGGGTGTAATTGAGGAGGAACAGTTTCGGGTCGAAAAATCATTCCACAGCAATTGCATTCGTACAAGCTACAGCGCACACCAAATGAATCGTAATGGTTCGTGAGTTTGGTACTGTGGTTGGACGAGTCCGAATGCCGGGGAGCGGAACAGTGACACATACACATACACCCCGTGTAGCTGCACTGCGCTGCACTTCTCATTTACATCCGCAAATCGGATAAGCAATTTGGGTTACAAATTTCTGGCAGGGGTTTGAATAATTTAGCATTGTTTCGTAATTACTTTAGCACACTGCCGAAAATGATCGGCACCCCGGGCCGACCGCGAGAAATTCAAGCGTTTGGGTGAATGAGTTGAGTACTGTTGAAGTTATTCGAAAGGATTTCAAGAATAGTTAACAAATTTTGCTTCCTTTATCAAATAAATTCGACTTTACATTCAGATAAGTGACTTGGTATTGCGAATTGCATAGCATTAGGCGCTTCAATGCTTTGTCGCCTTTTCGAAATGCTAAATTCATTCTGGAACGATGGTCATTAAACGGTGCGAATGAAAGGGACAAACATTGTGTTGTAGCTGATATGTTCGAGTTTTCCTAGACGGGGCCGGAAAGATTTTGATTCTAGACATCAGGGCAGGTATGTCGTTTTTGACGACAACCTCAGTACAGTGGATGCCCTACAGCTTGCAATCAAGTAAGAGTAATTGTCCAGAATACTGGATTCCAGAATACTGCCAGATGATTGAAACTTAGCATGCAGATTAGCTGACACAAGAAGGTGGCTCACTCGAGCTAATTCTCAAAAGCCCAACAATCCTGCAGCGAAGATGAGATCTTGATAGACATCACAGCTACACAATTTTGCCCAAAGTAAATGCTTGATCTATCAACCGATTCGTCAGAGACAACGGTCTTATGCTTTGATCCCCATCCCCATTATCCTTCAAATCCATATCCGCCATTCGTTTTATTTTATGTTATGTTGTCTTTGTTGTAAGTGTTTTAGGTAGTGAAACGGGTGATGCGTTGTCGGAGCTATATCATTCGAGGGCGATTTCCATACTGCCGTAAAAAGGAGGCAGGCTTTTTCGTCTGTAGCTATGTGCTCCAAGGCACCCCAGCTTTGATACGGCGGGTTGACATGTGTTGGCGTTGGGTTCGGGAGTAGTCGACGGGTACAGCCTCGTAAACAGTGGAGTCACTCCTGGTGTTACGAAATGGAATTCGCCGATCGCTTTTGGATTTGATGTTGACTTGATCGATCACGGGCTGTGTCATGGTTGGGCTACTTGGAGATCATTGCACTCAGATAAATTCATGTTTGTACTGTCCAAATAACAGTGCTTGTTTGTTTCAGTCCAGACCCACATCACAACACTACAATAGACAACCGAAACGAACCAACGCATAGAGCCACAGCAATCTTCTTCTTCCTGTATGACCATCACTTCGAACATGAGCAGCATATTACTAATTTATTGACAGGTCCATCTCTATCCGTAGGTAGATTACCACAGCAGCGGAAAAGTATAGACTGAGGCAGCAGCAGAACAAGCCACATCGCATAAAAGAAATGGATTTAAATAGTTGAAAATCATATTTAGCATAAAACGGAGTCAGCGATCGTAACAGTTCTCAGACGAACTTCAAATGCCTTAATTTTCATATAATAATCGAAAAAAGTGCATGACATCATTAACAGAAATAGAAATTTCCAGCTAATCAATCCAATAAGCCCTTGTTTTCTTCTCCAATCGCTTCAATTCGGGACGTATTCGCAAGCACTTTTTCAAGACTTAACATACTTCAATCTGTTGCACCAGTAAAGCACATCTGCAGAAAAGAAACCTATCCAGAATCGTTTCCTTGAAAGATAATATTCATAAAAAATGTGTGAACGCATTATCTGCTAAACAATAAGTATGAATATTTCAATCTCTGTTTCACCCGGTATCAACCTGTCTTCGCAATAGCCCAGTTTTACCCCATTGGATTAGCTAAGAACATTATCATTTTTATAATCATTTACACCACCACGAACGGTACGATAGCAACACCCTCAAATGGACAGTTTCCATCCACTTTCAAACGATTCCACTTATCCGATATTCGCTCATAAATAATTATTCCACCCCTTAAGTTTCCAGACGACTCGCTGCACGCCGAAACAGCACCATCGCCTAATCCAATATTGCATTTCCCAATTTCCCAATCGCAAACGTTCCACGCAATTTTCCTAAACCGTAATGCCGATATGCGCGCTTCGGGCGTGCTTAACGCGTACAACCATTCGAAAATGGCTAACATTTTCTTCGTTTCGATCCACCACCACAAATGCGCACCCGACGTGTATTCCTATCGAAAGTGGGCAATAGGATGGCACAACCGTGTACCGATTGCGATTGGGAACAACTTACCTGACTGTCGTTCCTTCTCATTCGCTCGCTTTCTCAGGGGGTTTTCCGAATGTGACAAAATTAATTTGAGTCACCCTGCTCGCTCTCTCTCTCTCTCTCTCTCTCGATCTTCCCTTTAACCTCAGATTACCCATCAGTTGCCAACGCAACAGCACCACTGTTGCACGAATTTTGCAGCTGCAGTCCAACGGGCGCCTTCTTTATCATTTTGTGGCGAATGTTACCATTTTATTCACACACACACACACACACACACACACGTGCATCCTGTTTTCTCGTCCGGCAACGTTCCAATTGAAATCGTGCAACAATTTTCCTAACCGACTCGTTTTCCTAAACGCAAAACGCTCAGCTGGGTGAATCCTTGGAATCCATCGCTGGCCCATAAAGGAATCGATATCGGCTTTGTTGAAGTGGTGGATAAATATAATCGTACCCGGTCCCTATCGAACCCTACGGTGGCGCGTGGAAATCGGTCCGGTTTCCCATTCAAACAACCTGCCCGTGAAATGAATGTCTGCTGGGCGTACGGTTTACCGCGAAGCTACCCGCGTGCTTAGCGATTGATCCACGCAAACGAAATCGATACGAACAATCATCGAAAACCCCCGTTTGGATAATGAATGCAGTCGTGAAACGGGCTGCGTTTTAAAATCGCTTTTCGTACGGTACAGGGCTGGCGCTGTTGCTGCCGGTGATGAGCATTAGTTATTTGACTGGCGTAAGGGCTTAAGGTAGCGCTGAAATTAAATCGATCAACCAATCAACACAAAGCAAACGTGATTGGTGGTGCTTTAAAATGTATAGATGATTGGCATTCGTTACATTTTCTTGTAAGTGTGGTCTCGTGAAATGGAAAACGGGTTAAAATTTACACGAAAAGCACCAATTTTTGACAGATAAAGAGCCAATTTGAAATAGTTGTCATCGCAGTTTTTTTTTTCAAATAATTTTATCATAAAAATTTATTTGTTTGTTATTTTTGCTATTTGTTTTAAGTACTGAAGCAGTATTTTTTATTGCGGAAGAAAGTAAATAATTTAGTATATAGAGTCAAAACTGAAGTTAAATCGATTAAGACGCTGAATAAATATAAAAAAAAACAATAAATTAACATCCTTAACCGTGCATGCCCGAAATATGGCAAATAACAAGGAGGAAATGCTATGTTAATTTTCTTCAATTGTTTTTTCGTGAATTTGTAATTCCTAGGCATCACATGTGGTGGTGATAATACGGCATCTGCCCGCACTAATAAATAAATAAGTAAATTTACATCTTTCATAAACTATTAAGGAAACATATAAAAATTTTGTTCCATCTTACTGATACAAATGCATGTCATTCAGTCTCGTTCAGTGGTTCAAATAACCTTATTTATTTATTTTTCGATCGAATAATAATGGATGGAGGCGCCCAGTACTTTATACAAATCGATAGCAATATTGAGTTACTTGCAATAAAAAATGCGGCATAAAATGACTAGACGAAAGAATTGTGTTTTTTTTGTTTAATTAAAAAATACATTTGGATAAAAAACTCGAGAAGGCCCTCACTGACAAAATTTGTTCGTCACTGTACGGTATACGCCTAAATTTGTGCAATCCGCAGTACTCGTTGCGAAAGCTTCACAGTGTGTTTTCAGTGTGGTCATAAATGGTTGAATAAAGTCGAATGAAATAATGCTTTTTATTCAATTCAAAACCCCTCCCTCCTACCCTGACCATTTATTTTGGCGATTGAGGACTAAGTAATAATTTTCGGACTTATAACTTGCACGGCGTTCTCGGACGGTAACGGAACATTGATTAGATGCATACTTGTTACCGGGCATAGTTAATTGATAAAGGAGGAAAAATAAAAATATCAGCATTGCAAATCACTTGTTACAATGTAGATTATCATTTATTATATATTATCATACATTATATCTACACGCTGTCTAGTAACAGTATTAAAGAACAATGCACAATGTTTATATCAAACAATTTTTTATCACTAGCTTCAGGGGTGTTCTAATCTAACTTATTCTAGAAATTAACAGTAATTACTGAATCTATTGTTGGTGTTCACTATATAAATTCAAATATTCAAAACAACTGCTTCATTCTTCAGAATGTCCCATGAAGCCTTTTGACTTTCCACGCAAATAAAATACACAGCAAATAGCTTCCAGTTACAATGTCACACACTCCACCCCCGGTGCTGCTGCCTTAAACACGAACCCCATCGTTTCACCGTACCGTAAAAGCACGATACTTCCATCCCGGATCCTGGCTGAACCGCTGTCGCCTTTCATGGAAGGTGTGCGCTCGTGCCCGGAAAACCCTGACCCGGCAAACGCCGTGGTTCATTAATCTTAATCTCATTTTAAGACCAAATTAATTTTAATTTAGTTATTAAAAGCGATTAAAGGAGGTGTTTGCATTTTTCATCATAATCTAGCACGAAAGGAAGGCTTCCGAGCAGGCAGTGGCCTCCGTTCCGTTTCGATAAAGCATCATCAGTTTATCAACCGACTGGGTTGTGCCGTGAGAAAATGGCACGAAATTATGCATCACGGGCTGGAAAGATGTCTAAATAAGGCATTGGAAGCAATGTTTCTTATTGCGAGAAAAAGTTTACGCACTTTCAGTCTAGCACTAGATTTTGTTTGTCTTTTTTGCTGATTATCCGTCATTAGATGCCTACATAATCTGTATGTTGACCGAAACCATTGTCGTACGTTCGTGCTTTGAGTATAAAGCAAAGCATTAACTAGCTCAAGGGCAGATTGCAAGCGGTGAAGGCACATAATCGATGCTAACATAAATAAAGCGTGACTATCCTTCGATGTTAAGATAATGAAGTTGACTATCTACAAAGGTGGTAGATTTTTACACGAAAGCCTTAAACCTAAATATGGATTAAAAATAAGTAAAAATTTAAAAACAAATTGTTGTCTTTGTTCGTTTACTAACATGCAAACCGTATTCTTGTTTTTTCGGATTGCATAGTTTTGGGCGCTCATCGCTCATGTCTAGTATCCTCTGACCCTAACACATTACAGCATGCAATGGACGGTGGATAAAATATTAAGATAAGAAAACTTCAAAGCACAAATTCTGTCCAACACTTGCTTAGCTTTTTGATGCGATAGGAATATCCACAGCTCCGTCCCACAGTTCTTCCCAAACTCCAAGAAACGTACAGCTCATTGCTGGTTGAAAGATAAACATCATATCGTACATTTCATTTACATTTTCAAAGAACTCATCGACTTACGAACCTTCTTCCATTGAGTAGTTCATTGCTTCTCGATCATTGGATGCAACATGCTTCAGGTGTTGAGCACCTGCTCAATAATTCGTAACGCTTCTGCAGTGTTTTCCCGCTTTGCAAAACACATTCGCTCTGGTCAGCTGCAGTTGCATTACGTGACACCGAATGTCTTGACCGCTTCTTCGCTTTTGCAAAAACTTCACCAATAATCCGCCCCAACACGTACGAAACGATACCGGACGTACCTGCCGTTCGTTTTTGGGTTCGATTTCGGGATGGAAAGTTTGTTTGCTCCTATTTAATTTATCTTGTCGACGTGCTCATGCTGCCGAGTGCGAACCTGGCCGGTGGGAAAACTTTCATTCCACCAACCCCTCCCTCCATCCCCAACTCCAAGGGGGCTTGAAAACATCGTAAAGAAGGTGGCACAGTCGGCGACACGACATTCGATTGGTTTAATTTAATGGAAAATCATACGTACGGGTCCTCCCGTTCACGTACGCTAAGGGAAAGGTGAAATGAAAGAAAAGAACAAAGCACACAAAGAGAGTGAAAGAGCGAGAGAGAGAGAGAGATCGAGAGATAGAGAAAAAAGGAAATAAATTATCGCACCTGTAATAAATTGCTTCTTCATCAGTGGGGAAATGGAGCGCATAGTTTTCATCCCCAAAGGCAAGGAAACTGCATACTTTTCCATCATAACCCAAGCAGAAACCAACCAGGGGGATGGAAAGCAGGTAGGTTGTGAACCTACACGAGGGGTGGGGGGGCGATCCCTTAACGGCCTGTGAGTCGCTTGATAGATTGCCGATTACTTCCGAACAGCCCAACCCAGTGTGTGTGTGTCCCATGAACCAGGAACTAGCAAACTTCAAACTACACACCCATCGGCTATTATTTAGAGCAAATTGAACTTTTCCTCTCGCTTTTCTTTGAAACGTTTGCCCAACGCCCGACGTTAAAGTACCGTACGGCACACGCCAGGTAAAACCCCAGAAACTTCAACGCACGCCACGGTCCTGTGTGTATGTAAACGTACAGCAGTATAGTTTTGTGAACTAGCGCAAAGTTTACACAAGTTTTCCTTTACACACTACCCCGAGGGGAAGCCACAGTACCCCAAACACCGAACGAGCAGATGCCTTGGGTTGGCTTGGCTAGGAAAAATAGATTATTTATTTACAGAACAGTTTGTTTATGGGCAAACGTCGAAAGAGTAAAGCCGCCTACCTCATTCTTCGCGTGTGATGTTTTGACAAGTTAATTAAAATACTATTGTTTTATGATTTTGAGCTTGTGGTAATTGAAATTAGTATTTCTTCATAATTAATGAGACAAAGAACGAAGGATAAGGAATGCTTTCTATAAAGAATTTCTTTAGAGAAGCAGGATATCAGGAAAAGGAAGCACAAGAAGCACTATACTCCAGAGCAAATGGCGTTTAATCACGCAAAATGCATTCTTTTTTTTGCTATACAACGATGGCTCGAAACCTTCTTTCGCAGTAAAAATAAAGCAACATGATACGCCTCAAAGTATGCAATCGTTTTCAAAAGTTTCGATGATCTACGGGGAAGCAGTCAGTTTTGTTTCGTCCCAAAGTTATTTGATAGCATTACCAAATACTTTAGTGTCATGTAAGGTCCGCGTATCTTTTTTGAAACAGATATTAGTAAGTTGTTACAGTATAAAGTACTCTGGGGCTTAAGATGTAATTTGTCTTTGACTATGGTAACAATTATCTTCTCGTAAAACTAAATTCACTCTGCCATAGGCGAGCTGCTACATTTTTACAGAGTTCTCAATAAAAAAAATCTTGATTTTTACAACTGTGCTAGGCATAGACTTATTTCAATTAGCATAACTTAAAGAACTATGGAAAGTACCACAGCACAGGGAAGTTCATAGCAAGTACCATCTTCTTCTTATTTTTTTGCTTTACTTCTCTACTCTTTGACTTGACTTTTTTGTAGCCTTTTTCAGTTATCTACCATGAGCCTTAAAAATAATGTCACTTATCAACTTAACTGTAATCACTAGTTAGAACGATGCGCCAAATAACACAACTCCAAGGTCAGAACGATGTGGTCAGCAACGCGACACCAGCCACGCGTAGACGACATCGGAACAAGACACAGCTGCACGTGGAGAGCCTATCGTGACCAAACCGCTGGAACCGTAATACCGACGCAACCAGCTCCCTACATTAGGGCTCAAGTTAGGTAGTTTTAAAAGCCAGTTACGATTAGGAGTTAAATTTTAAGAGTGAAGTTCAAGACGATGTTCGGAGAGTTAAATTCTAAGAGTGAAGTACAGAGAGTGAAATCCTAAAAGACTTAAGTCAATTTAAAGTTAAAATTATTTATTTATTTATATTTCTTGTTAGACGGTAAAGTTAAAATTAAATAAGTATTTTTTTATGACCAAACGGTTGTAAAAAATCTTAACTCACATAAACAAATAAAACGCAAAATAAATTACTGACTTAACTCGCAGCTCAAAAAACATTCCTGCGTAGGAATAGTCGGTCCGGGCGGAATGTAAATGGAATGTGAAACCTCAAAATTCATTATTATCTACCTGATGTGTAGGTTAATGCTGAAAGTAGTATTCTTCGTCATAAAACTAGCCATCCAACAAATTTTTTTCTTCTATTTTATATTTACCTTCTATATATTGGTGCGTTTTCAATAGCATTTTTCTTTATTTTTTATTGTGATTCTTTCAATGGCTCTTCATAGTTTGAGGAAATCTATTTATCTATTTTTATTTTATTTTATTTAGAGTTTATCGGCAAATTTATTATTTGAATATTTTCAATAAAAACGATGATACGATAAGCGTTACATATTACTGAAAAACTATTCCAGGAGTAAGTAAAATACAAAATAATATTAAAATGGTTATTGAACATCAGGACTCCATCATGATCCTCATTCAGAGAGGATAGAGTAAGCTTGAATACTGCTATTTTTTATTCCTTTTTATACTTTTTTTTTAAACTTCCTGGTAACCGTACCTTTGTCACATTCACAGTTACCAAATTCTACGAAAAATACGTTTCTCGCGACTGCTAGTAAAACTATTTCTCCGAACGTAAATGACAAACCATTCAATCATATTTGAACCCTACCAGTGTAGTTGCTTTTTTTTAATACCACTATCGTATCGATACTATTCTGAAAATATACAATTTTAGTACAATTTCAGTATAATTTTCAAAATTTTAAGATTTTTTTGTACGTATAACTGTATCGTGTAAAAAAATCAAGTTTCGTTAACAATCAACGGTTCACTGTCGTCGTCGTTGCCGTATTCCTCGGGTATGATTGAAAGCACACGTACCAGTAACGGCTCCATTAGTACAATCAAGTTAACTTTCATAAACACACAGGTCTGAGAATTACTTCAGTAACAGTAGTTTAAGAACAAACATACAATAGCACACACCCAGACACAAAAACAGTCACCGAGCTACACGCTTTCTACCCGGTTTGTGAACCATTTACGGTCTGTTCAAACAGCAACGGTGCAAGAAAAACGTGGAACGCGTTTTTTTCCGTACACGCAGGCAGCAAGGAAAACATATTTCCCTTTTATTGCGTTGAGAAAACTGTACACACAGGCGAAAGTGACCAACGCAAAAAAGGGCTTGGGAACGTACTTCTGCGTCACATGCACGGGAAAAAAAACTCACGAAAGCGATTGGTGGCCACAGAGCAAATCTACTAACCAAACACACACACACAAACAAACAAACGTTTCGGACTGCACTTCATTTTGTGCCGACCAAAAAAAAGGGCGAAAACCGTACCCACCAAACTGGCTTTCCCACTGGCGAGCTCCGGAAAAGTCTTCCCGGCGGCACACCCGATGACGCCTTGCGTTCTTCTGAGTGCCGAAAAACAGGGAATGTCTGCCCACTTCTCAGTTCGTTAGCGGCGTCCAATTTGATTTGCTCTTTTCAGGCGGTCCATTTTCTGGTTTGAATTGCATCAGCTCACACACACCCACAAAACGCAAAACCACATACGCACGCTAGTAGCTACCTTCCTAACCGACCAATCATTTCCGGTCAAACATCGCCTTTTGCGTCTCGATCAAAAAGCTCCCCGTATTCGGAAGTACGATGCCGCCTAAAGTACGACGGTACGAGGACTCGAGACTCGCCACGCGGAGACAGAAACCAGCAGCTAGGCGAACAGCAACACCAAACGCCACCTCGCAAGTGCAAGCGTTTTCCCATCCCTAGGGCAATAGGCGGGAAACACACGCCACGGCAAAAATGGACCAAGAAAACAATCAATAACGAAGAATGGGAGAGAAAAAACACACACGCTCACAGCTCCCACAAGTCGTCCCACAACTGGACACACATTCCGGTGGAAGAAAGCCGACCGACAGTACGATCGACAAACGCACCACTGGCGTCCAATCGTCATCAGCGTTTCGTGGGGGGCCTGTTTGTGGACCGGTCACCAAACATGTTGGCGTGATTTGTTTGTCTAGAAAATCACATAAATATTGACGAGAAATTTCGTAACAACTAGTGCGTACGGGCCGAGAACATCCGGGACGAAAATAAACTTCCGATTGCGGGCACTACGGCTTACGTACGAAGCGGTTCACATTAAAACAGTTAAGCGTCATAAATTGAGTACTCGTCCTTTAGCAGTTTAGCTACGCAAATGGAAGAATACACGAGGAAAGCGAGCAACAAGTCTAGCGTAGTGGATCAATTGGGTGTTTATTTATCTTGATTGTATGCAACAAGATGTGTGAACTCGAACAAAATTGCAGACAACAGTAGATTTTACATACGCCTAGAGGTATGCAATTCGCACGGTTAGATACGGTCAAGAGTCCTTATCCGCCATTCCTTTTTTGTTATTCGTTGTGTTGTCTTTGTCGTAAGTATTTTTTTTTTTTTTTTTTGTAGTGCCAAGGGTGATCCGTTGACGAAGAAACAGCATCATGGGTCAAAGTCGACACTGTCGTAAGAAGGGAGGCAGAATTTTCTGCAATAGTGTTTTTCATCTCTCTCTAGCCTTGATGGAGCGAGTGCGGCCTTGCTGGCGTTGGGTTCGGAGGTGGTCGGCGGGTTCAACCCCATGATTAGCAGAGACCCTGCTGTTACGGGATGAAACTCGCCGATAGCTTCTGATTTCGGTGCTGGCTTGGTCGAGCTGGGCAGTTTGAGGAACACTGTACAGAGGCAAATGTTTATGCTGTCCAAATCGCTGTTTTTTTTTTGTTTGGTTTTTGTTTCAAATTCCAGATCCGATACACGGAAGCAAGTTCCGCTTCACACACCATACTACCACCAACAAATCAATAGAAAGCAATAGACCCAGACCAAACTATCTACACAAACTCCACATTGGACGTAGACAACTACACTGCAATCTCCACACACCGACAACCGAGCATGCCCGGGATAAGGCAATATAACAGGGACGAAATGCATTGTTAATTTATTTGTACTTGTAATCGTCAACACACGCGGTGTTGTCAATACGGCGTCAAGCCGTCTAACTTGAAATACAAATAAATAAAAATACGGTCAAGCGAGGTCAAGCTCATATACGGTTGAGGCTTTATATCCCTAGAAGAACAATTGTTCTCTTTTGTTGTTGCGAATAATTAATGTGCAAAATTTTTTTAGTTAGCTCATGACACCTTAGAAACTGCATTTTCAATGACTTTTTGCAATTTTACAGCTTGACAGAATTTCCCCAGTTAAAAAGCTAGACAGAAAATTCCTCAGCAGTATAAGGAACTGTGCTTCCGTGGTTTGCAAATCTATCCTAACTATTTGCAACATTCCGCTATATGATTGCACAGATCCAGAACGTGGTTTCCATCTCCACTGTTTATTTGAACCAACATTTTATCATTCTACATCGCTCATTAGTCTTCGAGAAATACTGAGGATATTCGAGGATCATTGTTCTACTTTTTCTTCTTCAGCTTCTGCTTCTTCTTTGGCTCTATAACCTCGAAAGGTATCGGCCTGACATTCCGGATGGTATTTGAACCTCGGCCCAAAAGGCCGGTGCCGCTTTCGTCTCGGCCATCGGATCGCTCCGATCTGTACCTTTGTAGTGGATTTTCCAATCAGCAACAACAATATTAAATTGGATAGATAATTTGGTGACATTCGTTACCAAATCATTCGAGGATCATCCCGTCGGAATGCACTTCTCAAGATATGAGAAACAAAGGTAATTTTGAACATTCCTGATACCTTGTTTTCGATAATTCAACCGTCAGATGATTAACTCCTTTAAACGACCTGCCCTTCTAGTCACTGCAATTCGTGTACTACATATTATATTGCTTACTCAAAAGCACTTTGATAAGAGCTTTTTATGTTTTGGCTTGAACGACCTGAGTGGCCAAGTCGGCTATATAATGGGTTACTTGACTTAATGATGCCACTTAGTTGGATAGGATCCACAGTCCTGCCGTGTGAAAACCTACTCCAACCATCAACCGTCGAACTGTCCTCTAGAGTTTTGATTAGAGCTTGCGGAGTGTAAATAATCGCTATTGGTGCAGTACTCATGTAGAAGTTCCTTCTATGTAGGCATGCAAAAACCAGTCGTAGTAATGAGCCTGTACTCTCAGTCACGTTTGCCAACAATGCAGATGTTTACTTCAGAAACATCAGCTCTGCAACACGTAAACGAGATTTTCGAGATCAACAAAATGTCGAAAAAATGAAAGATAAGCTCCAACAATAGAATATACCATCTAATTAAGGAAAATCAACTTCCTGGCAAGTGTAATTGTGAATACAAAGAGAGTGAGAGATAGAGTCTTAAATTGTATCCGAATCCCATCAATTCAGCACAACGTTAACGACACATACATTTTACTATTGTTCTATACTACCATTTTAATTATCCATCATAAGTTCGTTACACATAAAATGAAATTGCTCTCACTAAAGTAGAAATGTGTTTATCGCGTCAAATCATTATGTGCAATAGTACTCCATTTGCCGATTGGTTAACCAGTGTCAAAAACCATACATCAAGTTCCGAGAACTCCCGCAACCGAAACACTGCTGACACTGATCCTCTAAGTAATTGAGTAACGACACTGAATGGGAATAAAATCCTTTTTATATGGAACGATCCGCCGTAACTACGAGCCGTGTAAATCCCATGCTAGTTACGGACGTGCTTTAAGTGAAAACGATGCTTCAGCTTCCAATAAAGTGATAGTGATAGTTAAATTGAACATCGTAAAGATGCTTTCCGTTTTCATTCGTTTTTAAAGCTTTGGTTGGTTTTTCTCGCTGTCACATGAATATTCTGAACAGTGTAACAATCTGAGAGAGATTTTCAAAGTTATGCAGCTCTCAAACTATCAGAATCATTGATTTATAGGTTTGAAATATTCTGAACACACATCAAAATACCACACTTAAAGCACATCCCGAAGAACATCGCTCACTTAGCTCACCTTCATCATGGCACTGACACCGATACGTATCAGCATTTGCAACAAGTACCAACGCACGCTTTACGATCCCATTCATTCTATCGCTTCACGCTTCCCATACCAAGTGATGCATCAATGTGAAATCTATACCCCGGGTTCTTATGACTATTTTTATGAGACTGTCCCGGTATCCCCAGTATCCCCGGTTGATTTAAGAGCGCTTTACCCCTGCCAATTGGAAAAAAGGATTTAAGCTAACGAACGTTATGGTAGCTCGCACGGTTTTTAGAAATTGTTACACGACCGTCTCGTGCCGTCTTCAGAGAACGCTAGATTCGCACATTCCCCATCGCTAATATGATGTATGCTCGACTCAAACACCGTACCTAGACCGTACGGAAATGGATGGTTGTATAGCCCGGCGTCCCAATCGCTGCCCGGGTGGTATGCATGCAAAACTAACCCGTTTATCATGGCGAGTGTAATACGATGTCGCCCGGAACAAATAAACATATATCACATCGAACATATTTCCGGTGCGCACTAGAAACGCTGGCAAGAAGGTGGTGGCTGGTTCCTGTTGAAACTCGGGGCGCAATTCTTCTTAACTAGTGGCTGACGGGGTGAAGGATTTAGTGAAGGTGTTTTTCTCTTTCTAAATCGCATCCTTGCAAAGTAATTCATGGATGGGAAGGAATCTATTCTTTCATTATGGCAGTTTCAAATGATTTTTTATTAATTTGAAAAAAAAATTCTCAATTTCACGTAATATTGGAACAGAGACAGAGACACTAATGGTATGCTTCATTTGTCGAGATATTCCACAAATATGTTTTCAACAAAGCTGTTTCAACTTCATGTGATGTGAAACTAAATCTGTAAATAAATGTTACCTAAAAACATTAGTTTAATAATTAAAATCTCGGATTTTTTTAATTAAAAAATAACATAACCAATACGCTGTTAGGTGATCATCTAGTATATTGCGCCTAAAATTATGCAATTTGAGAAACAACAGTTCATTTAGTTAAACATGCTATCCTGGCTGTATAGGTAACCAGCAGTATTGTATTTTTAAAGGAAGATGGCACTGTGACGGGCAAGGTAGATGCAACAACGGGGCCGGTCTTCATACGGCAGCACCGAGTTTCAATTCCCATCTGAGCCGATCTCCCATAGTGAGAACCGAGTATACAACTATGCAGTAAGTTAATCAATATTGATAGTAAACTATCAATAAGTCCAGTAAGCCAAAGATGCCAGGCATGACCTAGGAGTTCGTTAGTCCAAGAAAGAAGAAGAAGGTACTATGATATACACCGCACATTGCATATTGAACAAAATCTTGAGAAAAAGCAGTTTTGGCCTTTAAAAGATTGGGAAAGGGCTTTACCTAGTTGCTTTACATTCGATGAGATGTAAACTGTTAATTTTTATCTTTTTTCATTATAATATTGCTTTATTGAAACTATTGAAAAGCTAAAACGGCAAATTTTTGCCTACATTTAGGCGCTGGTTATTTTCCTCTTTGCTTAGAACATTTTTTCGCTGGGTATTGTTCTCCTTCTTCTTTGACACTTCAATCTTGAGATCGGCCTGCACAGGCTCGAGCTCTGGCCTCGTGCGACTTAATTTACCCCGTAGTTGGAGAGTCAGTCCTGCGTACGGGAATAATGAATGGCAATTCTAAGCCACTTTAAAGCTACTCGAAATAATTTAAAATTCAACTTGAAATGTGATATACAACCAATATTTTAATGAAATATAAGAACTTTTCTCTACCATTTTGAAGATATTACCAACTCAAAGATCAATAAACAAAGCCTCAACTAATAGAAAATGCTTGCAATGTTATCCTATCTCAATAACACCGTAACACCTACTACAAAACCAATCCTTATGATCGATATAAGGCTTTCCCGACCTTAAAAGCTAAGTTTCTATTTTCACTTTTAAACCACTTCTCATTCTCATTCTCATATTGCCATCATTTAGTCTGGCCCATAAAAACCTATAACGAACTTTCCCGGGCGTTCTTAGCGAACAACGAATAAAACTATCCGAAAGCGAGAAAAATCAAATTTTCTAGAAGAAAATAAAAACGATCACTCAGCACGTTTAGGCTGTTTCGGGCCTTGGGGCGACCTTCCAGTAGGCGTTGTTTTCGGTGTTTGTTGCTATCGGTTGCTCTCGGCTTTATTTATCTACCGCATACGTTACAGGCATGCGAGTAAGCTGTCCCTCGTGAAGTCCCGTCGAGAACGTGCGAAAAGATTATCGTGAAGTGAATTTTAATTTGATTGCTGACCAGCCGAAACCCACCGAAAGCGCTCCAGGCGAACCAATCGTGGGCAGATCGTGGGCGAACTGCTTTTCATGGTTGATAGCTGAAGGATTTTGCAAGCGAGAGGATTTTTTTTTTGTGTTTCCTTATTGATCTCAAGATTGATGCTGAATCAGCTTAGGGGGGGGGTGGTTTAGGTTTCGTCTGTGGATTATGAAGCAAATGTGGTTTGCAAACTAAATTATTGATGGAAAGCGATCGAATAAACACATAGTTTTGGTTAAATATTTACATCTACATTACAGTTGAAAATGAGGTTTCGAATATTATGTGAGCTTTAAATGTCCTGTAACAGACTGTAGAACTGATTTAACAACTTGTCCTTATGCTTCCATTTTAAGGTATGCCTAATTGCCTGCCCTAATGCACGAACGGAAGCACTTGCTCCATAAGAAGGACACAGACAGAAATTGGCATGATGCAATTTTTGCAGCACATTTTCCAAATACCAGCCCGACTCGATTAAATCTCTTCAATTCCTAGCTGCATCTGCGACAGCACACCCAGCATCCCGGGAAGGCCCTCTTAACCGAGAGATGCGCTCGCGTTCCGTAGGCGAGCGAGAGCAAAAAAAAACACCCCCCCACGGAACGCTAGTAAGCAAGTAAGTGGCAAAAAGCGATTAGCTCACTCAATTTCCAGTAGCCGGGGTCGACCTTCACCGCACCCGTGCGCTGGTGCTCGCTCGGGGTCGATCGTTCCCGCGCGAATTGCTGCTAACGAATTGAAAACGATGAAATTAAATTCTCCACCAGCCCGGGTGCAAATCGTAATGGTGTGCGAGCGAACCAACTAAACTAGAGGCGTGCTAAGGAGTGCCAACCCGGCAATAAGCGTGCACAACTGCAGTGCCGAAGAAGCGGTTTGATGTAAATTTCTCATTCCATTAGCAATTGAAAGATAATTGAGTGGCACACCTGCACGATGCCGGCTGAAATGCGCATCGAAATGGATCATCTTTTTAGCGGCACAAAAGTCGAGCGCTCGGCGATGTGTCAAGCGATGTGACTCCAGCACAAAATCATAATCAAACAGTCTCAGACCATATTTCAGTTGCATCAAAACCCTCCAAGAAACCTATCGTCACACGATTGTAATTCATCTCTCAGCTCTGGGGTGGCGTATCGTTCCACGAAACGAAACCTACGCTACATTTTGTCCCAAAACCGGTTCACCTCTCCATTGCGGTAGCGAACTGTCTTTCGCGGACACTGTTAATGAGTTTTTAATTGAATTGCAACGAAAGAGGGTAGCTCGGTGGTAACAAAGTTTTGTGGTGAAGCCTAACACGCATCATGGACCGCCGCAGCCCGGGAAAGCGCGACATTCGTTTTCCCATGTTTAGTAGAAAGTGGAACAGGAATCTAATGGTCGTGCGGCCAATTAATAACGTAGGAGTTAGCTACATATTTGCTACCTTTTTTCCGATCATTTTCCGTGAAATGCAGCTATCGTTAATTCGAGGTTTGGGTGAGCGGAGTTAATTAAGAATGTTTCGGCGAGAAATGTGTATCCAAATTGCATACATTTAGGAGACATAATATTTACCCAAATGGATAATTAGTAACTTGCCAATAAATGTGAAAGTAGTTTTAGTATGGAAAAGTGTTCGTTTGCAAATAATTCCCAAGGTAAAAGACTCGAGAAGGCCCCCCCTAGAATCTTTTGTGTGCTGCAATGTGGCCTGTCATTTTTATTGCACAAAGGGATTTTTGTATGGTCATAACTCGTTTCATATAAACATTGTGCATTGTTCCTTAATACTGTTAATAGACAGCGAGTAGAACTTGATAAAATACATTGTAACAAGTGGTTTGAGATTATGATATTCTTATGTTTCCTCCTTTGCTGAATATCAATGCAAGCTAACAAGTATTTATCGAATTACTGTTCCGTTACCGTCGGAGAACGCCGTGCATGTTTTAGGCCCGATTGTTCACCCCTAGTGCGACCGAAAACTAGTACGAAGCCCCAGTAAGCCAAAATGAATAGTAGAGTTAGCGGAGAGGAGGTTTTAATCAAATAATAACAATATTTTATTCGACTTTCTTCAACCAATTTTGACCACACTGAAAGCACACTGAAAGCTCACTGTGAAGCTCTCGCAACGTGTACGGCGGATTGCATACCTTTAGGCGTAAATCAGGCCCTTAAAATTTTGTCAGGGGGGGGCCTTCTCGAGTCTTTTACCATTCCCAATAATAACAGATAAGGAGAAATTCTGAATTTCCTGTGCAACATTTGCATACTTTTAGGATCATCTATTCATTTTAAAGCAAAAAAAAATAAAGCACACGATTGCCTAAAAATAGGCGCAATTAAATGAATATCTCAATTCTTCAAAGGAAAGGTTTACCTGCTGCTTGGTAGATTTTTCGATGCATTTTAATCATAATTACCAAAATTTATTAAAATAATTCCCTTTATATGGGCCAATAACAACTTGTTCTACGATTTAACCCACCAATATTCGATTAATAAAACTAGTTTAGTAGTTGATTTCACATCACCTACCCCACATCAATTGATTGCCTAAACGTTCCACTAATGTAACCAATGTGGATCAGTACAATATATACATTCCTACGCAAAATATGCCTGCCAGACTCGCCCGGCCCGGCACAAACCAATCAGCGATCACGCTTACTTGATAAATATTTAATCTTTTAGGAACACGATCCACACGATGCCTGCGTTTTCTATCGAAAGCTCCCAACAGGCAAACGCGGCAATACTTTTCATCACCGTCAGCATCACGATCGACGGACAGTTCCTTATTAAACCGCGGCACGTAACGGTGCTAAATTTCAACACCATCAAGTCACGGATTTGATTGTTTTTCACGCGCCCCCAGGCGTGAAACTGTCCTAGCCGCCGATTCGGTTTGGCTGAGTGGTGGTGGCGATCGCTATGCAGTGCACACTCGCACCCCAGCCTGAAGAGTGCTGTCGATAGAATTAAGCCGCATATAAATTAGCGCTACATTAGAATTAATTGTTTTTTGCCCCATGCTACATGCATACCGTCGAGGGTGGTTGTAACTTTGAAATAAATTACTTTCGTGAGAAGAAATGTTCTACCAAATGTTGTTTTCGAAATTATGCTATACATGCTATACATTTAATTTTCTTTTTTTGATGAAATGTGTCTAATTAATTCTTTTTACCTATCTAACTTTTTTTTTTTTGCTGAATTTTAGCAAGTGACCTTTTTCCCTTATTTGTTGTTGTGCTTTCTTTACGATTGTTTCAATAATGTCAATTGGTTGATAATCTTACAAAAATCTATTTGGTTTAATATTCTTTGTAAACTATCCAATCGGTTACTGTACCCTGGATACTATTAATTTGAATATTTCTATGACAATGCGCCTAAAAGTAGATACCATACTCATTTTATGAAGTCTTCAAACTGGATCTTGAAGCTTACATAGGCCCTTCTTTATCCTTTATCCCTTAAGCAAAAAAAAGTCTCTAAAGTCCGCTGTAAGCTATTCATTACTATGATCTTGGAACTTAGAATGTATGACACTATTGATTGCATACTTTCAGGAGCTAGAGGTAAAAAAGTATGATTGATTTTAGAAAACAAAGAATTCTTCCAATAAATTATACTGTTTTGTTTGGTGGGCAAAAACCACCTCGAACCGTCACCGTAACTTTAAGATTACCAACTAGGGTATTACGTTTAAAGTGACGGTATAGACATATTTTTCCATAAGACACGTCTCGGCGCCGCGCTATGACTACTTGATTAGGGCGTCTGGCGTGTCAGTGTACGCTCACCACCGGATGCTGGACTCGAGCACCTTAAATGACGTCCTGCCTGAATAAAACCTCTTTAACCTCTTCATTGTTGTTCTATATTGTACATATTGCATACCTTTGGGCGTACCTTAAGGCGTTTTACCACACCATGAAATTGATGAAACCGCCAAACGATACGATACATTCGTATTGTCAATATGCATAAAATAAGTCTAAAATTCAAGAAGTATATTTCAGATTCAAAATCTTTAAAGCATCATTAATGTAAGACAATACTCTAGCATGTCAAAGGGAAAGCTCCTTCCCACATCGGAAACATCAATTTGCCATTGCACAACAAACGTTTTCGAGTTGTCACACAGCAAATGGACTGAAATTAGAAGCGGAAATCGATTGAGATCAATACCAGCACCGGAACGAAAGAATGCGCCCCCTCACTGCGTATGTAGCCCAGGCGCGCTTACGGTTTTCCCCCCGTGCTATCAGCTCTCAGTACATTTCAAGCATCTGCATACTACACGTTACGTTTTGTCTCAGCATCTGCAAATGATGCTTCCATCCTGTTTGCGAACCACTCAACCGTATAAGAATCAACATTATCAACACCCCATCGGGCCGGGCGCTTATCGGTGCGTCATACCCCTAGCAACTGGAACAAACAAGATCCGGAAATATGGCATTGAAAGCTGGGAGGATAAAAAAAAAACGCCTGGAACAGGAAATGAAAACACGCCCAGTTGGGATAGGGCGACCGTCGATTGTCGCCCGAGCGTACAAATTGTCTTTTCTGATTCCAGTCAAGCATCGTTAAGATTTTCAACAATCTATTTCACCGCATTATGTCATCAATATGACTTCAAGATTCGACTTTTTCCGTTTCCCTATCCAAGAGAGAAACGCATTAGCAACCGTCGGCAGGAAACCATGTCTAACTATGCAGAATAAGGATTCATTATGAGCTGAAGAAAATAGCTATGGTGAAGGTAAAAAAAATCCTCTTCCCCTAGATTAGAGTGCCGACAGACCTTTGGTGGACACCGTTTGCACATTCATTCAAACACACCAGGCCTTTTTCCTCCGTCTTATCGGTTTCCGTCTGCTCCGTATCCAAAAGCTCGCCGGTACAGTGCCGGTCGAAATTTATGAAACACCAGACACAATGTTAATGTCGCCTTGCTTTTTGAAGAATGGTGAAGAAGCTGGCGAAGATTTGACGTACGAAGAAAACGTTGGAAAAATATTGATATAATCAACACTTTACCGCTGAAAGTCATCAGTCTTCGGTGACGCTAGTAGCACGGGCACGAGCAATGCTGTCCGTGTCTTCCTTCCCAAAACCGGCGGAAGGAACACTCTTGCCAATCGCCATCGCTACACACTTCACCACCGGGCAAGAGTGATGGTGGTTTTCTCTCACGTGAGAAAAAAAAACCCCCCGAGTGAAGATTGTTGATTTTTCATCGAACAACTAGAGCGCGCTTGTTAGAACGGTATGCACCGTCATCTAGTGCTGCGAAAATCCCGAACGCGAACAGAAAAAAGGACCGACGACATCTTCTTGTCGTCATGGCATTTTTGTTTTTTTTTTTTTTTTAACGAGAGTGTACGCGTGTGTGAGTGCGCTTTTCTCAATCTTAAGTGTAGAAGATAAGTAAAATACGCTCGGCGGTGGTGCCGAGAAGGCACACCCGGGCCCACTTGCCCAAGAGTGCGATCGGTGAACCGAGATGACTTAGATTTCACTATCGACATCAGCATTCGGACCAACGGCGTTTCATCGGAACCACAGCGAATGGTGCTACAGCATCCATTGATGTTGACCAAACATTGCGTTCCGAGTGGTCCGTGTTCCGTTAAAAGCAAAACGTAATCATGCTAATTCTAAAACAAATGGATGCTCATTCCGGGACGGTTGAACCATCAATCCATTTGCGCGTGGAAAACATTTGGAAATAAATTTGCCAACAGTCAACTATGTTAGGGAAAGCCAGCAATGTTGTATCAGTAAAGGAATACACTGGTTAAGATCTAGCAAAAACACATATACCATTAATCCGCTCGATGCCAAAATGTTTGCTCTTGTTACTCCTAAATGTATGCAATCGTTGTTAGCTCATGCTATCTTAAATCATATTTGCGGATTTTCGAATAATTCTCAAAGCTTGTTTTAGTGCAGAACGCTACAAAATCTCGAGGTCCTTCTAGAATAAGGGGAATAGCCTTCGATGGAAATTTGTATTGTATACAGTCAGGAGTTAGCTTCTACAGCAAAGTACATTTAAGTAAAGTAGAGGTTTTAGCCATTCGTACAATTATATTTGAACTTGTGAGGTTGAAAAGGCGTGCAATAATAAAAAAGTCCTCAATGCAGCTTCAACAACGAATGCGAACGGACAAATAAATCCAGGGGTATGCTTTTAGTTTCTAACGCCTAAAAGTATGCACTCTATTCACTGTCTTATTTTTCGTACGAAATAAATTTGTTCTCTTAATCATTAAGAATAGAATTAGAATAATTTAAAATCATTCTATTTTCAGTCATAACGGCAATCAATCAAACGATATTCGAGGACTTTAAGTGCTTAGCTTAAATAATAATTAAATATTGCTCTTGCTAAACATCGCTCTTCAGTGCAAGCAATACACGCTAATCAATGCAAGAACCAACTATGCAAGAATGTTTCGTTTTTATGTCATCACGTACACTTCTTCTCAGCTCAGCTCACACTTTCCTTTATCACCTAATTGAATGCAATTGCAAAGATCACCCGGCTAAGGTTACAAACCCCGTTTCACATTCGACCACACTGGCTAAACTCAATCATTTCGAGTTGGAGTATGCTTCACAACAGTTAAAAAAAAAGAAACCCATCCCAACCGCATACGTAGCTAAGCTAAAACCATCGTCTGCCCTTCTGAACCGCCCATTAGCTTAAATACGTCCCGCTCAACCTATTTGCCATTTTTACGACAGTGTCACAAGTGTCGTGACATGTTTTGGCCCAAAACGAACAAAGACAGAACAATTCTACGCTACAAAAAGTTTTTTATGCGAAACGCTACCCAACCAGTCAGTCCATCCCTGTGCTTGGTGCTGGTGCAGTGTAGGGCAAGCGAAACAGTAGCGCATCTTTATTTGCTAAACGAGCGTAGCAACGCTGAACGGTTCAATTGACCTGGTTGAATGGTTGGTTTCGGTGCAATTGTTTTGGCAAACGATTAGCATGGAATGTTGTACGTTTTAATGGGGGTTTTGAAACGCTACGAAAATGGCAAGAAAGTTAAACCATTTCATAATAAGTTTTCTATGAAGAATTGCGCGAGAAAAAATATTAAAAAAGGACTTTAAGTCTATGGTGTTTGCAATAACAAATATTGCATACATTTGGGCTTTAACTGTTAATTCAAGCACCTGCGATACATTTCAATCGGGTTTTGTAAATATTTTAGTTTCTTTTAAAACATATATTTTTAATTTATAGTAACAATCAAAAGTAACGAAACAAAAGTAACGAAATTCAACCACAAAATCAATACCTTCACGATATCGATATCTATATCACTCGCAACTACAATTTTCGCACTAACTACGGTCCGGTGGCATAGCAAAGCAGATAAAACGACCACTGTCTTTCCCTTTGGGGGAAAAAAAATCTCTTGACATCTGACCCATTGCACTGGACACGACCATTTCCGTTAAAACATGGGCGACGAATAATAAATTCCTTCCCATCGATGGCAACCAATCAATTTCGCTTTGATCTAATATACTCTGCAGGGTTATGAATATTGATAAGACAGCGGTGCAACATCACTCGTGGGTTTTTGATCTCATCGTTTCCGTGTAGAAATGGTCATTCTCTCACTATCGAAGTTCTTCTTTAAAGCAGTGCGATGTTATTGAAGGTACAACATTCTGATAGCATTTTCCAGCGAAATCATTCTATTCATAAAAATACTTTTAATTAAAAGAAAAGCTACCAGCCACTCCATCCGAATGCTGTGCAGCGTCATAAAAAAGCGACTTCTCCCGGTGTTCGTTGAAAGCACCCAATTCATAAAAGCCAGTCTCGCTGCCTTCGCAAAGACAAATTTCTGAGATAGAAAACATTGTTTAGCCGGCACGGCTCAACAATGCTCGGGTTGAAACTTTTTCCCCTTGCGTTTGATTTATTTGTAAGCCAGCAGGAAAAGTTGGGTAGCGCAAGACAAACAGTACACCTTCAACAATGTGCAAACCACCCAAGCATCGGGCTTACACTGTTGTACCTACGGTGGAAAACAATCGCTGAAGTAAGCAGGATTATTATCATATCTGCCCGTCGGCATTGTAATGGTGAGAAGGCTGACTCTGTGCCGGTAAGACGAATTTAAATTATGGTCGAGTCTTGCCCACCAGAACGCCCCCGACAGCCCCCCCCCCCCCCCCCCCCACACCATGCGGCACATTCGCTCATTCGAACAGCACAGTTTTAATGACTTGTTTAATCACATTTAAGCTACGAAGCTTTCCCGTTAGCTACTGCTGCTGCTGTTGAGCTGAAATGAAGCCCTAAATTTGCTCCATCTCTCTCTCTTTCCTTATCCTCTCCGAACAGCACTTTGACGGATGCACTCGGCTGTGACATTGTAACGATAATGAGAAATAAATCCAGGATGGGTAGATGAAGTAGGCGATGGGTATCAAATTCTGTACCCGAGCGTGCCTCGAAGGCACATACAGTGTGTTTGGCAAGATAAAGTCTGAAGATTGATTTCTTCAGCACAGTTTTAACAATTGAAGCAGTGGTAGGGCTTTTTTCGGTTATAAATATTATACCAAAGTTTTAGATGCTCTATTTGCATTCAGAAACGACAGCTAGAACCTTATAAGCTGATAAATATCTTTAAAGAAATATTTAACAATTCCAATTGCATACTTTTAGGCGGCTTTGTGTTATAGTTTGATTTATTAGGTTAAATTAAAATCCAAGCATAGATAACATGGCACATTTAGCGCAAAAATAAGGACAGGAACTCTCTCCATTTCCCTTTTCTTATTCATCCATTGTACATAGAAACTACCTATCTCGATTGACACTTTTTCCCAACTTTAAACATCCGAATGGGGGGAGGTGGGGGCGAGTCGAACAAGTGCAGTTTAACCATCAACATCAAGCGATCCCCCTTGTTGTGTTGATCGTCCCCGTACCCAACTAAAACCCGATCCTGAAGGAATATTAAACACACCTCAATTATGCATACCCTCTTACCACCTGCACGCCCAAATAGCCCGGCTGAGTTCGGGTTGAATTGTAACATGCTATTAGCATTATGTTTTCGACTACCGTACCTACAAGATCGAAACATACCCCACACACACTCAGGAAACACCATACCACCATTGGTGCTAGTAAAACTGAGGCGCATTAGTTTTTTACTACGGCTAGAAAAGCCCTAGATGTCACACCGGGTATGGCCACTGCAGCTGCCATCAAACGGGGTGGTTTAAGCTCTTTGTCTTACCGGAAGCACGAGACTGTACCGTGCATTAACTCGAACGATCAAGTTAGTGTCATTGAATAATTTATTCCTCGTTTTTTTTCGACAATGTTCTAATAGGCAAGTGGCAAGTGGAATGAAAATGTGTGTCGACTTCTATGGGACATTGTGTTGTATCAGTTTACTTGTATGTTCGGATGGTACGAGCAGGTTCCTGTAAAAAGCAGACATATTTTAAATTATGCTACAAAGTGTACAAACTGTAAAAATTCTTCAGCCTAAATGTAGGCAAAGAGTAAAACTGAAAAGAGCTACCTATAAGAAACTAAGATAAGTAAATTAATGATTTCTGCATTTGAAAGCTGATTTGCAAATGGGTTTTCCAATCAGTTTAAATATATAACGATATCTTGCGTTCACTTCACTTTACTCTTCATACAAAATATGATCGACGAGATACGCCCTGATGTATGCAATACGGAAGACGCTTCCCTAACAAGTACCTGTAGCAATCAAGACTAATGAAAACGATCTTACCTTTTCGAATTTCTTACTTAAAATCTGCCACCAAACACACTCATACACGCACACCGAATATTAGTCAAATGAAGTGCATTCAAACATTAATTGCATCCCATTCTCACCCTGCGCATCACGAACGAAATAATCCCAGCTTCAACTGCAACACTGTAACCGTACGTGTCACGAGTCCGTACGGGGTTACGAGCCTTCCCCACAAAAGCTCACACACGCTGACTGGCTCACCTGCCGGGCAACCGTCCCTGTTGCGACGAAGCATCTCGAGAAAGAATCTCGAGTGTAAGGCACCATTAAATGAAACTAATTTCAGCTGAAGTGGAACCCTAATTGAAGCAAAACATACCCAACGGTCCGGAACCATCCGTCAAATGCTTAACCACTCACTTGGTACTCCTGCTGCTTTTCAAGTGCCTGCTCACCTACTCACCCCCCAGTGCTTTCACCTGCTGGGTGGTTCCTATCACTCCACCTATCGCCAGCCCCGAGATATGGGTCAGATGCTGCAGAATTGTTGAGCTGCCGACAGCCCACCCAAAAACCGATTAGCTTCCTGCACAAAGCATGCTCCCGTCGGGATGGCATTGCATGGTTCGGGGTGCGAGCGCACATTGACGAGTGAGTGACCCACTTGTGATAGATTATTTTTCCAATATGTCGAAAACGAAAATAAATCACCAAGCTCACCACCGCCAACGCTACCTGCCCGAACAACCGCTTACGGTGGCCAATTTTTTACGTGGCTCCCTCACTCGACGTTCCTCACCGAACGGCTCATCTATCAATCGAAAGTGGAAGCCCTTTCGATCAAACCCTCCGGCCCCTTGACCACTTGCTGTGGTGTGAAACAAACACTGACAAATGTGATTCATCCGGTTTTGACCATAGTCACCGGTGAGGCAAAACTATCGTGGGGATAGATTCGAAGAAAGGGGGTTTTATTTTTAAACCCACGGATTAGCTCATGCGATCCGGGATGGAGAAGCTTTTCACTTTCCACTTCCCGTTCAAATAACGATCCCAGAAGCTTCAAGTGGTGCCTTGTTATGCGATCCAATCCAATCGATTTGTTTCGATAGAAGGAAACGTAACTAGGTTGGAGGGGGCTAAACAAAAATATCGTGCATATGTCAAGTGTGTCGTCAACAGATATCTCACCCAATGCCAATCCCGAATCGTGCCGAGTGCTTTAATTTGTTGTACGTCCGATAAGTATCGCCAATCAGTAGCGACGGCACAGTGTACCGACGGGACATACATTGTGGTTGTGGACGAGAGAACGCACTATACCAGCGGCAGCGGTTGAATGGAGTTGATGAATCGAAGGTTAAGTTCATGTCAGTGCCGATGTTCAGCGACAAATTAATTGGTTTAAGCTGGGTGATCAACAACTATTCTTTCATTACAGTTTTGATGGAAATAGAAAACAAGCGATGCTTAACGTGTACCGCACGTGTCATGTGCTGAAGGACTATACGTTAACATTTTTTTATAGAGCAATACAAGTTTATGATAGATTGTACGAGCTTTTATCCATTATTTGATGAATTTGCAAAAAAAAAACATATTGTATCGTTTTTCATCGCCCTTATGGCAGGATATCAAGACGACCGTAAGACCCAATTCAAATCGGCCGATTAAATAGCATAGTCAAAGAAGTGTAACGTGCAACGCCCAAAAGTATGCAATATTGCAATTAAAACCTTGCAAAAATTGTTATTATTTGAGCTTTATATTAAGATCAGCTTGGTTGTTAAAAATATTGAAATAATCTTCTTGGTCTAACGACCTCATAGATAATGCCTACCATTTCTGGCTTACTAGACATAACCCCGGTCCTGCCGTGTGAAGACCGCATCTACTTCCGGGCATCTACCACAAAATATTTAAATATTGAGTAAAAGACTCGAGAAGGCTCCCCCTAGAATCTTTTGTGTGCAGCACTGTGGCCTGTCATTTTTATTGCACAGTGGGATTTTTGTATGGTCAAAACAAGTTTCGGTAAAAGACTCGAGAAGGCCCCCCCTAGAATCTTTTGTGTGCAGCACTGTGGCCTGTCATTTTTGTTGTACAGTGGGATTTCTGTATGGTCAAAACCCATTTGATGTAAACAATGTGCATTGTTCCTTAATACTGTTAATAGACAGCGAGTAGAACTTGATACAATACATTGTAACAAGTGGTTTGAGATTATGATATTCTTATGTTTCCTCCTTTGCTGAATATCAATGCAAGGTAACAAGTATTCATCGAATTACTGTTCCGTTACCGTCCGAGAACGCCGTGCATGTTTTAGGCCCGATTGCTCACCACTAGTGCGACTGAAAACTAGTACGAAGCCTCTGTAACCCAAAATGAATGGTAGGGTTAGCGGAGAGGGGATTTTAATCAAATAATAACAATATTTTATTCGACTTTCTTCAACCAATTTTGACCACACTGAAAGCACACTGAAAGCTCACTGTGAAGCTCTCGCAACGTGTACTGCGGATTGCATACCTTTAGGCGTAAAACCTACAGCGCCTAACAAATTTTGTCAGGGGGGGGGGGGGGCCTTCTCGAGTCTTTTACCCAAGTTTCATATAAACATTGTGCATTGTTCCCTAATACTGTTACTGGACAGCGAGTAGAGCATGATAATATACATTGTAAGAAGTGATTTGAAATGCTATTATTCTTATATTTCCTTCCTTTTCTGAATATCTATGCCCGTTAACAAGTATCCATCGAACCAATGTTCCGTTACAGTCCGGGAACACCGTGTATGTTTTAAGCCTGATTGGTCACTCCTAGCGTGACCAAAAATTAGTACGTAGCTCCTGTAATCCAACAAAATGGTCAGGATAGAGGGAGGGGGATTTAATCGAATAATAAGCAATATTTCATTCGATTTTATTCAATCATTTTTGACCATACTGAAAGCTCATTGTGAACCTTTCGCAACGTGTACTGCGGTTTGCATACTGTTAGGAGTAAAACGTACAGTGACGAACAAATTTTGTCAGGGGGGGGGAGGGCTTCTCGAGTCTTATACCAAATATTGTATTTTTTAATCAATTTAAATTACTTAAATGAAGTTGGAACAGTCATTCGCACGACATTATTGTAAGAGATTGAACGTTCATACCTACAGCGCCTGAATATAAGCAATCAGTTGGATGCTTCTTGAAACGTCCAATTGCTAAAAGCTCGTGCTTCATTGGGAAAGGACCGTTCCGTGCTGACTGGTTTGCTTCGTTATCTTCTTGCTTTTGATCGTTTGTTGAGTTTAGAGAACATTTATCTTTTCTCTTCCTAACACTAATTATTTTAAGTAGAAATAATTCAACGAATGAATACGTGAATATTTTTTTATCTTAAGAAGCTACAACTATTGTGTGTGATAAATATTTTCCCAGTTGTTTTCTCCTGCTGGAATATTAATTTCAAATCAAAAATCAAATAAAATCAATAACCATCGTAGTGACGCATTCCTTTAAAAAAAGCACATGTGTACAACACAATAAACGCCAACCGTCTCAAATGCCACCTCAAAATCAGAACAATATTTCACCTTTCCGCCAATGTTTTGTCACTCAATTGTCCACACAAATCAGGCTTATTGCTGCCATTTGCAACATGAGAACAAGCCCAACCGCCGCCGCTTCGCAAAACAACACGCGAAACCGTAAATCTACATTACCACGCTCATTGCCATAAAGTACCCATCAACGATAAATGCAAACTTGCTTCACTATTAAATTTGAGCTACAGCGTCGTGGTGACGGTGAGGACAGATACGACGCTCCCAACGACCAACGCGAACGACGGCCCCCAAAAACAAACGTGTAAATCCTAATCAAATCAGTACGACAATTATGCAAATAGCTCGAGCCTCCGGAGCCGATTCTTCTTTGCATGTAAAATACTGCCCTGCGCGCACACCTTCTTCCCCGCCGTCTTTGTCACCAGCCCAGAAACCCAAATACACCGCTCGTGGGAAGCGGCACGACCCGACCGATCTGCCACCCACCCACCCAAAAATTTAGCCCAGACAATTTTCATCGATCCACGGAAATGGGCTACCCGGCAAAAACACAGGGAAACAGTCCGTTCCCTAAAATGGCTCGGCTTCACCAAGGTACGGAAAACAAGTGTAGCTCTCGTTTCGCTCTCGAATGGGGATAAAGTTTAATCAGCGTCTAAGCTACAGCGGCACGTGTCGCACCTGTTCGCGGCACACGCGGGCAGTACTTTGTACCAAGCGAAATTTGCCACGGGATAACAAGTGCTAAGCGGCAGCGACGGCAAGAACCGAGGTCCACCGCCGACATCTTTATCCCGTTTATGCTAACAAGCCTAACAAGTTCATGCTGAACTGTGCCGTTCCGATACGTTGCGCCGTTTTCCGACCCGGGGAAAACGTTAACGCGTACAACTTATTGACCTGCTTAATGCTTTAACAGGCGAGCCGGGATCCAGTATCTTACGGATGAAGATGGTAAGTATAATATCATTGGACATGTTCATCCCGGGTGTAAGAAGATTAAAATAATTTTCAGCACATCATATTTCGCAAACCGTTTCAAGACGCGTTTCAGGGTGGGTCAGGTTGTTTCAGTTGTATTTTTGGGGTTCGCAGATTAATGTTGTTAAAGCTGGCTTTTTTAGTGAAGAAAACAATTTATTAGATTCTAAAAGAGAGCTTGTAGTGATTACTTGAACAATTGTTGCGATTTGCATACATTAAGGCGCATCTTACAAGTGAATTTGTCAAACTGATAACGCCGAATGAACTGACGATGCGGTTTAAGATGACCAGAGTTGGGGTTTAGAATGGCTAAACCACTCCATCATTAAAAGCAATTGTGTTTTTTTTTTTTTTTGAGCAGAAGCTCATAATATTATCAAAACAAACCATATTTCAAATCCCTTCTAGGCCGTTCCCCCCATCGTTAGGACTTTCCAACTATGCGGTATCATTAAGTCTAGTAAGCCAGAAATGACAGGCATGCCCTCGTTAGGTCGTTAGGCCAAGAAAAAAGAAGTCCCATATCGAATCAAGTGTTAAAATTGCATAAAAATAGGCTCAAAAATCTCAATAATCGACAGAACTTATTTTAATGTTCTTTTTTTGTCTAATTATTCCAATAAAACAGCAGTTAAACTCTCCATTCCCAATTTCCGCCATTCGTATCGTTCGATACCATCTTACCCACCGGGAGCACCGTTTTTGCTTGAGACGTTACATTGCACCAGCGAGCAAATAAAACTTTCACCAGTCAGCTGTCTGGTGCACAGGTGCAGCGAAACCTGGGTAGCGCCAAATTATTCATGAGCTGGCGACCGTGCGACGGTAGCTGCCCAAAATAATGCCACCACCAAATTTATCGCCTAAGAACACTATTAATTTTACTTATCACCAACACTCAGCGGTATCCAGCGGGATACTCGCGTTCGGGCGGGATACTGCAACCGGCGATTCCGGTGTTCCGGCAGGTGGGCTGCATAAATGGGTGTGTGTGTGTGCCCCCTTATAGAAAGGAGAGCACATTGCGGTCTTTTGGATAAGAATGCTACCGGCATGAACAAATCAGCTTAAGCTCTAACGCTCCTCTTAGTAAATACCGTATCTGAGGTTAGGTTAGCATGGGACAAATGTGATAAACAGGACAGAGAGAGAGAGAGATAGAGAGAGAGATAAAAAAGCAAACTGCAAACCCAGCAAAGGTGGCGTGAGTCCTTTGAATAATAAATCATTCCACAAACTGTCCACCGGGTGCGTCCCGCTAAGGGACCAGCTGGTATTGGAAAATGGAAAATCTAGTAAAGGTTATTTTTCGAACAGGTACCGGTGAGAGAAGCGTCCAACCAAAAAAAATCATACTCCCCAGGTGGACCCATTGTTGTCGCCAATACACAAATGATGGGACCGTTGGGTGTTTACAACCTCTTTTTTCTTCGAACCACCTTTTGACGTGGGCATCTTTTCTACATGCCTTCGGACACAGGAGGCAAATATAAGTGCTATCCCATGCCACAAGGTGCAGCTTTGCTTCATGAGTGAATTTACTCTATAATGCACCCTTTTTCTGCTCTATTAGCAAGCGCTGTAAACAGAAATGAATGGCTTGCTCGTGTTAGAGGGAATAAACATTGGCATGCAGAAATAAATACGCTACGCCCAATGTGCTACCAAATCAAACGATAACCACCGGGTCCCGGGAGTGAAACGATCATATTGCCTTTATTTCTTCCAGTTACCCAGCGGGAAGCTTAAGCCAGTCACCCGTTACCGGTTGCTCGAGTGGAAAATTTAAGTGGAAAAGTTGCACCCCAGCAGTCTAACTTTGTGCACCACCAGGACGTCGGAAATATTCGAAAGTCCTGAGCAAGAAATATTCGCAAAAGTAATTTGAATGAATTCGTTAAAGATTTTCCCACCTATCGGTTTCCTTTTTTTCTTTGCTGACCACAGTACGATTTGCGTCAAAAACTTCGGTGGTTGTGTATTTTATGTAATGTTAGTCAAACAATGGGGACTTTGCCACGCAACAGTGATTAGGAAGTTTAGAGGAAGAGGAAGACGTTGCTTTTTTCGATTTTAATTGGCAAGGTAAATATATTTCTTTACGATCCTGCTAGACAAGATTCTTCGATGTAAACGGCTAAATCTAGGCAGGATTTTGATTTTGTTTACTGTCATCTAACCAAGAGTACAGTGGACCATTTAAATAATATCTCTAAGACCTCTTAAGTGTGAATACCTTAAGAAGAAGAGAAATAAGTACTGTTTAATGCTTCATAAATCAATAATAGTAATAGATTTTGATCTATAGTTTTTTTTATAACTCAAGAACTATCGTTTCACCGAATGAATGTGAAAAACACTTCAAATTATATAATTAAAAAAAAATCGGGAAAGCTCGTTCATATTTCAGAAAGCAACTAAATACTAATACTGGATTTATTTGAAAACCTGATGAGAATTTATTCATTAGCTAGCGGAATATTTCAAGCTCGTGGTCGAGCTTCATAATCATATAATGGAACCTTGAATGAGGTAAGATAAAATTGTCAAAGATCGTATAGAATTTTGCTACAGGAAGTGGTAGTTAAACAACATTTCCAAGTTCTTTTCGCGTTAAACCAGTTCAAATGTGAATAAAGCATCGTTGTGATGTGACCTAATAATTCAATGACGATTCGCTATTAGACAGGTTCGGCCGTAAACCTACAGCTGCGTGACAGCGGCGCTGGTCTTCACAAGGGGCAAGGCTGGGGATCAAATCCCATCCAGACCGTCCCTCCGTACGTAAGGCTTACTACTTTACTACGGGTGAAATCAAGTCACAGAAAGCTAGAAATCTCGAGGTGGTTGTGTCCAGGAAGAAGAAGAAGAAGATAGTAGTGTTGCAAAAATCTCTCCTAACTAAATCCAAGATAACATTAATCGATTACAAAATTCCACACAGAAAGTTTGCAGTGCACCATTTCCTATCTCAGACTGGACATCTCTCACGAATCAGATAGATGCCCTATGTTAACCGGAGTCTAAGATGGTAGCACTAAATATAAGGAAAAAGGGAA
Source organism: Anopheles stephensi (assembly GCF_013141755.1). Lineage (NCBI taxonomy): Eukaryota > Metazoa > Arthropoda > Insecta > Diptera > Culicidae > Anopheles > Anopheles stephensi. The sequence goes on from NC_050202.1 coordinate 20,771,712, forward strand.
TTTGATGGAGACGTAGATCTCTCTGGATGGCGACAAAAAGAAATGCGATATAGGGATCAATCGTGTTTTTATAACTTTGAAGCTAAGTAAGCAACACCAATCCTAATAACCAGAAAGTTCAAAAGAGCAAGCACCAGCAATCTTTGATGTTACAATCTAGTAAAAGTGTATAAGAAGCAGGATAATTATCCTTATAATTATAATTATCGGGTTTCTGGTAAGCAGACCATCAAAGATTATATTCCATCTTCAAGCACCAATATAAACTTCACAACTCATTGCATACATTCAGGCGTTTTATGCTTTAGAATAATATTTAGCATTGTTACATCGAGGATTCGATAGTAATTTAAAACTCGTATAGCTACATTCACAGCGAGTCATTTACTACACAATACAAAATGTAATTGACATCACTAATACCCATCAATAACATTTTTTTTTCTAAAACTAAAGTTTACTACCCGTACCTCGCAAACAGCATAATTGGTGCTTCTCACAATAGCTTTCAATTATGTCTTTATCGGGAAAGGCTATAAAATATTTTCCATCATTCGTTCCCGCTCAGCTAATGGGTAGATTCATTTTCCTGTACAAACATAAAGTGCGTCCGCAAGCCTGAAGCATACATATGTTTAGCTAATTTTCTTCCACGGCACTGTAACGCAAGCGATGTCTCGGAAATGATTTCGTCACTATAATTTCGTACACCACGCACAAACGCGTCGGAAAGGGGGGAACATCAAAATTTTAAGCTTCAGTAACCGATTCCGACACGCCTCCCCTCAAAGATACACACTCATTAATTCACATTTGCAAGCGGGGTCGCCACGAATCCATTAGACTGTCGCTCTGCCGAAAGCTGGCTGACAGCCCTTGCAGCTAATCTGCCATACCGCAGCCCCAAATGTGTGACAGCCATGGGGAAAGCTCTTACAAATGTGCTGCCCCCGTTTTCCTGTTTTTCTCGCCCCATTCCCCCATTTCGCTATGTTTCTCCCAGCTTCTATGTTCTATCAGCCAATTTTCACCTAATCGGTAAACCCACTTTGACGGCACTGATAATTCCTAGCCCTTTTACTTTAACCCACACGAGCGATTCTTCGACAGCAGCTTACCCTTAGGTTTTTTTTTTGTTGGTAGAGTCCCCAATCATCCTAGCTCGTCGTTGGGCTGGGTCGGGTTTTTGGGTTGGGAGCCCCTTGATAAGATAAGATACCAGACCGGCACGGTGCCGGAACATGACAGAAGCGAGCTTAATTATGCTGTCCTCGGAACGGGACGCCAAGGAACGGAAATAAATTTTCTCGCACTACCAATTCACGGCTATGCATTGCCGATTCCGGACCCTCCTGCCACGATTGCTTTCGGGGGTGCTTTCAGCTTAGCTCAAATTCATGCAGAGAGACCGCATACCGGGAATAATCCTGGCCAGGAAATGTAAATACCTAAGGCAACACAATTTTGCCTCTGATTTTCCGAGAGCTCATTACAAATTTCCTCCCCATCCCGTCTTCCCATACGGCAACCGCTCCTGGCTCATACATTCTAAACTCCAGCAAAACTTTGTACCCCATTTGGGTCCTTTTTGGGGGCATTGGGCTAGGGTGGCACATGTGGCGCATGCTAGCCTCCTCGAAGCCAGCGAATAAATGTATGTACGAAACCGTGCTCGTTTGACTTCAATCCTAATGTGACATAAGCATCCCCATTTGCAGGAGCGGCACGGAATTTTCGGTTGTAGGAAATTTTACCCGCTAGCACCCGCTCCTGAACGCCTGCTGGCACATCCCGCATCGGCCTATCGAAACGTTCATTTACGTTTTATATGAAATAAATTAAAAACCATATCCGGGTACGTTTCACCTAGTGCTGTAGCCTTCCCGTGTACTTAGATGGTAGCAAACTGGCGAACGATGGCTTCCGGCAGTAGTGTACGCTCGTGGAAAGGATTCACCATTAAACGTACATAAATATTGTAATGGCCGTATTAATGCGATTTCATAAGGTGAGTAATTTTATAGCTGCAACCGCGTTAGTATGAGTCAGTAAACGAATGTTATTAAATTTTGTAAAATATATGCATAGTAAATAAAGTATAATATTAGCTGTTGGAAAAAGAGGTTGGTTAATGTCACGACTAAAATTTAATTTTGAATATCCAGCCCGCCTAAATGTATGCTTTTTCTGTACACTCCTGGAGCAACAATGAATATTTAGACCTATTTTATATAATCAAACAATTCAGTTTAAAAAAAAGCTGCTTTTAGGTGTTTATTATTATTATTATTATTAGGTGCTTATTATTAATTTAGCTTACGTCCAGCTCGATGCCTTGTAGATCTAAAGTTTTTATTAATTACATGCAAAAAGAGGAGTAAGAGCTGCATAGCATCCCAGCTACATACTCAACAACTCCATTTAGATCGCGCCTAAATGTATGCAATCTTGACTCTTTCTTCCAAGCTTGACTTTCTATAAGTTTCCAATGGTAAATTGATTCCTAATTTTTAAATTTAACTATTTTATCAAAGTAAACGGTGGGCTGTCTACTAAAGAGGATAAATATCGACGCTGCTTTATGTATTATATTTATTTCATATTATTTTACCAGTTTGTCAATACATAAATATTTGATGAATCATAAGATGATTTTTTTCATATTTTATCTCTCAATTTTGATTCAATTTTCTCTTCCTAATATTACACAGACAAAAACACACAACTCTATCCCTCAGCTTTCCGGCCGTAATAAACTAATGCTATTAATTGCCTCCGAGAAGCAGGCAGCATGATCGATTTGCGTTTGTTAATGGCTGCCCGTTCCGCAAACATCACGTCGACACTAATCATCGGCTGCACTGTTGTGCGGTAATACTTTGAACAAATATCTTCATTATCCTTTGCACACGCCCCTTTTTCTTTGTCGTTGTTTGTCAACCCTGCCCACCATATCGCACTCTTATGTGGTGAATGTTAATGCCGGATATGATAATCAGTCTTGATAGGCTAGTAGAAGGGGAAAAAATAGAACATGCCTAGGGAAGAGAAAAAAATAAAACAACATCCAAACCTACCATCATACGGTGGACCAATAATTGTAGGATAAACAGTGTTGATTTACCCCGAAATCATGCCACAAAATGAACTCCCAAAACAGATCATCCTGCCTTCGCCTGCGTTCGCTTGCCTCTAACGCTTCTTTGCTTAACATTTGCACATACTCTTGCTCTCAATAGGGTTTTTTTTATAAGCAATAACCTTAGCTGCCGCGATAGAGCACCCAATCCCTTGCGTCACTAGGGCGAGTGCGTAGGAAGGAAGTTGATACGGTGGCAAATATTTACCATTCACTTCAACACCCTTCGAAAATGGTGAGAACGGTAAACTCGTGCCCGGAAAGACGCGCGTTCAACCATGGCGACCCACGACCAGCTTTCCACGACAGTTGACCCGTATCATTATCCGTTCGTTAGCACCGGCACCGGTTTTGATACACGGCGTAAGATCACGATTCGACGGTTCCGTAACCCCTGCCACGCATCGTCTTCCCTCTGAGAGCATTGAACCCATCTCTGAGGTCAGGAATATTGACTTTTAGGATATGATAAAACTAAGCTGCGATTAAAATTTTTCCTTTTCCGCACACAATGCAAAACCTTACAGACTATTGCTATTAGAATCTTTCAACGTAAACTCGAGTAAACCACAAACTACCAGCCACAGCCGTTCGATAGGCACATGTACGCAAAGATTGCTCGAAAGACACCGGCACCGATAGGGATCCGCTTTACGAAAGATACTAATCTGTTTCGAGGAAAACCGTCCTCAACGCCCCAGCTGGAACTGCTTCGCACACCAACTCGGGAAGCTGTTGCTGCACTAAACAAAGCGGATTATTTGTCCATCGGGTACCTAGAATACGGAGTGCCAATCCACCCACACACACGCATACACTATAGTGTAGGACAATTTTTCCAACCTCTAGCTACCTATTTGCAAATTGTTTTTGCGATGCCTGATGGATGGTTAGCATGTTAGCTTTAAATATCGTATGGTAATTAGACTCCCGTTCGCCACCCATCATCTCAGTAAGCTGATTAGGGACAGAGATTTTAGCTAATGAATTGCTTGCAATTCATGTAAAAGCATCCCATTATGGATGGGATTGATGAGAAAGGCCGAATGATGAGAAGCGGCATGCGAAATGATACTTTGGTGGCTTGAAGAAATTGATCAGATAATAGCTAGCTACTTACAAAGATTTGTTATACAATTAAAAGTATTCTTAAGTAGATAAATGTACGTTACGATTTCCATACCTTTAGGCGCACTTCTTACAACTCACATTTTCTTGCCTAACTATCAGGCGCAAAAAGTTTTTAACAAATTTTCGATTACGATATTTTGCAAACCCGTAGCCATTACTACCACATATTGAGCTTTTTTTCAAGTGATTGTAGTGTCCAACAAGTATAAACTGAAATCCATTGTGACAGCAACTGGGGACGCATGTTCAACAAAGCCTAGCCCACCAACTAGGTACTCAAACTCTCGAGCATGAAACGATTATATTCTTTAATTATCCTCTGCACATTGCGAGAGCTCCAACATAATGGTTACCGTACTGGCCCAGTAAAACTAAACCAACAACCATCAGGGACAACACCCCATCCTTCCTAGCCAATTCACATCCACTGACGTATCCATTGTACCGTGCTTATCGCATGCTTCACGAAGAAACGGAACGGAACACGGTACGCTTCTCGGACAAATCCGATAGGCAGCCGGCAGCATCTTCCGTTGACGAATGTCACACTGCTAGGGCGTGCTGTCACTGTTGGAGCGACTTCGATACCCCCTTCCTCCCCTTCCGAACCCGAACCACCGAACAACGGTTTGAACAACAAACTGACAGGTTCGGAAAAATCTTGCAAAGCCCATCGTTGTTTTCCGAGTGAAAGAGAGAGAGAGAAATGCCACTCACATTCAGGTGCACCGGGTACAACTGGGCGTTGTGCACCGTACGGAAGCACCGTCGACTTTGCTTGAAATGAATTTTCCCCGTTCCGAGTGGTCGCCCTGGCCCACCTCGATCCTCGGCACAAAGCTACGAACCGAGGTGGCCTGAAACTGTAACTCGGTTCCCTTACCGATCCGGAACGCAACTCCAATACTGCCGATACTGTCAATTTTGAGCCACCGGCGGCCAACGTGAAGGGAAAAGTTAGTCCACACTGGTTGGGGAAAACTCTCAACTCATCAAAGGCATGCCCGGCCGAATGCGACTGACACGTTGCAACCGGCCTGACACAACATGTGGATGACCTGGAACTGTTACGCTACGGACGGTTGCGGTAAATTAGCTGCGCTGGGTGCAGCGCCCAACTACAACAACTATTGTTCGAGCGCTCCAGCCGTTGCGTTTGCGTGCCTGATGGAAGGCACTTTTCCTGAGACAATAAATTGATGGCTTAATTCAACTAAGTCTATTTTTGGACCGTTTGCTACAAATATTGCACTCATTAGGGGTGTTTGTTTGCGACTGTGAATGTAAGTAAATAAATGTGCACATTCGCTTATGGCTCCTTTGTACTGGAAGTGTTGTAACTTTACAGCAATGTGCGCCTAAAGGTATGCAATCTGTCACACAAGATTAAATTAAATGTTCTCTGCTTTCTCAACTGTAAGGATTGTTTGACCAAAATTCTATGAAAACGATGTCTAATGCACCATATCCCTTAAATTGATTTGTTTCTTCCATTTAAAAACATTTACTTTCACCTTCCAACCATCGCACTAACCTGAAAAGTAATTCTGAAAGCTTTCAGTCTGTACAAGTGATGCTCTCTCTCTCTCTCTCTCTCTCTCTCTCTCTCTCTCTCTCTGTCTCCCTCTTGTGGGCCTATTTTCGCGCTTATACTGCACTAAAAATCAAACCTTTCTGTACCCTAAACCTAGCCTTCATCTAACGGTCCACTTCTGGTAACGTGCTGTGTGCTGATGATCACCCTTCGAAGAGCGCGCGTTCTTGGAAAGCACTTTACGATGCATTTCCTTTCGGTCGCCTGCAAAACTCTTACCATTCAAACAGAACCAACAAAAAAAATCTCTGGTAGTAAAAAGCAACTGCAAACCACCGAAAACTTTCCCACCGTTCCGTGAGCGTGACGGAAGCCACAGAGAAACGAAGATAAATTTTCCACTTGCCAATCGTGATGCTGGGTGAACTCCAGCTGGGTGAACTCCGCTATTTCTTCAACGCGCCTTTTTTCCCCCCCAAATCACCATTTGCTTCCCATTGGTCGGTTGGCTAGCGGAGGTTTGGTTTGGGCTGTAAAATGAAAAGATCAATTCTGCTCGCTCTACCCGGGGTCTCGAACGCAGCGCACGAGTTCCCGTTGTTGCTGCTAAATGCTTCCTTTTTTTTGGAAACAGAAAAGTGATGAATCCCGGTTCCCGGTAATGGTCGGGGGAAAAGAAAATGAGCTACTACTACCACTACTGGCCTGGTACTGGTTTTGCAAGCAGCGAAAGAAAGCTCATCATGGAGGTGTGTTTTCTTTCATCTGCTTGCCTTTGCTCTCTCTCTCTCTCTCTCTCTCGCTTTTAGTCAAACCACCAGTCAGCGGAGGAGAAGCGAGAGGATGCGACGCGAAATAATCCCTTGATTTGTGCCTTGATATTAAGGTGAAATATTGCATAAAGCCCAAAACCGCAAGCTACTACACACAGCTACAGCTGGGCCGGCTGACTGACGGGGCGGGCGAAGTTTGGCGTAGGTTCAACTTCATCGATTCGGAATTTAATTCTGGCTGATAGCATTTGACAATGTTCGGAAAGCGATATTTTCAGTATGATTCACTGCCACTGGTTTGATCGTTACTGGTACTGCTGAAAGGGATGCGCCATTACTGCGGCTTTGGAAAATTATTATTTAATCAATTTTTATTTGAATGCAAAAAAAGGAAAATTGGTTAATCTTATGAAAAGAATCGAAAACAGCTTCCTTTCAGCGCTCGGGTAAGTGCTTACAATATCAATGGCTACTATGAGCATATCATCTGAGGACATCCCAATAAAAGGTATTTGATTTCCCTGTCATCTGAAGTCGTTTTCATATCAACTAGCTTTGATTGCCATTTCATCTAAGAAGCCTGTCATAAAATGGATGCTTTTGCCTTATCAACTGAAAAACCCTGTATTTTTCTAAAAACTTGATTGTTTAATGTATCAACGACAACGACCTATCTTCTTGCAATGAGCAAAACAGCCAGTCCCAGCCTCCCTTCAAGAAAAAAAATCTAGAAATACGGTTTTTTTTTAATTAGGATTACGACGACCTTGAATTGAATATAAAAAATCCTTTATTAATCCTGAACTTATTTTTTAACTCAATCACACTCAAAATTGTTAGTTTAAATAAAGTCAAAAGTTTCAATCTATCAATCAAATTTAAAAAATTCCAAACGCTTTAAAGATTTTAAATAAGATAAAACTGACAATTTGACAGAAGTCTTTGGAATTCCGCTAGAGGGCGCCATAAGACCACTTAGTGCACAAGCCATAAGAAAGTGATTTTTTTCCAGTTGAGAAAAAAAATCTGAATTAAACCCTTTGTCTTATAGCTTAAAAGCATAAAACGAGGAAAATATGTTCCTTTAACTACTGGTTTTATTTACATAAGTGTACACTCTAATTAAAGAAATAATCTCTGTGAACCTACAGTCCTCCCAGAAAGTATCTTCCTACAAAAGCTTCCTTTCGTAAAGTGCACATTTCCCCGAAATACTCACACGGTACTAATTTTCAAGATCAATTTTTATCTTCCCAAACCCGTACCCTTCCGGCACCGATGTGCAGCACAGCTGCATTTGCAGTTCTCGTGCCTTCGAAATCTGCTGGTCATCATCAGCATCATAAGCCGTAGGCCCTATTTTCAATCGAAACGATAAGGAAAATCATGCCCCAAAACCACTATAATTGCCACCGGTGTGTCATCGGTGTGTGGAATGGAGGATGGAAAGAAAAACTCCTTCCCACTGCCTACTTGCTTGGACCAGGCAGGTGCCGCTTTTTAAGCGATCGGCTCGGTCGGAAGATACAGACGACCCGCAGAAAGCACGAAGACGAAGAGCCACCCGTCCGACTGGCTGCTGAACTTTGAGACGATGGCTCTGATGTCCGATGATGGGATCGTTTGCATTAGTTAGTTTGCAAAATCCTAATTAATGCGATTATGCACCGCACATGAGCGAAGTGTGGCCGACAGTTCCGTAACCGGTAAAAGGAAAGTTCTCTTTCTCCCGGTGTCCAGCAGACCCAGCACAGGCAGGCAATTTAGTGTTTTTACCCAATTGCATCGGCAGAGAGAATAGCACCGAAGACAGGGCTGGGAGTTTAGTGCCGAAAGACGGGTCGTGAGACGATACAGGATACTACCGGCTTCTATTTAGCCTTCGGACAAACAACCCATCCTCCATGTACGTATGGGATACGAAAATGGTAACGCTACTACGGTACGCTGCTGATTGCAGTTTGGAAAATATTTGCATTCAACTTACCCGGTAGCCCGGTCTCACTTACAAAACCGAGATACCAATGGGAGTACCCGGTAGGTCAAAAATGCACCAGGTGTGTGCCTGTCTTTGTAGGTAGATTTGATAGCGGATAGAGTCTCAGAAGATCCCACTACATATCTATCACTGGCTCCAACAACCTTTCAGGCTGCACACAATCCATACACACAAGGTAGACACGTACCACGTGGGCCGACCAGCAGCACGATGCTACCACCATCCAGTCATTAGACACCCGTACATCACAAATATATGTACGGCAAACATTTCCTTCGCTTGGTTTCAGCGCTACATTCTTTCCCGCTGAGGGTCAGTGAAAATTAGAACAACACCAGGCACTACAAAACATCAACAAAAGTCTGTGTTTACTTCCTGCAACTTGCTGCAGCGTAAGCGTAAACACTGTTCGGTAGCTGCCGGATAGCCACGGAGTTTTCACTGTCCAAAAATTTATAACAACTTTTTCAACAACTTTCGCAACAACTATCGATATACGCGTTTCGATATGCCCCTCTTCCGGATTGAAGGGCTTGATTGAAGTTTCATTTTTAACTTCTGTGTCTTATTTTACTCCCTTTTTTGCTGTTCGGTTGTGAGAACTATTTCAGGGGTTAGCAAGCTCATTTTGTGTAAGGGTTTAATGGATTACAAACATTGTTTTTTTGTTAGAAATTTCATACTTCCATACGGATTGCATACATTTTGGCTATGATGTGTAAACTACGCCTAAATGTATGCAACTGTCATTCAAATTGTTTGCAGTACTCCGAAAAGTACACCGGTTTGTACGCTTTAGATGTGATTTTTTTAATTTATTTTTTCTTCATATAATAAATCACGATTAAATAGCATAAATACTGTCCATAACTGTATTCAAAAAAATATTTTGGAAACAAAAATATTAAAACAATCTAAAGTTTGAACACATCTCACGTACACTGGCGTAAAGTGCAGCGCGCTGGATCAAACTAACCGAAGCTTCGGCAAATCGGACCACACCGAGAAACTTTTTGTAACGGAGCAAAGCTCACCCAGCGCTCTACTGCATTGGTCAAAACCCCAAACCCGAGCACCAAGTGTCGAAATGAAAAATTGCACCGATGAAAATTGAGACCAGCGAGAGCGGTTGGCCGAGCGCTTCAAATGTAAATGCAGTTCGGGGCAAAGTTTTGACCCGGTGCATCGATTTCACCCACACGCGCCAGTATCCGATATCCAATAGTTTCTGTTTCGATTACTGTTTCTCTTGCTGGTTTTCTTTTTTCTTTTTTTTTTTTTGAGCGGGAGAGGGTGCTTTATTTCGATCTGAAAGAAGCGCTCACACACTTATCGGTCGGTAGGTTGTCGGTAGGTAACTAGTTGAAATGCCGAAGTTTTGGTTTTTGGATTGTGTCGAATAATTTTGTATGCTATGTTTGTGTGTGTGCTTTTTGGTTGCTTTCTCGTTCATGAGCTTAAAACAAAACTATCAATTTTTAAATACTCAAAGAAAATTCATGCTTAAGATTCAATGAATTTGCTTAAAATGACTACAATACATTAGCAGAGCTTCCGTAATAGCTAGGTCTGTCAATAAGCTTTTAGCGCCTACAAGTATGCGATGTGTTTTAACAGGTTGTCTTTGCATCTTAAGCTGGCTGCAATTTGCTCGTCATCTCAAAACCTACCCGCCTACCACACTAGTGTATTACGAATCATAAGCTTCTTAACCACCTACAGAAAAAAAACAACTTTGACTTGTAATAATAAAATAAAATGAGCTGAATTAATTACAATTTTGTTTATTTCATTGGCATCAATTTTATTACTTCGAATCAAGCTGTGCAGACATCATGAATGCATCTTACTGTACACACAGTAAGCTTCTTCCAAACATTCCCACTGAGAACAACCAATCAAGCTTTGACAAAATTGATAATGTTCCACATGTGGCACTGGACACGGTGCCAGTGACACAGTACAATATTGCTTCGGCAAAATTGCACCAGCCATCAGGATCGATCGGCCGACAAAATCTTCCCTTTCGATCGCATCATCCAACGTGCGGTGAACCGAAATCATACCGAGCGAATCATAACCGTTTCGAAATGCGCTGACAGTGGTGTTTGAAATCACCGCAAACCGGCCGATGCCGGTCCATACGGACGGCATTCGCATCGTAAAGATCTTGCAAGACTTGCCACCGGCCAGTGTTAAATTGCAATCTTTCCGCTTCACTTTTCAATTACGAATTCATTACTGGTTTGGCAAGGGCTGGGCATCTATATACGGTTGGGCCATGCGGGGCCTTTCACTCACCAAAAAGCCCAAACGAAGCAGCAGGGCTACAGGGGGAAGACAGGGGGAAGTGCAGTGAAAATACCAAAAGCAACCCCGAAACCCACCGGTGGCGCGGTCATGATTCAATATTGCACAATTTGACCGAGCTCGGGGACAGCTGCAGCTGCAGATTCTCTCGATCAGCCATTCATTCTTGCGCGCACACACAATAGCTTCTTCCGGCCTCGAGCATTCACTTGAGCCAGTTTTATCGCAAGGGTTTGCAACAGTAGCGCACTGCTCTGTCGAGTTTGATTGCAACATACGGGTATCGTTGAATTAAACATTCTGAATACGCAAATCAGAGCACGAGTAGAGAGTGTTAAACGTTTCTAAGAGATCTAATTGCTCTTAAAGAAGCGCAGTGCTGTAGCGGTCAAAAATGTCGAAGTTGTCCGATTGATGGAGACGCCTGGTCGTTTGTACCTGTTATGAGGATTTATTTCGTTTGTTTTTTTTTTCTTGCTATTTTCACTAAAATTTGTATGTAAGTTGACTTATTGTTTCAGTACACTGTCACCAAAATAAAAATAAAATCTCCTATGTTTTTGTGATAAAAATCGGAAAAAGTATTGTATTGTATAGCGTATTTGTGAATATGTTTAGCCAATAATCAAACTATGAAACAAACATTTTTTAAAGATACTAAAAGGCTTAAATCATTCATAATCTTTCCTTATCTGTTCCTCTTTAAAAGTTAAAACTTCCGTTAAAAAAATATATTTCAAACCTTTAAACCAATGGCAATGGAGACGCCTGGTGCTTTTCAAATTTCCTTTTCACATCAAGTCTGCTTCCCACTATTGATTACGGAACACATTCCCTTGCCACACGTCCCATCGTTGCTTCACACCTTGCCGGCAAACCAACAATCATTTCCATTCGGCCAAGATTTACAACCACCCGCTCGCGATATCAATCTCACTATGCTAAGCTAAAGACGGCCCAGTCGGAAAGCTTACAGCGAAAGCTTTACGGATCATTAAATTTCATGCCCCACTAAGCTTACCTGACTGGGGCCCAGTTTTCCCCAGAAGCCGTCCAGCAAATTGCACATCGATCTTCGGCGTTCAAACAGATCGTTACGCAGACGGTGCAGGGGACGTTTGTTTCCGCAGCCGCACACTAGTCGCTCTCGTTACGGGATACTCGTCAAGTTTCCGATCTACTTTGTGACTTCCTGATAAGAAATCAGCTCTTATCGCTTTACACTCCGACCCGCAGCTCCTGCGACCGTTGGTGAAGGTGTGCTGCCTGATTATGCTAATTTGTGAATCGCTATCGAAGGCATTGTTTCGATGCTGGGCGCTGGGTTGCTGCTTCTCAAGGTGATGGTAAAACCGACATGTCCGAAGCATAATATGTTAATGCAATCTTGTTACAAGTCAACAATCGATGAGGTATTTCATATTGAACGGGCTTAGTAGCAAATTAAGATCACAGATAATTGATGCTTGCTGAGGGAATAAGTAAACAACTTTGTTATTAACTCGTATTAGCTTACCTTTTAATATAATTCTTTTTTTTTCCTTCTAATTCGTGGTATTTTCTTTAATTAAATCGCTATGTTCTATCTTTCTTCCATCATTTGTCTATCACACCAACCAAAAACCTAATGCAAGCACTTTTTTCTGATAAATTAATTCAGTTATCGTGCCATGTTCGAACATTTCTTTCCACGTCAGCTCAAATCGAACATTTAAACAGCCTATTCTTACCACAGACTCACACACACAAGCACACTACCTCGGTCTCGGTCCAAAGCCAGGCAAGTAACGGTACGAGCATGTGATACGCCGGTTGTACGCTCTAATCGAAGGCAGTGGTAACACATGTCGACGATTTATACAGTCCCGGGTTGCTCGAGAAGGTGGGCAAGGCAAATAAACTGCTGACCAGATGGAAAAGAAGCGCTTGAAGTGTGTGTGTGTGTGTGTGTGTGTGTGTGTGTGTGTGGCCGGAGAATGATGTGCTACATTCAATTTATTTTCTATCAGAAAGCCGTTCGGTGCTGCCATCTGACGCTAGTAAGAGATGAGATAATTCTTATTATTTAGTTTGAAAATATAACTATAAGACGAATATAACTGAACGAAAACTATAAGACAAATTTGGCATCGCAATAGGCGTGCTACACATGCTACGTAAGTTGCATACCTTTAGGCGCAGTTTTAATTTTAATGCATATTTAAGGCCTTTAAGTAAAAACTGGTTTTCAGTAGCACATTCAGTCTTCTGAAATAGTTCTTAAAAGGAAATATAAAAGGTAATTTGATTAAAAAAATTACCCATACATCTCGTTTTACCATATTTTCTAACGGATCGATACTCGGGCTTGTCTGGCCTAATTACAATGCAATTAAACTACCACAATTGTCATCCCTGTACAGCCCACTTACAATTGATGGTTTCGCTACATGACTTACCCGTAAAAGTGGTCGGAACGATCCTTGTCGTTACGCTCCGGAAGCACAGTTGCATACACATTGTACTTGCCAGCAGCAGCAGCACGGATGATTGGTCAAATATTTGAGCATGGTTGTCATATCATTCGAATGAAAGATGCTATAGACTTCCCCTTTCACTCGGTACTGGCAAACAAACGGTAGAACCGAGGCACTGCCACACCAGTGTAAACAAGTGACAGACGGACGGAGAGTGTGTGTATCAGGCTGGGTCTGTGCACCGTTGCACCGGACCCTGTCTCTAAACCCTGTTTATATATGCAATCTGCGGGCAGCAAGCGACAAATGAAGCGGAGTGTGGCGAGCAAAAGTTTTGTATATTATATTTCCATCGGTGCAGCCGGACGATGGCCGGTGAGGTTTGCGGTGAGCACCTATTTCAATATTCTTTCCAATAATAACCAGGGAATAACACTCGGATTACAGGGTGTTAGAATGCTGTCGGGTCGGTGTGTCGTGTTCGTGGTAGTGGTGTATGCCCTAGTCCCACCGGCAGGACACTTGCGGGAACGTGTTTAGTTCGTAACTTGCTCTCCACACTGCCTCCCTGTCGGTCTGCTTTTCTCGTACGCTTTTCTTTCCACAATCGTAACAACCTTCCGGAAGTGCACACTTTTCCCCAACACCACAGACAGGCAATAATGTCGCACCCGTAGCACCGTACGTGTGTGTCTCCCGATCGGAACCTACCGATGGCATTCCACCCTTACCGTCCATTGTCTGCGAGACGGAGTGGATAAGAGTATGTCCACAAATCCACTCCCAGTTTGTATGATGGAAAAGTTGGTCACCTTATACTGTCCACTACTGACTATGGGGGAGTTCTCGCGCGAACTAGGCACCTATTCGAGCTGTGCGTCTGCGGGGAAGTAATCGTGCCACTTTAGCTAGCAGGAAAGCACTTTCTAAACTTTTTGTTCTGTAAAAACGAGCTTTATAAACATTTTTTATGTCCATTTGTACAAGCAAATATTGAAATGGAGTGGCAACAGACTTTTCATTTACGTGGAAACATACAAAAAAATTTGTGAATACTTTTAAAATTTTTAAAAGCATAAGTACAGAATTATGGCCTTCGATTTTGATTATCCACCTAAATGTATGCAATTAATGTCATGCTTCTAAGTAAATATTTATTTTTAACACTGGCCTACTTAGCCCGGTTACAGGGCTTGTTTCATTTTATACTTTATAAAATCCTATAATTTTTAAAACCTTGAGATTAAAACAAATGACATCAGGCTCGGAGATGTTAAAATTCGGCATTAAGGGATTCGGGATCTTTAGAAACTTGGGAACGGCTTGACCAATTCCTTCTAACATTTAATGTTTAAATGATTTAGAGTACACAAATTTTAATTATTTTTCTTTTTATCAGAGACGACCGTATTTAAAACACTTAATTAGCTAATGGCAGCTAAAGTATAATTCCATGGGATGATATGATATGCCTGTACAGAATTTGGTTTTTGAAGAGGCACACAGGCCTGTTAACTTCTACAACTCAAAAGAGAATGATCTATCACCCTATTTACGCTTTGAACTGCGCGCCTTAATGCTTTGAATGCTTAACGCATTTATGCAAATTTTCTGCTCTTGCACAACGACAAAATAGGTGATAAATTGTGTTTCTTTGTAATCAATTTAACCGCCGATTGCCGAAAGCTTAAACATTACACCATTGCAGTTGTTTCACCAAAATGGTGTTTTGTTTAAGTTTATTTACAAATATTTTCCCTTTAATGCAATCATTCTTTTTTTATCAAGGGGAAAATACTTTTCCCCCTTTTTTATTCACATTCTTTGCCTCTTTTCGCAGTGGGTGCAGCTTCAAAGGGCATACAGATAAACAGATTTTTTCCCAGTTTTCCCCCACTCTTTTGGGCGTCCAACGGTGTCCATTCTTGTGCAAGCACACCGACGGAGAGCAGTAAATAAATTGAATTATTATTTTCCACACGTTTGCACTACAGTTCGTGCATGTAGCATGTACAGTTTTCATGTGAATTTCCGCAAATGCATGTGTGGGATAGGCAAACAAAACAAGCACATTCACACACACACGCACACAACAAAATAGGAAACAAAACGGAAATAAACTGCACACGGTACGGGTCCGGCGGGCTTGCGAGCAGCTGCTTTTCCTCGACCTCGCCATGAATGCAAAACCCATTTACGCTGGGTAAATCACGTTTTATGTCTGTTCAGTTCGTGAGGCTCGGACGACTGTGGGTGGGGATGATGCCGATGATCAGGTTCCGGTTGTAATGCAGACACTGGTTGTTTGTGTCATTTAGCTTAATCTATTTGTTGTGTTTTTATTTTTCTGGCATTCTTTTTTTCTACAAACATGGAAAAAGAGTTTTTCCATGTAATCTAAGGTAAGCTTACACAAGCGCCTAACTTTAGGCATTTAGGCAACATACTTACGCTAGCCGAGTGGTAATACTTTTTCCTAAATAAATTCAATTTAAATGATCATTTAAATACCTTATAACTTACTGCTTTCTATCACCAAAATCACTACTTTACAAGTATTAAGCTTAAAATGCTCGTTTTCTTCATCCTCTAAACTTGTAAACCCATGTTAGTGCCTTAACCGGCATTAACCGCGAAGACACTCCGATCTGTGCGCCACTGCTACCTTCGCTCGGATTTCTTAATCACAGCCCACAATTGGTTATGCATAAATTAGATTTAATTAAAAACTCCCGCAAAAAAACGCCCAACTCCTTCCCGAGGTCTCGCTCGTTCAGCGACCTCGCAAATAAAACCTCCACAGTTCGGTTGATAACTCAAAAGCGTTCTCGCTCCAATGTGCCTTACTTTTGCCGTACCATTCAATCCACCCTACGGTGGGATCCCGATGAAGCCACCCGTTTGAGTTTTTGAGTTATAAAATAAATAAGACACACGCACACACACACAGACAGACAACGCCAACCAAAAAAAGGCTGCCACCACTCATCACGGTGACATGGTGGAAACACTTTGTGGCAACAGCAGCGCAGCGAGCAATATTGAATACTTTTTAAATGAATAAAGTTTCGGTCACCGTTCGCAGGCAGGCAGCTTTCTTTCTTTCCCTTGCTCTCGTTCTGTAGCTCTCGTCCTGTGCTTGAAGGTGATATCTAACAGAAATTGATAAAACAAATCCAAAACCATCAGCTCATTTGAATGCATACATGTTGCACTGGTCGTTATGCTTCTGAAGCTCTGAAGATCGCATGATAAGCAGTCTAAAGTGTTAAATTGAAGCCATCTCGAACGGGGATTAGTTGCCACCACTTTTTGGGGCACTACAACTCGTCCATCCATGGTACGAAAAAAGTGGAAAACCCATTAAATGCTGCTTTTCACTCACCCCCTACTGGAAGACTTTTCCACCCAACGAAATCAGAAATTAAGACACAACCGCTCACACACACATACCTCGGCGCATACGGGAGCATTGGGTGGCATTGATTAAAATTTTACGCCCAAGAAATTGTTATCAAATTAGTTCAACCATACCGAGCCGTGGCGAACGATGACACACTCGGAGGGCTGCCGGGTGTGTCACAGATAGGCAATAAGCGCCCAACATCTGCTACCAACCGTGGGAAAAGCTTGGCGATGAATTGCGAGACACGATTGCTTGCCATTCGCTTCGACTACACACCGCTTAATTAATCGCTTTCAATCAAACGGAACGCTTCTGCACGGTGGGACATTTCTTTACGGTGGCTTCATTTTGATGCGGAGAAAGCATTTGGGTTGTAAAATGTATTTGCTAGAAAGCGTTTAAAATTCATTAGTAACAACACTTGGTGGATGATTTGACCTTGGAAAAAAAGGAATACGATGTTATACGCCTATATATAGGCAATCTGCATATTCAAGAGGATTTAAGCTGGTAGAAGGCTATATTTGATAAAAGGAAAAGGACAGCCAGCAATACGACCAGGACGTTTCAAAAGAATTAAAAAAAGAACAATTAAGAGTTTAGAGGACAACAACAAAAAGGGAATACGGCACATAATATGGGACATGGAGTAGAAATGCAATTCATAATGCATTCTTACCCCATGAGCTACATTCCCCACTATACTAACTTGGTTCGACGCCTGAACAATATCAAATCATGTATACAGTAGCGCCTAAAAGTAGGCAATCAGAAGTGTTTTAAGGTCGATATATATAATATCATATAATCGCATAATCGCAGCAAATAAAACAATATAATTAAACAAATGACCCATTTCCCAATACAGCCTATATTTTAACGCAGTTTGAAGTGTTATTGTTATCGTTATCGAACAATAAGCATCATTTCATTCGACTTTATTCAACCCTTTTTGACCACTGTGCAGCTTTCGAAACGTGTACTGCGATTTGCATACATTTAGGCGTATTTCATATACCACGAATCTTTTACCCCGAAATTCATATTATCTTCTTGGCCCAACTAGCTACGCTTTACCCGCAGAATCTGGCGCCATACAATCAGAATAGTTATAGAATAGGGTTTCTATCTACGCCTAAATCAAGGCAAACAGTTTTAAATAGAAAAAGGCTCTCACAAAAGTCACATCTAATAAACCAACGTATTTAAAGATTTGGTGGTCTGGTGGTAGATGCGGTAAATCATAATTTACCAACCAGATACTATGACCCATCTACTTACCCATCCAATTCAAAAAACCTGCCCAGCAGCATGCATTGCACTTCAAGGCATTGTAAGAATCTACAAGTGCTCTTACCACATTCATCTTTCCATACATTTCACCAATCGATTGCTTTTTCACAGCTAACGTACTAACCGTCTACCAACTTGTAAAATATTTATCGAGTGTACTTACGGTACGGTTCAATTCAAAGGCACCAAAACCAATCAACATCCTTGCTTAATATTCATCCAACTCCGGTTCGTTCAACGCGCATGAAAACTTCCTTCGTACCATCCCGAAAAGCCATACTAATAGGTACGTCAGTAACGTGAATTAGCTACCGTTTATTTTCACACACAATTTCCCGAAGTGCACATCACCTACACGTGTAACCACTCGTCTAGGAATCAGTTGCGGTGGTTTTACTTAAGCTCCACAAGTAGCATCCATTGCAGTGCAGCTACTCACATCTTAGCTATGACTTTTTCTTTTGCTTTCTTAACATATCGCTGCTGTGTCTCTCAATCTCTCTCTCTCTCGCTCTAACGTTTCTACGGTTTATTTATCGCTTCCTTCTTACACCTTCTACTCCTTGATACCGAGCAGCGCCTTAAGCGTATTGGCATTCACACGCGCCTGAGCACATATTTTGCTTTCCATCAGCACGGACGGTTCGTGTAGCAGCATACGGATGCATTCGGTTGCATTGTACAGTGAATCTTCCAGCTGTACTGCCGCTGCAGCTGGGTTGTTTGCCTCGGTGGAACGTCGCCCAAGCTCGGCCAGTGCTGCATGAAGCTCGAACCGGGTGGCACCGAAAGCACGTGCTTCAGCTACCAAAAGAACGGAGAAAAATGAGTACAAAATACTGAGCCAACATCTTCCCCAAACCGAACAATACCCATACCTGGACAAATCTTCTCGAACAGCGCTATCAAATCCTGACATATCTTGATCTTGTTCATCAGCTTGTCGTACGGGATCTTCTTGATCGCTTCCGGATTGTTGCCACCAATCACCTGCGACAGCGAAATCTTCACGTCCACCATAAACTGATGGTTCGAGGCGAGCCACTTCGAGTAGTGCTTCAGGTATTTGTTACAATGATCCTCCCGATGTTTCTCCATCGCTTCCAGATCGATGCGGGCCCGTTCCAGTATCTGTCCCACGGCCGCACCCGTCACCTCCTTCGAGCACCGCAAACACTTCCACTCGCCGGTCCACTGTGACTTATCGACCGGCAGCAGATAACCCCTGCACTTTGAATCCTTCTGAAACCCGGAACACCGGAGCGCGCTAAAGTACGTTTCGTACTCGGTCGGATCGTTACAGCGCTCGCACTCGCAGCGGAACATCTTTGTCTGCTGCAGATGCTCCAACCGATTGCCCGTCGTCCACATCACATCCGTGTAGCAGATGCTGAGCCGATCGCCGCGTCGAATCGCGTTCGGTGCCCAGATGACCACTTCCCCCCTGTTGGTGAAACTCTTCGACAGGTTGGGCCGGCAGGAGTGTTCCAGCATTGAGGCCATGTTGTAGATGGCCACCGACGATGGTTCCGTCAGCGGGACTTCATGTCCGTTCACCTGAATGATGCCAACCACACGCAGAATTTCGTCCTCATCCCATTTGTTTTCACACTTGAAGAATCTAAAAACGATTTATTTGTTAACATGGAATAATTAAAATGGCGTCCGGAAACTTACCGTGGAATCAGCTTGGCTACCCCTTCCCGATCGTTTCGCCATTGCTCCGAACCTCGCCGTTCCTCTTCGTGTGATTCCAGCTTCAACAGTGCTTCCCATCGGGCAGGATCACTCTCGGCCAGCAGCAGACAGCGGATCGGCATCAGGCACTGGTATGTTGGATGAGGTACATAGAAGTGCTGGATGGAAATCTGCAAGTTGATCGGTGGTTAATAGTAGATCTTTTAGATAAAGACATGGGCAGTTCTCTTAAGCTCTATCGAAACATAAAATCGAATAAGACATTCCGACATTGTTGGCTTAACGAACTACATGATCATGTCTTTCATATAATGGCTTACTAGATCTATTGCTATCACGTATCAGATATTCAGCCCTTGCTACGGAGAAACAATCTTAGTAGCATTCGATAGCCAGAGCAGATAATGTGAGTCGGCTTCAAGAATTGTGAAACAACTCTAACGTGAAACATGTTTAGACTATCTTGATTTGAAATCGCGCAACGTCTTGTGAATGTTATACAGTCTAAACAGCTTACCTTACTGCCCCGTGCGATGGTAAATTTACACTCGGCCTGATGAGCTGGATGATCTTGACAAGATCGCTTGCAGACGGGCCATCCGCAGCGTTCACATTCTTGATGTTTCTTCTCCTCCAATCCCTTGAGGAAACAGTAAAAAAAAATTAAAAAAGTAAACAAAAAGGGAGATTTTTTAAAAGAATGAGTTTCAATTGTCTTCACACAGATTGCATACTTTGAGGCGCACTCGTGCGGTTTTGCTCGAGATAAACATAAGTTTAGATGTAATTCTAGACAAAGACGACTTACTCACCTGCAAGCATCCAACACAGACCGGTCCGGTGATTTGGGCCGGTCCGTGTACCAGCGGCGACTCCTTCAGTATGATCTCACCAGCTTTAATGTCTCGCGTTGCCACCAGAAACCGTCCGTACTGTTCATTCGAGCAGATCTAAAAAAATAGGATGGAAAAAATTAAGTTTTGCATCGTTATTGCTTGATTTTTTTGACAAAAAACTACACTAGCTTTAGTTTCACTTTAGATGGCTTACACTACATCGTCCACTCTTCAACATGGCCCACACACAGTACAACCTACTTTAAATGGATGACAGGTGGCTTTGTGCACCTTCCAGTCATACTGCTGATGCTCCACACTGCAGTAGTACACCATGGCACACCGGGAGCATCGTTTACTAGCCTCCTTCTTGCATATGGGGCAGATCTTCTCGATACGATCGGAATCTTCGTCTTCGAGCATTTTTTGCTACCGGTAATCGCTCTTGACCCACCAAACCACTCCACAATCGGGGTTATTTTTTTTTTCTTTCTTCTAGCGCACTCAACAGCGCACCACGTGACTTCTTCTTATGAACTTTTCAACCCAGTTCGGTTCACGCAGAAGTAGCAGGCACCAGGAAATGGTATTTTTATCTTCACCTCATTTCACACTGAACCCCCGTAGGACGAAACACACAGCACCGCACAGCGAAAACACAACACGAAACTCCAACAATGCCGGCTGACACCAATGATTTGGCGGGGGACGCCTTTAGGATGTTCAGAGATACGATCGTGAGATCAAATGCTGGCGCCCTTTTTCACTGCGGTGGATGTCTAACCTTATCAATACACTTCTTACACAAGTTCAATTACAAATAACCGGAACCGTTCTTTCGATCTCCTCTGGGGAACTGAGTTGCACAAACCAACGACCCGTTGGGCTTTAATTCCCGACGACACGCGAAGATCAACTAACGGCAAAATTTTCATTCGCCCGTATTAGAAACACCTGACGACCAGATGAATTCGTCGTCGGGCGAAATGAACAAAATGGACGTACCACCGTGCGCAAGCGTCAGTTAGTCGGTTAGTTTGGGAACCGTGCTGCCCATCGGCGCGGGTAGTTGGATGTATGTCACAGCATCGTGTAGCATTAGTTTATTTAGATAACACCGAAATGAACACACACGCTCAATCGGCGACTTGATTTATCTGAGGCACGGTACCGCGCACAAGGCACATGGAGCTATGGGGAACGCACGGTGCCGAGGTGCGGGACACTGGACATAAATTAGTGCTGGAGGTTTATTTATTTCCCGTACGATCGTTTTGCGGTTACCCGAGGGTACGTAAACGTTGCTGACCTGTGGTACCAACTGTTGGACTTAAGTAGTCAGCAATGAATGTTGGGTTAAGAGATCTTCGGCGCGATCACTCGATCACGAGATCACGATACGAGCTTCAAAGACCTGGTACTAGCTGTTCCGGCTTCCGATTGCCGCTGTTTACAATAACTACTCTGAGTGTTCTTTTGTGATCCATATTTAGCCGAGGCTATTTTAAACACAAAGATCACACAAACGCTTACTGCTAGAATGCGTCCCAAAATGGTTTACAGAGGTTGGGCTGTGCTCCGTACTGAGATATCGTTTCGATAGCAGTAAGAACGTACCAGATCATTCCCTGTCTGCCAGTAGATCAAAGCCGAAATGCGGCGTGGTAAGATGGCCGTCTGGTATTGCCTGATAGTTGCTGCACAGGTGCATCAGTCGTGATCGTGTCCGGGCCTACCTCAACCAGCTTGTCCACGTATTACACCACCCAGGATTACCACGTTTCATAATGTCCCTTAGCGGCGCAATTACCAGGAGACAAACGATCGCAAACGCCGCTCGCCGGCTCACAATATACAAGGGGTAGATATTTTTGGTGGCAAGTTTCCATTTCTACCAGACGCGTCTTCCGCCTAACAAAACCTAACTAACCCTGTGTGCCAATGTGTGCTGCTGTGCACGTTTGGCTTTCTGTGACGTGCCGGTGTAGCACGAGTTTAGCAACGCACCGTACGGCCAAAGCTCGACACAGATGCGTACCGATGGTACGCCACGCGCCACATACCGTTGGTTGCCCTTTCGCGCTGGTCTTGTGCGCCGACCGAATGCGTCTAGCATGCTAATGCAGACCACCCCGGACCACCGCCACACTTCGTCGATCACCCATTCGTGAGCACTCATCCGACGTGCGTACGTTTGTTCGAGTTTTGCGTTTAAAAATAGTTGTCCCACGTTTAGACGATCCGAAGTCTTCCTCCCCAGGATCACGGGTGTTGGCGCCCGGAAGGGTGTAAGAAACTGGTCCGAATCTTCGGAAGATGATTTACGATCAGGCGTGTCTTGACCGATCAATGGTAGCACTCTTGGTCTGCCCCCGATTATGCGCCTAGATCACGTTTTGGCTAGACAATTATTATTTTGCACCCCCCAACAAAAATAACAAACTTTTTGGGACGTTAATCATATTGGCAGTGACACGTTCGATGTTTCACTTAATCGTGCGAGTACCATAAAGCTATTAGTTTTCAAGGAAAGTTATTTGTGGTTGATGTAAAGCAGGACACATTTTACCTTTATATTCTTGAAAGTCGATTCAGCCTGTCCGTTGACCGTAGAATCGCATCAGGCTTCAGGAACTGACATCTATTAGGCAGACTAGTTTGTTTAGTATTTGGGTATATGGCTTTAGTAGCTCGATACTTGCAACAAAGCAAAGGGTAACGCTGGACGTAGCGAAGCGTCTCCAGGATGAGCTCTGATTCTGAGTCTAGTGACTTGATCAGTATCAGCTGATCTATGAGAACTATGAGATGGTCGTAATGGACTTATTAGCTGACTTTCCTGTCTTCTGTTCAATATAGCCTTGAAAGGTGTTATACGAGACGCGGGGCTAGACAACGACATCCGTGGCACGATTCTCTATCGGTCTCTCCAATTTCTTGGATTCGCGTACGACATAGATAACGTTGGCAAAACGACAGCGAAGGTGTGTGAGGCATACACCCGACTGAAACGTGAAGCAGCAAGCATTGGACTGATGATCAATGCGACGAAGACGAAATACCTGCTTGCCGGAGGCTCTGGTCGTGATAGAGCCCGAGTGGGAAGCAGCGTATTAGTCGACGGCGACGACCCCGAGGTGATAGAGGAGTTCTGCTATCTTGGGACTGCCGTTACTTCGGATAACGATGTCAGCAGCGAGACGCAATGTGCTGGGAAATCGTGCCTACTACGACCTTCACCGTCTGAGATCCAGAAAACTTCGAGACTGCACGAAATGTGAGATCTATCGCAAACTGATTCGCCCGCTCTGGGCGTGTTCGAGCGACGCATCCTCCGGACCATCTTTGGCGGTGTGTTTAAGCATGGAGTGTGGAGGAGAAGGATGAACCACGAGCTTGCTGAGCTATACGGTGAACCGGACATCCTGACGATGGCGAAGACCGGCAGGATACGATGGCTGGGGCATGTTATGAGGATGCCGGACTCATGCCCCACCAAGAAGGTATTCGTCAGCGACCCTCAGTTCGGCACGAGGAATCAGGGAGCACAGCGAGTTCGTTGGCTGCATCAGGTGAAGGGAGACCTGTCGGAGGCGTCGGGTGCCTACACGGATGGGAAGCTGCAGCCAGGGATCGAGTTTCCTGGAAATCTATTGTTGACCGGGCCATGTCACGACGACGTGCTCTTTAAAAGAGTAGGCCGACATGATGATGATGATGACGATAAGCTGATATTGACTGATACTATCCCCTAATTTCCCAAGTTACGAGTCAATTCAACCCGATAACGATAACCTCTTACGGTTCTTGTCCGTTTATTTGTATATATTTTCCGAGTAAGCAATATTTGGCTTAATCTTCTGAACATGAAGGAATCCTGTGAATCAGAGATGCAAAAGGGCTTTTCGACGGACTTTTACCGACAATAGCCACCATGAGCCTTCGCCGTATTACTAAGATCCTGGAAATAAAATTGACTAATCACATGAAACATGGGCGGCCCGGTAGAGGATGCGACGCTGATCTTCACACGTGGCAGGACCGTGGTTCAAATCTCATCCAAGACCGCCTCCCCGTACGCAGGGCTGACTGCTTTACTAAGGGTAAAATCAAGTCGCAGAAAGTCAGAATTGGCAGGCGAGTCGAGAGGTCTCGCGAGGTTGTAGTGCCAAGGAAGAAGAAGAAGAATCACACGAATGAGTTCGGACAATATTTGTTACCTCATTAATACGTGATCGTCAATGATCATGCCCCGTTGTCGCTTTTTCTTTCCGGTCTTCGTGGCTCTCTTTCATTGTATTTCCATTAAAGTTAATTTTACCTCACATTTTTATGTGTTTTAAGCCCCTTTGAGAAGGCGGTCTGGATGGGATTTGATCCACGGTCCTGCGTGTGAAGACCAGCGTCGTTGTCGCCTCGACCACCTTCCGAATAAATGC
This sequence comes from Anopheles stephensi, assembly GCF_013141755.1. NCBI lineage: Eukaryota > Metazoa > Arthropoda > Insecta > Diptera > Culicidae > Anopheles > Anopheles stephensi. The sequence goes on from NC_050202.1 coordinate 20,796,726, forward strand.
ATTGCACATTGTGCACCTTCCAAATAAGTTTCACATACAAAAATATTGGTTTATTGCTATTTATTAACAATATCTTCTTATCATGCCATGCTGTACGTTAACAATAGACCAGCCGTTGGTCTATTCTCTATCGCACCAAATTCTTATCAAAATAGATGTTTGTTTCCAACCAACAACCCAATCAAAAGCAAACGAGCTTCGAGCAGATAAACAGCCAGCATCCAGCCATTATCTCCTACAGTGAGTGAAACATTGTTGTCCAACTATTGTATTACTTAATTCATTATGTGTAACATTTAATCTTCTCCCTATATCTTTATCGTAAAACAAAGATTTAAGTGTTTCGATTAAAATACACATTTTTTACAACTTCCCCTAATTACATTCCCATCACTGTGGCAATAGGCGATAAGCGATGCACCCCAAAGCGATCTCACCGACACATACACACACACGCCCAAACGAGCGTATGAAACCGGTCTTGCGAACGCGCGTTGTTTACAAGTTTATTTCGGTGGACGATCCCGCTTGCACCGTCCTATCGCACCGCTCTTCTTCCGTGGGGGGGGCTATTTGATGACAAGCAATTTTCACCGCTTAATACGCCGAGCCGTTTCGCCGACAGCTTCATTCAATCGTAAGTTACAGCCGGGGAGTGGCAAACATCTCGACGCGTTCGTGCTCCAGAAAGACGGTTTTATCACCGGCCGCTCCGGAATCCGCTTATCAGGTGCATTCGCTTGGTAGGGACAGGGGGCGTAGGTTCGACCAAAATGGGCGATACAAGTAAGTGGAGGAGTTGGTAATTGAATTAGGGCTTCGGAATGCTACAATTTTGTGTCCATCTTCGGTAGAGTGCAAATGTGGTCCGGGTTATGCAACGCCGCTCGATGCAGTTCGCAATGGTCCGGTGGAGCAGTTGCTGTACGTCGTCTGTGTGCAACCAAATCTGGACGAGGAACACGGAGACTATCTTGCCACGGTGGACGTTGATCCGGCTAGTGCAACATTCTGTCAGGTTCGGTTTACACTTTGTCCCACCCGCGTTGTGCAAGTGGTAATCGGATGATGCTTCCCCCGCAGGTCATCCATCGCACGTACACAAACAGCAAACGAAATGAGCTGCACCACAGCGGATGGAACACTTGCTCCAGCTGTCACTTTGTGCCGGGCGATAAGCAGGTGCCGACGCGCGATCGGCTCGTACTGCCGTGCCTGAACTCGGACCGCATCTTCGTGGTCGACACCGGAACCGATCCGCGAGCCCCCAGGCTGGCCAAGGTGATCGAGGGTGATGTGCTGAAAGGGGCCAACTGCACCGCACCGCACACCACCCACTGTCTCCCGAACGGGAACATCATGATCTCGGTGATGGGCGATGCCGAGGGTAACGCGAAAGGCGAGTTTGTAGAGTTTGACCAGAACTTTGAGCTGGTCGGGACGTGGTCGCGGGGCGATCGGAAAGCTCTCTGCGGCTACGATTACTGGTACCAGCCCCACTTTAACGTGATGGTCGCGTCGGAATGGGGCGCACCGAAGCTGTTCCGCCGCGGCTACCATCCGACCGACTGTGACGATCGTACGCAGTACGGCTGTCGGTTAAACTTTTACCGCTGGCAGGAACGGGAACTGTTCCAAACGATCGACCTCGGGAACGATGGGCTAACGCCGCTCGAAATTCGCTTCCTGCACAACCCGACCGAGAACCAGGGCTACGTCGGTTGTGCGTTCTACGCGAACGTGTACCGGTTCTATCAGAAGCCCGGTGCGACCGAGTACACCGCCGAGAAGGTGATCGATGTGCCGGTGAAACAGGTCCAGGCCGATAATGGTGAGCTCGAAACGATGGGCGGCATGATGACGGATATCCTGATCTCGCTCGACGACCGCTACCTGTACTTTAGCAACTGGCGCCACGGAGATGTCCGCCAGTACGATATCACCGATCGGGCCCATCCACGGCTTACCGGGCAAGTGTTTCTCGGTGGCGCCATTCAAAGCGATGCACCGAGGCGCGTACTGAACGATCCGGAGCTGGCCGAACCACCGCGCCCGGTGTACGTGAAGAATCGTCGCCTGCTCGGTGGACCACAAATGTTGCAGCTGTCGCTCGATGGCCGGCGGCTGTACGTGTCGTCCAGCTTGTTCTCACCGTGGGATAAACAGTTCTATCCGGAGATGGTGGCGGCGGGTGGTACGATCGTACAGCTCGACATCGACGTGGAGAATGGGGGCATGAAGCTGAACGAGAACTTTCTGGTCGACTTTGGCAGTGAACCGTACGGGCCGGGATTGCCGCATGAGATGCGGTAAGTTGAAGATGATGCTGGATGTGATATTGAGATCGCTTTCATTTGAACGGTTCTTTTCGATCGTTTTAGCTACCCTGGAGGTGACTGTACCTCGGACATCTGGCTGGTGAACGAGTAGGAGAGGAGGTCTTCTGCCTATTTCTTCTGGAGAATTTTTAATTCGTCTTAAAGCATTCCAATGTTTGCAGAGGAAATGCTCACATGCAATTTAATAAAAATCATTTTACACAATACTTATAGACTCTGGATTGTTGAACGACTCTGTCCATAACGTAGGCAGTGTGTCCTAAGTAGGTGCCAGACAAAGATAGATTGATATTGGTTGTTGATAGATGCATCCAATATCTCAATGTAAGAAGACCTTACAAGTAGAGAATCATTTGTATCACGAGAGGCATTTTGTTGGCATCGACTATGTCTATCCAGTAATTACAAGAGCATCCTTCTGAAGAAAGCCGACGATAACGGCGAATGGTAATTAAAGCCAGTCCCACCTCTGGCGATTCTAGGATCTAAATGATTTAAATCCTGATTCAGATAGGAATTCTTTTAGGAATAGGGCCTATCGCTTTGGCGGTCGGCCCTATCGCTTTACGAAGAAGCGTGTTGATGAGGTCATTACGGAATACTACAAGACTGCGTTGACAAACCAAATACTTGCAAAATGCGGCCGGGTTGTCCATCAAATTAAGGCGCATTTATCTTAAACGCCAAGTTCTCGAGCTGTCTGCTGGAAGTCTTCGACGTGAATACCTTCATCTAATAGTATCACGCGTCTGCTCATCTGCCAGGACCACGGAATGCTATTCGGCAGATATTTTCCCGCATTGGATGAGATGTGTCCCTCCATATCCTCGTATCCTTACTACAATTAACCTCACTTTACGTTAGTTTCAGTACTATTGCTTTATACAATTCAGGTCTTTGCGGTCTTGGCCTGCTGCCACAATCCTCGATACTGTTCACGGCCCGGCGCCTTCGTCTGCCGTACCCGGCCGTTCTGGCGGACGCATCAACGCAGCATCACTCCATCGCAGTTTAGGGCTACCACGCCTCCTCGGTCCGTGTGGCCGATCTTAGAGGACTTTACCGGCTGGGTCATCCGGGATCATTCTCATGATGTGACTAGCTCACTGAACCCTGGCGAGTCTTATTCGCTGCACCTCGTAGAGTTTGTTATAGTAGCGGCTCCTCCATTGTTCTTCAGTACTTCATGGCTAAACCATGTATTAGCTAAAGTCGCCCCAATAGACAACTGATGGAACCTTCTTCTGCCTTGGCACACTACAATCTCGATAGGTCTCCGCCTGCCATTTCTGGCTTTCTGTGACTTGATTTTTCCCGTTGTAAAGTAGTCACAGCCCTGCGTACGGGGAGGCGGTCTGGATGGGATTTGAACCCCGGCCCTGCCCCGTGTGAAGACCGGCGCCGTTGTCCCCTCCGCCACCGTACCGCCCCAACTGATGGAACGAGGCGTCTTAATCCCTGTTTACTCCGTCCAGCAACCAAGGATTCCTTCCTAAGGCAACCTAAGTGCATTCCCAATTGCATCTACAACACACAACACAGCACACAGAATTTGCCCAGAACACACAGAAAACTAACTCCAATTTTGTTCACAAATTAAGTTTACTCTTTACGAAGAGAAGAATTTCCTTCTTCCAACACACATATCCTTTCCTTGGATTGGATTGAAATTGATTGATAAATATTTTACACGTTGCAGGACTGTCCTTGCACATCTTCGACAAACCGTCCCCGGGTTTCGGGTGCTGTGTCACACTTCTGTTGCTGATTGGATTTGCTTGCATTGGAGAGAGAGAGAGAGTTCTCGTCTCCTACATTCGGAATGTTAAATTTCTGTGTGTGTGTTCCAAAATACACAACCAATAGCGAACCGAGGTCCTGTGTGCGGTCCGGGGGGGGGTGAGCTGGTAAAGCCATTTTCTACCGCACTTCTGTTGTTCCAATGTCTTTAGCATCTTGGAATCGGAGAACGTTCCAAGAATGGGTCGAAACAAAACCGGACCGGATGTTCGATTATCGTGTTCCGAACTTGTACCTGTATCGGTAGCAAAATGGGCAGCTGCAGTTGCTGGTTGGGTGCCTCATTATGGTCCATGGACCCCCTCACCCCATCCGATCCGGTTACGTCGTCGGCTTGCATCTCTCATTCGCATTCTGGATTCGTTTTGCATATTTTATTTCCAATTCAATTCAATTTGAATTTGAATTTGAGGCCAGGAGCGAAAAGGATATCATTCAACAGGAATGTGATGGGCCGTCAGTGCAGGATGGAAACAATAATCGCCTGCCTGGATCGGTAGCAGGTGCCGTGTTGGCAGGCAAAAGGAGGGATACACGTAGCTGTTGCAATCGATGGAGCATATTGTTGAATGCACGCGGTAGGCCCGCGTCTGTCTTCACAAACAGCTTGGGTATAGAAAGTACTACTGTGGCACTGCAACTTCGACAGTTCCTGATCCGCCGTTTCTACCTCCCACGAGTCTGCGGATCTGATGACATTGATAACACGTGCCAGTTCCTGCCAGCTCTGCAGGGTTGGATGATTTGGGAAACAATTCAGCCATTTCAGTGTGCAGATCTCGTGTTATTTAGAAGGAAGAGTGACTCACGTTTTACTCGCTTCAAATGGTCAAATTCATTCGACTTCGTTCGGTACAGAACTAATACACGGCTTCCAGGGCTAGAAGCAAAAATGGCGTACGGAAGGCTCAAACACCTTCGTTTGCTACGTGTTAGGCAGAGGGTTAGGCTTACATGCTATATCAGCTCACATGTTTATCGTGACTTTTCTTACCTTGGCCAACGTTTCACCTATCACAAATCTGTACATTGCGCTATGCTTAAGCTACAAAACCACATGCCACTCAAAGCCCGGAACACAAACCGACACAGCTGTTGCCACCGTCCAATCGATATCGAACTGCGCAAGAAACTACGGTTGATCAGCGATTGATTTTGTTTAAACCCAATAGGTAGGTAGGTCTGACGGTTGCTTCACTGCATCACTGCAGGAAAGAAAAAAGGTCTTCATTTCTACAGGGCGTTCATAGACAAGCGTACATTTTTTCAGAAATTGTACAGTAGAAAGGTAACTACAATAAGTCGTGTAATCCACACACTTTAAGCCATCTTCGAAGGTTGGTTTTGAAGTGGCCTAAAACTCTGCCTAAACTCTTTCAAACATTCAATTACAACTGCTTACATTTGTCCGTTGGTTATTGATGGAAACTCTTAATTCCACCCTTTGCTAAAGTAGGGAAGCTATTTTTAAACAGGTGCACGTACCGAACACGCATGTCGTCTGTGGTAACATTGTAGTACATTGTTGCAGTTTCTTTTTTCGAGTACGAGCCACTCTAGCAACTCTAGCACAAACGGGAATGATGACGTAGTGGGCAATAGTGATGGGAAAATCGGCTCCGGAGCGGGCTCCACACCGACCGCTCCGGAAACGGCTCTCGAAACCGGAACCACTTTGAAGGCTCTCGAGCCACTCCGACCTCACCGGAGCCGGCTTCACTCCAAGGACTCCGGAACCGGCTCCGACGACTTTGAATATGATCCGACGGCTCCGGAGCCGGCTCCACTCCGACCGCTCCGGAACCGTTTCCACTCTAACGGCTCTCGAAACCGGAACCACTTTGAAGGCTTTCGAGCCACTCCGACCACACCGGAGCTGGCTCCACTCCAAGGACTCCGGAACCGGCTCCGACGACTTTGAATATGATCCGACCGCTCCGGAGCCGACTCCACTACGACCGCTCCGGAGCCGACACCACACTAACGCCTGAAATGCTTCTGAAATGCGGCTTGCTTTGCCATAAAAACTTACTACCACAACCAGTCACCAAGAAAGCATTAGATTTTAGTAGAAAATTGTGTAAAATGTTTGGAGCCGACTCCGGAGCCATCGAAGCGGTACCAGCGGTCCGGAGCTGCGGAATGAAGTTGGTGCCTGCTCCGAAGCGGTAGGATCGGAACCAGCTCCGGAGCCCCCATCCGTAGTGGACAAAAACACCCAGTGAAGATTTTCTTTCCTTCCAATTGCTCCGGCGTACGATCTTCGGTTTTTTTTAATCTTATTTTAGGCGGTATATAGAGTTACATTAAATATAGATGATTCACGCGCAACATACACACACACGGCAATGACAGTCCGCGTCTCGCCCCTTGCTCAATTTCTTAAAACACATTGCCGCGACATGTTACGCTATACTAAGCAAAAAACAGGTGCAAGAAAGTAGAGGAAAGTAAATAAAATCTGGCCCCGTGTCTTACCCGCGCCTTTCTCGCTCTCTCTCTCTCTCTCTCTCTCTCTCTCTCTCTCTCTCTCTCTCGCTCTCTCTACCTGTCGCTGCCCGTTCACTACTGCTAACTGCTAATATAATCGATTGAGTTGTTCTGCTGATGTGCGTGCTTCAGGCTTAAAATGAAAAGCGATACAGGATATAGAAAAATTAAAATTTCATACGCTCGCGGAGAATGATACATCATTTTACATGGGAAAGATTCGATTTTGTCTCTTACTTTGCACTTCGATACATGGGCTTTTCCCGCACTTGTTGTGTGTGTTTTGTTGTGTGTGATAATTATTATGATCGCACAAAGGAACTCAGTTTCACCGGATGCACTCCGAGCAGCTAACACGTGAAACTGGCCTTGTGGATTTCGGTTGGTGGAACTTTTGTCCTACAACTAAAATTGGTCAAGCTACCGCTCTCACCCGCCTTTCTTTTCTGCTTCGTTCTGTTGTGTCCGGTTGGGCAGGCAGAAATGCCCTATCCATTGCGTCTACCAAACCAGAAGCAGCATGCACGCTAAATGTTTCGTTAAAAGAAAACGTTTCCGTTTTGTTCTACTAATTTTGGCTACTCGGTCTTGTCACACTAATCGCATTTGGTTTTTTTTTTAACATTCTCTTTGCCAACATTTGTTACATTCAGCGCAACATGCTCTTAACATTATGCTTCTATGGTTGCAATTGAACATTGCTTGTTTTGGTACGGTATCGTTCCACTCTTTTGTAAAAACAGTTGTACAATGTGCACACAAACAGAAGAAGGAAATATGAAATCAGTTTATACGCTGTACGGAATACTTCTCATATACAGCACTTCAAGCACGTGCGCTATCATTCTTAAATTATTCAAACTTTTGAAGAAACAAAAATCTTCACAACAATCTGGAAGCGAAACTAAATCCGACAGTAGGGAGGGAGAGCTACGATGAAGGGAGAGCGAGAAAGAGAGAGAGATAGCTAAAGTAGTAAACCAAGCAATGAGAATATCTGCAACGAACTTTCGCTGGCGCAAAGAGGCTGAGCAACAACACACCACCCCCCCCCCGCAACGAAAAGCGCCCTCGCTGCTGGTTAGGAAGTTCATTTCTTTTTGCTCTTGCCGAGCGTTAGCGTGTGGTGGGCCGTCATCTGCGACTTGCGCCGGTTAAACTCGACAAACTCTTCCTCCAGCTTTTTGCGCGATTCCTCCAGCTTGCGCTTCTCCTCGGCATGATCCTTCTTTAGCTTGTCGAATTTGGCATGGAGCTGAGGGGGAGAGAAGAAAGAAGGAAGAAAGTATCGGTTAAGGCAATCGGATTGGTGATGGTCACGGCGGATGGAACGGCGCATCCTACTCACCTCCTTTTCGCTCTCCTTCAGCTCCGCTTCCTTCTCCTTCACGCGCACCACAAACATCTGGCGCACCTCGTCCTCCTTGGCCTGCAGCTCCGCCAGATGGTTGCTGCGCTTCGCCTCGAACGTCTGCTGGAACGAGACCGGCTTGTTGTCGCTGTCTACATCGGTAAAGCCCATCTCCTCCAGCCGCTTCTGGCGGTACAGCTCGTAATGGCGCGTGTGCGTCTTCTCCCGCATGTCCTCCATGTTGGTGCGGATCAACATTTCGCGCAGCTTGACAAAATCGCAATGCGCCTCGTTCTCCACCTGCACCGTGCCCCACGGGTACTGGCGCGCCCGCACCGTTTTGTTGCCGACGCGCACAAAGTCCGTGCTGCCCACCACCGCGAACGGTATGTGCGAGTTCATCGTGGTGTTTACCTCCGCCACCGATTCGTCGTCGGTCGGGAACTGGTAGATCTGGACACCGTTCACGCGCAGCTCGTCGTTAATCTTGGCCTTAAACTTGGCCAGCTCCGTTTTCGAGATCGTGTCCGCCTTGGCAATGATCGGTATGATGTTCACCTTCGAATCGAGCATCTTCATGCAGACCAGATCGAGCGACTTCAGCCCGTGCCCGGTCGGGCAGATGAAGTACAGACAGATGTGCGTACGGCTGTCGTGGTAGGTCGACAGCGAGCGCTTTATCTTCAGCTCCTCCTGCAGGTACGCCTCGAACTGCTGATCAATATAGTCGACTACCGCCTTGAACGAGTCGTCCTTATTGATCTGGTCACCGTAACCGACCGTGTCGCAGATCGTCAGCTGCAGAATATAATACCAAAATATGTTTACATTACTCCACACATGCACTAGCGATCGCATACGGTGGTCGCGTGTCCATCACCTTTAGCCGCACCATGCTCTCCTGCAGCTCGTACGTGTGGGCCTTCAGCTTAACGCTCGGCAGCGTGTGAGGGCTGGGCTGCGATTCAAAGTTCGTGTTGAACAGCGAATCCATCAGCGTCGACTTGCCCAGACCCGTCTCGCCGATGCACATAATGTTGAACACGAACCCATTCTGGACGCTCTTGCTGACCAGCTGGTCGGGCAGGCTGTCGAAACCGACGTGTCCCGATTGTTTCAGCGAGCGCGTTAAATCATTCTGCAACGAAACGCAAGGAACGGTGTTAGTATGCCTGCTTCAGTAAACCCTATGCTCGGTCGAATTGAGTAAACAATCGCAGGCCCCCCGTCTTAACAGTACCGTGTGATCCCGAGCAGAAAACGACAACGGAGAAAAAATGATAGTCAGTCCTGCTTATAGGAAGACCGGTCCGAATGGGATTTAGAACCCCGGTCCTGCCGTGTGAAGACCGGCGCCGTTAACGCCTCGGCCACCGGACCGCCCATAGAGGAGACGTGATCCTACAGCAAATCTCTGCGATCAGGTGCAGTAAAGCTAATTACATTAGGATACATTTTTATGTACTGCGCCTTATCGTAGAAGAGCGCATTTTAATATTGAACAGAGAATTGAAAGGCGAATCTCAGATCTTGAATGAACAAAAAAGTTCTCAGCGGTTTGTTTGCACTATCAACTCTATCCCCAAAGGAGAGGGACATCGCGCGGATACTTTACTGTATCCTATCTCTTGTACTAGGAAGGCAAGATCATGTTATTGAAGATCATATTCTGACTGACCAACTGTAATAGAGTACTGTTCTCTTAGATCTTGTTGATTTGTATGCAGTGGACAGGGCAACCCGCACATAAAGTGAAGCATAGTCCGGAGAAGATGGACAACTATATGTATCTGACTGGGCTATTTCATGTTAATCTGGTCACTAGATCTATTTAAACATGGACAGCAAAAGAAGGCAAACCAATAAAGTACTTTTGTCGATCAAAGAGCTCAGTGTATTACCTTGGAAACTTCATTTAAAAATTGGCATATTCAGCTCAAAGCCCCCCAGGACGAACCGATGGTAGAGGCGACCACGGCGCCGTCTAAATACGGTAGGGACCAGGGTTCAAATCCCATCCGGACCATTCCCCCATAGCGACAACTAACTATCGATTAGGTCTAGTAAGCCAGAAATAGCAGGCATGTTCTTAACAAGTCGTTAGAACAGTGAGAGAGCGAGAGAGACCAACCTATAAGCTGTCGATTACATTGGAAAAAAATTACACATCGGTCTATTGCCAAGGCTAGCTCATGTTTCGGGGTACCAACATTTCCCCCAACAAGATGGGATATTTAAGATTACTTTTTCATTGGACGATCTTTTCCAAAAATCGAAGCCGAGGCGTCGCTGCCGATGTACAGGTAGACAAAGTTAACTCATTTCGATTGAATAATATTTTTAAACTAACTCAAGCAATTCATTACACCGTCAAGATAGTGAACCATTTCATCACCGCAAAAGCAGCTCATTTCGCAATCGCGGATCGCAGATAAACTCACGCTCACTGTCGGAATCAATAACGATGTTACGAAGATTACATTAGCTATGGCTTGGCTCATCTCTCCTTCCAGCCGGCGTCAGTTTCAATCCCAGCCACCAAGTGATAATGTTTGCGATACGCTCCGGTAGCTTCACCGACGAGTCCAATAAATACCCGGCACAGTTGAGACGCAAGAGACATCATGTATCCATATTTCATTGACCTCGCCACCTAATTTCCGGCCCGGTCTGACGGGGAAGGGATCTCACTCCAAACACGGTGTCCATAGCGGTGGTAGCGCGACAAACAATAAATTAAAATTAACGCACTTCACCAACAACGGCCCCCCCGGTTTGCTGGTTACAGCACCCTCACACACTTGGGTGGCTGGTCTTGTGCCGGGGCCCAGACAATCGGGTCAAGAGTGTCTCTCAAGAGTTTGTTAATTTCCGTCCTTTTTTTTTCCTTCTGCCTTTCTGTGCTTTACTTTTTACGGTAGATGGACCATCAATATTTCACCACCAATCTAACCAGCTGGGCTGGGCTGTTTGTGGATGGTAAAACGATAAGGAAACGGTGGGGAAAGATCGTACCGGTGCACTTTAGCGCCTCATCTAAAGCACTAAAGCAGCTCAAGCGATTAAAATGTGGACCAATTCACGGAACGTTCAACGAACAGCGACGATCGGATTGTTTCTAACCGTCGGCTAAATACATTTATTGAACAATCGTCGCTGTATGGCGCCGCGGCCACACCCGTACCAGACCTGCAACGGATTTCAAGGCCTCATTACTATGCACGATGGCGTGCTGGGTGAATGCTGGTGAAGCTCAGAGTCGAATTCAACGCCAGCATAACTAGAACGCGATGGTCTTCAAGACCCAAACAAGGAAGAATTGGCATTGTCTATTTGTAGCTTGAAAGAAACTTTCTTTCTCGACGGTATGTGGACCGGAGAAAGTGGACCACAAACTTATACAGACCCGTGTGCCCGTTCTCCATTCTTGGCACTCGACATGGTTCTGTTAGAATTCACCTACCTTACTCATTGCATGTTTGTTCGCCTGTTTAAGGAGTTCGCCCGGAATATTGCAGGAGAAAGCTACATGCCAGACATATTAAGCTTGAGCTCTAATTGTACTTCAAACTGAACGTTTCCCTCCTGTGAGGGAATTCGGTTTTGTTTTGAACTCATATTCAAATCTCTACTTCGCTTCTTCGCTCGCTTGGGGCGTTGTATTCAACCGAGTAATTGGGTCTTAAAATCTACTCCTTTTGCTCTACTTCAATTTGAAAGATCAGTAACTACTTCCTAGCCGAGTGCTGACAACTGATTCCCTTGTGGACGCTCCGTAAGAAAGTATTCTAGCTCCAATGTTGGAGCATTCGTTCGACAACGATCTGCAAGATGGGCTGCTGTCCATGTGGAGTAGAAGCAATGGAGTGCGATGGAATTAAAGAGCATGTTGCAACATTGACTTGAGACCTCACGGAGGTATGCTGCGAATTGAAAACTGTTTCCGCTTTCCCTATTTACCTTTTTAAAGATCGGATTGATTTCACGTTTAAATAAATTTTCCAATTTAAGACAAAAAAAAAGTGAAAAGTGTAGCTCTGTAAGCGGCCGCCTTCAACACAAGTTTCAATTCAATTCACTCCAGATCAGCGTTTCCTCATTGTGCGCCGCTTTCTGGAGGACGGAATAAGTATGTCTGTTGTACTCCCCATTTCATTCCACAATAACGCATTTCTGTGTTTATGCTTTTGCCTCTCAAACAACCGTGGCAGCGATCGCAACCGCAAGATCGTAACAACATATTGGCGTACCAGCTGCACCAACTGATTTATCTTCTACTCGCGGTATTCACATACCCCATTCGTAACACAGTGGCGGCGGTACGGCGCGATGGCCATCCGCCTAGGGGGGGAATGAATTGGAGAAAGTGTGTGCCGAATTTATACGATTCGGCCAAACAACCGTACGAATCATCGGTTGGTGCATGCGGTAACGCTAGGCATGTATTATGCGGTCCGATACCGACATTTCCCTACCCTAGGTTCGTTCACACACAATTTTCCGAACCGCATTTCCTCGACGTCGGGTTCCCTTGTGCGTGTGTTTCTCTCTCTCTCTCCGGGAAATAGGCACTGAGTTTTGTTTGTAAAGCTACAGCTGGAAAAAGAAAACGTTACAAACGTGTTACGATGGGTAAGAAGGAGGATTTGTATAGGCCAGACGGCCTTCGCCAGCAGCACAGATCATCATCTCGACCTCTCGAAAGCCGGCGTCGCATAAACAAAGGCATTCGTTTCATATTGCGTCAACTGCATTCTTGGCTGTGCCCTCCCCCGATGCGTTCTGCTCTGTTTGTTCGAGGCAGAAGGATGTGTATGTGTGTTCGAGTACGTGTGTGTTTGTCATAAAGCACATTTCCGGTTCGGTGCATCTTGCGATTTGCAAATATGTAGTAGCAAAGCCAAATAGCAAATTCGACTCGAATGTTCGAATGACTCGATTGGACATTCAATTTGCCCTAAAATTTCCTAAAGTTTTCCGGAAAATGACTAGTTCTACAGCCGGACCTCTTTACAGCAAAATGTTGCTACTTTCGCTGCCTCAGATGCACATCAATTCTTCGGCCTTACTCACACACACACTCACGCACGCACACTGGTACACACTGTCTAGCATAGAATAGTGTTTATGCTTCCCTCGCGGAGATGTATGTTTTTCCCCTGTTTTTTTACGTTTCCGGTGAATCACAATCCGCCTAACGGGATTATTTGTACGCGTTCTCCAGACACAGCCACACACACACATTTCCACATATTCTCACGATCCGAGCGCGGTTCAACACTTCCGGGCTGTTATGATTATGTGCTATGAATCAGTGCACCAAGAAACGGCACAGCCAAGGCGCACCCAATCCGACGGATGCATTTTTCTTCCACTACCACACCCGGACACACACTGCTTTGCACACAAACGCAACACACTGCTAAACACACAGAAACGGTAACGGACGGCTCGCAAAGGTGCTGTTAATTACATGCGTACTATTTTACCTTCATCACTGCAACGTCCGCGGCCGCCATGGTGATTCCAGGGATTGTTGAGATGAAATAAGCTATTGTTTGGAGTGTTTGATTCCAGCTAAGCTTCTTCCCCTTCTTTCTCTTTCGCCGGTGACACGTAATGTCAAACTATAATCGTTTTGGGTGGGGGCCAAGGTATATACATACACCTTGGTGGGGGCGCGTACAATTTTGAAATTCAAACATCTTTGACCGTTGGTAGATGCTAATTTTTCCTTATTTTCTTTGTAAAACAACATTGTTTACTTTGCGAAACGCGTTACGAGGAAAATCTTTCATGCAAATAATATTTTTTATGGGGTTTGGAAGTCTTTTATCCCCAAAAAATACTACAAATATCTACACTTTTCCATGCATGGAATTTCACAGTGGTTATCCTTTCGGCCACGAACAATATTTTCAGCTTGGTTTGTACGTTAGTAAAAATACAACAGAATTCTTAAAAATTGAGATTTAACGAGGCAAATACTTCCAAATTAAGCAGAAAAAAAATAAGTTAATAACTGGCATTTTTTTACACGATTTTCTACTACCAATTCTACAAACACTGTGGCTTTCGGCGATCTTTCGGCCATAATGCATCGGGGTTAGAGCATTCTATCAAATGCATCAATATTGTACAGGAAAATGAAAACAATGCTCATTTCCTTTAATTATTTTTATATTTTCAGTTACCATTACCAGCACAAGCTTTCAGCTTCTACTATTCTTACTCTCGCATATGATGCCTTTACCGTTTGAGACATTCTCTAACACTGTTTCGCTGCTGCCTATAAGCACAAATAGATGTCTTTTTTCATTTGCTACCCCACACAGGCTTAAAGTAAATCCTTCTACACGGTCGTCTGCAGCTTGAGGCATACGTCCAACCCCACCGTCAAATCGGCCCGGTGTCGATTAACCAGCTTCAGCAGATTAATTTTCTTCTCCTTCGCATGGTTCGATTCGAGCTCGTACAGTGTCGAAAGGTTAACGAGCAACGATTCGTTCAGGCAGGACTTGGTGTTACGTTGGATTGCACCTTCGTACAGCTTGATCGCTTCCTTCAGCTTGCCCGAATACAGCAAACACACGCCCATATTGTTGTACAGCATCGTGTTGGTCGGGGCCGCCGCGGACGCTTTCTGGAACAGCTCAAATGCACTCTGGAAATCGTTCTGGGCAACGGCCAGCAGTCCACGGTCGATAAGATCGGGTGCTTCCGAGCTTTTCCTGCAAAACATAAAGACTTGTGCGATTATGGATTGGTTTACCCCTATACCCTACAGTTATTTCATACTCTTCCTTAAGACGGCGTGCTTCAGCGAATTTCTTCTCCGCTCCCAACATATCTCCACACTGCAGCCGCATTCGGCCCCACGCGGACAGCAGAATGCGCTTCTGCGGAATCGATCCAGCACCGACCAACCGGTCCATCAGCTGCTCGACCAGCCCAAAATCTTTCACCGCAAGCGCACAATTAACGATGGAATGTAGGATACGCGTCTCGCGCGTTGTCCAGAACTCGTGCGCTTCCTTTGCGTGTGGCGCAGTTCCAGCGGTGCGTTCAAAGTACGACCGTATCTGGTTTACCACTGCCAGCAAATCCGTCAATCGATTCAATGCGACACGTGGCGCACCAAGATAAACGGGCAGTTCGGCGAGCAGTAATCGGAACGAGAAAGGGGCCATCGAACCCTTCCGATCGGCATGCATGTCCGGGTGGTAAAACTCGTAAAACACGTCCGGATTGTTTAGCGCCCCGAATGGTTCCGCTTCCACGCGAGCAATTTCATACTGGCCCAGTTTGACGAGCAACGCCAGCCGGGTAAACCAGAGCTGCAGCGAGTTTGGGCTATGCTTCACCGGGTGTCCTGCATGCCCGAAGCCTTGCTGCTTTATCGTGAGCAGGCGCGCCGTCAAGTTAACAGCCGACCGAAAGCACCCATTCTCGATCAGCTCGCGCAGTCCGCGCTCGTCCTGCGTAACGTTGTCCGGCAGGAGCAGCTTTCGCTGCTGTGCTTCGGTCGCGTCCACCAGCAACCCCACCGCATCCTGCACCGGGTCAGTCAAATCGGTCGCTACACTCACGCCCGGCATGGTGAGACTGGTCGGTGGAATGCCTGGAACCGTCTTGGGCGGTTCCCACAGGTCGCGTACACTGTCGGGAATGTTTGTTTGCGCTTGCTGGTCCATGGAGCTGTTTGCCAGGTAATCGTACGACAGGTACGCTTCGGCTACTGCACGCTGAGAGCGACCATCTGCTGGCAAAGAGGAAAAAAACACTGCAGAACCGCACACAACTGTATCATCGCGTCCCGTACGTACCATCATCGGCAGCAGTTAAGCTATCAAAACAGCTCGGTGGATCGTTGGCAAAGTATTTACTTATGTTTGGTTGCGCGCTGCCATTATTTGCCATTTTGATACACCTTAGTTTTGGGTGGAAAGTTTTAGTTTTCTCGCACCAAACAGGACGAGAAAACCATTGAACTGCCAGCGGAATTGCTTTTGTTTTTACTTTATCACTGTCTGTTTGTGTTCTTGTGCATCCGCCTGCTTTGACGTTTTCCCTGCAGGCAAGGTACATACATAAACAATCACCGCTATGTACCTTGGTTCGATTCAAACCGATTCGAACGATTCAACGTCCAACAACACCCAAGGGCCTGTGCCGGGGAGAGACAGGGCTTGCCTGTCTTCCTTTCAACCTAGCGCAACAGAGAGCCGGAGGTGGATACTTCGGATACCATCTTATACTATAAGTCAATCCAGATCCTGCCTTACGCGGATGATAGAAACAACAATGAATCGATGCTATCCTATGCAGCAGAAGCTTGCCAAAGCATCGAGCGAGCGGCTGGGACAAGGACTGTGTCCACAAACGTGTACGCATTCGAGCGGAAGATGCTCAGCTGGAGTTGGAGACAATGGAGCAGCAGCCCAAAATCAAAAATATGGCTGCAACAAGTAGCTCTACAAACAAATACTATTTTAACAGATACGAACTTGCTCCAATTGCGTGTCTTGCGATAAAACTCCGCATCGACAACATGGATGCTGTAAAGCACATTAACAGTCCGAATATCCTCAGACTCACCTCGGAGACATGGACTCGGTAAAAGCCGGCGAACCCGTCTTAGCCCCGTCTTCGAGTCGACCTGGCGATCAGCTAGTTAAGCTGCGAAACCGGACTCGCCCTGTCGCCCACATGTGCATAGGAAACTTGGTATTGAGATGGAGTTGACATATCCTGTACGAACAGTTCAACAGAAACCTCTCAAGGCGCTTAGTAACTTCGCGTGGACATCGTTTGAGCAAAAATTGAAGTTTTCGGAGCTCGTCGAAGCGAAACACGGCTCCAAATACGAACGTTACATCCGACAGAAGAGTTTTGTTGGTTGTCTGATCGAAAAACAATAATAATTAAGGAATTTATTTGGTTCCGCAGCATTTCATGCTTTTGTCTAACAAATTCTTTCACACTTTACTTTATTCGCGAGATTCCAGACATCCAACCTTCAAACGGCACCTGCGGCACCAGGGTTGCCGCTTAATGTCCGCTACGAGCTATACTCCATCATCGCACACTTCCAGCCGTGCACGTGCGGGTAGGTCTGCGGATCAACGTCGACCATCTTCAGCACATTCCACACGTCCAAGTCTTCCTGGGTCGGCAACGAACCGGCAAGGAATGCTGTGTAGATCTCTTCCTCCTCCTCCATGCTCCGTCCCAACACACCATTCGTCGCCGCTACATCGTCCACCATGTTCAGCGCGTGGTTCGCTGTTTCCTTCGGACCGCTGTTTCCGTTGTGATCGTTCTCTCCTCTGCGCAGTGCTTTCGGGCTGGAGGGTGGCGTAAAGAATGTATCATCGTCCTGCTCGTTCTCCGAATCGCTACAGCTGTAGTATCGTTCGTCCTCTTCGAGGGAACCGTTAAGTTGTGCCGCCGATTCCCGCCCCGATCCGCCACTGCGGTATGTGTGGAAGTCAACCACCATCTCGGCCACCGGCCCGGTGGCCGCTTCCGACGCTGACGATGAGGTGGACGTGGTCCGGAAGGCACGTTTTTCGCGCCGCTTGTTCATTCGCTCCAGAATACCTTTGCCGGCGTTGGCGTGGTGTTGCTGCGCTGGGGAAGCATCGGTACGGCAACCGCAGGGCACAATGTGCGCATTGCTCTCCCAGAACGTTTTCGCGTGCTGTTCCATCTCGGCCAGGTCGCCAAGGTCCAGCGGGGCAGCCAAAAGCGACGGGTCGACCGAAAACTGCGTCAGCAACTTGGCGATACATCGGGCCGGTTCGTTAAGCGACTCGTCCCGCGCCAATAGATTCCATACGCTGGACCGTTCCTCCCTGCCGGTGGCTGGCCGATTGTGTGGCACATTCGTTACGATCAAGTACGCAAACAGTGCGTGCACCTTGGAGAAATCAATCTTCCGAAAGGCACTGTCGTTGCGGTAGTTTTCGAGCAGCTTCTCCAGCTGCCGGATCTGAAGCTGGAACGTTTCCGCAACGCTGCTCTTGGCGGTCGGCTTGAGCATATTATTTACCAACCGTATGCCGAACACGTGCAATGAGTTCAGCAGACAGCGGTACGGGTTCGAGACGGGCGTCCGCTGCAGCTCGTCGGCCATGTTAAGGCTCATCTTTTCCGTCGATTCACAGATCATGTTCAGCTCGTCGGCAAACGATCGTTCCTTCTGGCACGGCGGTGACGGTTCGCCGGGACTGGCCGCACAAACGCTGCCCTCCCGTTGATCTGGCTGGTGTCCGCCGCCCGCCAGCTGTTGCTTCTTCTGCGCAAGGTATTTTTCCAGCAGCAACAGCCCCATCGCATCCTCCACGTCGCAGAAGGTGCCCAAAAACTTCCAATACTCTTTCCAACCGACCTGCTCCTTCTTGGCCAACATGCGCCCCACCGTTTCGATCCCTTTCGAGGGGTCGGTGAGGCGGATGGACCGCTCCTTGAACGAGGGCGATTCCGTCACGTTCGACTTCCCGTACAGCGTTTGTGTTTCGTCGCACACGTAACTAATGTTGCCATCGTCCAGCTCATTGTCACAGTACGAACCGTCCGTGTCGAAGCTGTTGTTCGCCAGATGGTTGCGGTACGAGAAGAACAGCCGATTCGGCGTGTACGGTACCGCAGCCATGCGCAAGTGATTGCCATTATCGTCGGCAATGAGCTTGTCGTCTATCGGTTCAACGACGCTTTCGTCCAGGCTCGAATCGAGCAGCGTGTTGTTGTTGTTGTTCGTGTTGAGCTGTTGCTGCCCTTCGCCACCACCGACACCCTCCTCCAACCTTCCATCGAACGATCGGTTCGCAAACAGACGCCGTGCAGCCGCCCTGATCGGAGTCGAGCTTTTCCGCATGTCCGACAGCTTGCCCTCGCTCTGCACCCTGCCCGCACCGACAATTCTCAACCGGGGCGGTGTTTTCCATCGCTTGCAGAACCGTTGCGCCTTCTCGTAATCCATCGGGCCGGCGTAAGCTTTAATTTCCCGCCGGGCGGTCAGCTTGTCCCTCGGTTCGTTTAGCTGCGGCAGCTCGGTCGGTGAGAACGGTTCGCCCACAATCGGTGGCAAACTATTGTCCTCCGTGCGTATGACCGGGACGAAAAAGTTTTCCTGCAAAAGCGCATTAATGGCGTCGCGCGTTTCGGGCGTATTGTTGGCCTGCTTTGCCCGGCTGCAGATAATTTCCCGCGGGTACAGCCCGTCCGCATTCGGTTTCACCAGACACTGGGGGAATGCAATCAGCTCCTTTACCACCGCGACCCAGCCGAGCTTGGCAGCGAAATGGAGCGGCGTCTCGTTCCGGCACTTGTCCGGCGTGTTTAGGTAGAGGTCGAGCAGTATGGCAGTGACTTCGTCGGTCGAGGACGTGCGCTGCCCGTGCAGCAGCTCGATGTAGGAAGGGTTTTCTATCGTTTGCAGTATGAGGCGACAAATTTCGCTCCGCCCTTCGATGGCCGTTATGTGCAGCGCGTTGTACCGCGGCCCTTCCTTCAGGATGGTTGGCGTATCGCCGGAACTGATCAGATAGCGTGGGTTCTGTTGTATCATTGTGCGCACCTCGTCGATGTTGTTTGCTTCGATCAGCTTCCGGAAGGCGACCAGCTTCTGGCTCGATGGTCCAACGAAGGGAGATTTCGGAACCTTACGCTCGGCGGACGGTATCGGACTACCGGGCGCACCTTTGTTCGCAGCAGGGGAAGGAAAGCAAGACGGTTTGTTACATCGGGCATTTTCTTGCGTGCAGCTTGATTTACCTAATGCAGCAACACCCCCGCTACCACCGACGGTACCCCCCGGTGCTCCTTCGGATGGCCCGTGCAGGTAGAAGTAGACTGCCTCTTCGCTTGTCGAGAACGCCTTCATACGTGCATCTTTGTGCAGCTTCAAAGCACCCAGCGCTTCGATTTTATCGTTGTAGAAGCTTTTAATCGCTGTCGTAAACGGTAAAGAGTGAATTAGTTTATCGACACACTGATTTCAAACCAAACGGTCAATGCGCGCAACCATACCGAAGTTGGACGTGTTGTTTGGTATGAAAATGGCGTAGTACTCCATGACCGCACCGCCGACTCTAGCGTCATCCAGTTTGTACGGTTTCGGTGGCAAATAAAACAAATCCGGCACGGCACCCTCTTCACACGGCTCTGTGGGACACTTTTCCGGCCACCTTTTCTGCCGGTGTACAACGAAGAAAGTTAGTAAAATCACACTCGATGCTAGCCTAGCGACGGACAGACACAAATATAGCGATCGGAACACCTTTCACGGTGCACTATGGGCGTGGTGGTGTGGTCACGGTGGTCTAAACTAGTTTAAAAATGTGTTGGCAGCTAATTTGAGCGCCTTAAAGCTTGCCGACTGCTTTGTTATCAATTTTAGCAGCATGAAAATCAATTATTACAATAGGCAAGACTCGTTTCTTCCCCTTTCCGACTGTATCTACCCCAAACGAGCAGCTTTGGATTAGCCGTTGAATGAAATCGATCAAATGGCGTTTCAACTTTGATCGATTCAGTTTTTGACAAATTAAATACTTTTTCAAAAAGGCATTCCAATCACAGGGAAGGTTCTAAAATATTGTGCCTAGAATGAAGGAAAATGTGTTTAGGGAGAAAAAAAACTTTTAATAAATAATTTTACAAACATCGAAAAGACGCTCGGTCAAATACCACCGTGCGCGAGACCCAGTGCACAATCGAGTCGCGTTTTGGTCAAAACCGGGTCGAAACGGCCTGTCACCGTGTACGAAACACCCGGTTGTGAGAGTGTGTTGTGTGCGGTTGTCTAACCAATCAATGTTAGTACCAAAAAGATATGGTATTTGCATCAATTTACTCAAAATTATACAAGCAAATCATTGTGATGATAATGATACCACTTCCAATGCCAAACAATAAACTAAAGGAACATTTTTTTACACTTTCAGCACTGAACTTCTCCAGTTTTAGTATAAAACACTTAATTACACACTACATGTTTTGGTATGATCGGTGAATGAAATAATGTACATGAAAAATCGTGTACTTGATGATTTTCCTGCCATGAATAAACTCCAATATATTGTTAGCTCTAATGAATGTTATATTGCTACGATTGGTATCCATTGATACATAGATAATATGGTGCCATAGTTAAAACAGTGCCTTCATACCAACTGTAGTCAATGATCGATACCAGCCAAAAACCGAGGAAAATACATACATGAGAAAGAACGTTGATGATGACGAACCCAAGAAAGAAAGTCCACACAAGTTGAATTTTTTTCAAGCATTTTTTTTTTTGAGATGATATAAAATTGGTCCGAAGATGTTTGTGTTTCGACCCCCCGAAGGCAGTCGTTCTGACGGTCGAAACAATCGTCGCCATCGGATCGCGATGCGACTGTTTTTGCGCTCCGGGCAACCTTCGCCAACTGTCATTTTAACGTACGTCAAATCAAAACAACACACTGACAGCTTCTTCCACCCGTTCCAACCTCCCTCCCTCCCTTGACCCCTTCCACCTTACCATTGCACTGTTGATTCCGGTTCACTTTTTCTGTGCGTGCATTTACCTGTGTGTGTGCAAGTAAAGACGGGTAGCCCATTAACAGACTTCCCCTCAAAAGCTGGAGCCGTGCACAGCATTCCGATCCGCAAAGGGTTTTTGTGTTTTTGCATCAAGCTGCGTGCTATTTTGCGGTACCGTGCACAACAGGTAAGAACGATCAGCGGAGGCTTTGCAGCAAATCGGTTTGTTGCCCTTTGTGCCCGGACGACAGTGTCAGCGAGCGTAATGTACTTGAGGAAACTGTATAGTCATCATCCGGCGCCCATTATTCTTTTCTCGGCTGCCTTACGGACGATTCGCCAAACATACCTTGCGTCACTACAGCGACACTGCGTATCGGTGCGTGTACATACGGTGGTATTGATCTCTGCTAATTGCAACCTTTACCCCGTGTTTCCCACAGCACTAACCCCCGTGCATCCACACTGAGCACTGAGCAACGCGAAGGCGCCACAGAGGAAACAAACGCGGCATCAACAACACAACATACACACTATGGAGGAACGTACCGGAACGGAACGCATCTACGGTGGTTGCGAGGGACCGGATGCGATGTACGTGAAGCTCATCTCGTCCGACGGGCACGAGTTTATCGTCAAGCGCGAACATGCACTCACCTCCGGCACTATCAAGGCGATGCTTTCCGGGCCGGGCCAGTTCGCTGAGAATGAGGCGAACGAAGTAAACTTTAGGGAAATACCGTAAGTGTACGCGAACATTATGTAATTAAGTGCCTTTCCCAACATCATGCGGATGTCAGCTGCCTGCCCCCTCCCGATTCCCCCTGATCCGGTGTGCCCCGGTGTGCTGTTTTCATCACTGATAAAGCTGTTTGGTGGACCGTTGGACCACAAAATGACGTTCGGGACAACCTTTGAACCTTTTCGTCCTGTGACGGGGTGGCGTCAGTGGAGCGATGGAAACGCACCCCCTGATCACGCTAGACAGAGTAATAGGGGAATCCCCTCGCCAATGGAAAAAAGAGGAAAATTTCCGAAACTATTTCTTTCTCTCTCGCTCTTCTTATATATTTATAAAAAAAACATTAACATATTCCTTATCAAACACGAGGCGCCATGAACTAAAGCAGGTGCCCTGAGTCATCGATAACGATGCAAGAGATATGGTGTAAAACATTAATTCTGTACAGTTTTGGGCCGTTTTATGTCTATATATGTATAGAGCAACTTTAGCGAAGCCAACGGCCACAACCCATCTAATGCCCTTGGGCGCTTGTCTGCTTTCACTCCCTCTTTCAGTTCGCACGTGCTCGAAAAGGTCTGCATGTACTTCACCTACAAGGTACGCTACACGAACAGCTCCACGGAAATACCGGAGTTCCCCATCGCACCGGAGATTGCGCTGGAGCTGCTGATGGCGGCCAACTTTCTCGACTGCTAGGAGCTAGAGTGTTACGGTTTAACTTTGGTTTCCACAGGCCATTTGTTTGTTTTTTTTCTTCTTTTTGTTTCGCTTATCTTATGCGTTGCGATTACTCTTGTATAAACAGAACAGAAAACTAGGACAACCCTCCCCCGTTTGAATGCGTGTGTGTGTGTGTGGGACATAACAAAAAAAACCACTGATTACATCCAAATCCTTCCCCCAACCCCGGTGCGTTACAACACGGCGGCACACGTTAGGCGGACGCAACAGAGAAAGACATTTCAATCGGTGGCTTCCCTATCGATGTACGCCAATGGGTGCAGTGTGTTAGAGAGTGTCCATGCAAAAAAAAAAAGAAGGAATTTCCGGCTAGAGTACACGGACAAAGGAATGCAGCCTTTAGCTTAAAGCTATATTATGATTAAGAATTCACACTCATTCTTCTTCCCACGTTGCGATTGGGTGAGGGTTACCATTTCACCGATTGGTTTTCCGCTCCGCTGTAAGGGGGTTCGAACCGGGCAGAGAAAAATCGGGTCCTCTCCATCGTTTGACTTCGCCGTGAGAAAGATGGCAGAGGTCGTCCGAAGGAAAAGGATGCGCGCGTGAACGCTGAGATACCCTTTTTTGGTGTAAAAATTACTGTGTGGCATTTTTCTTTTTTCTTTTGTTTGTTTCCATTTTATATTATGTTAGTTTCTTCTCTTCACTATAATCATTACGATTAATAAATAAAAAAAATCGTCGAAAATTTGGTAAAGGAAGGAAAAACAAAACAGTTCGTGCAACCGGATTGCTACGGTGGTTCGACGGGGGAGGTAAAGATGACCTGCAGGGACAGGTTGTAGATGGTCAACCGTTTCTTGATAGCACACAGCAATCACCCGCGAGGGAGCGTTTGACGAACGTATTGCAGGGCCAGGGTAAAGAAGGACGGCTAAGTGGTCATCAGTGGATCGTTCGATCTACCACCTTGGCCAGGTAGTTGGTTCCCTCAAAAAAAGGACTTTTCTTAGAGACCAATTTAGAAGAATTTTCCGCGTTCGCCTCTATCCGAAACTCTCGATAGGCAAATCAACGGGGAGACCATTTTGAAAAGCTGCCTTCACCAAGATGTGTTAGCTACCTGCCGTAAGGATGATTTTTTTAAATGTCTTTTAAATGCAGGACACTTGATTGGTGATGAGCTCTCCTGCAAGGATCTAATCCAACTCGACCCGGTGAAATGCACGCATTTTGTGGCAGCTTCAGCTTGCCCTTCTACAAACGCTTAGCATACGGAAATCGCCAAAGAAACCGCCGCTGGGTAATGGCCAGAGTCCCGGACTCGTGGTGCTCCTTGAATAGCCGGCCCAATTGGTTGCTCGCTAGTACATTTTCCTCCGTGCAAGAGTATTTGGGACGTAATTTCGTAGGCCTGGTGGATGGATTTCCCATCGAAGAACGATTCTCGGTGCAAGATACGTTCTAAGGTCCTAACGATACTGACCATACCTAGCCAACGGTTTGCAGCAATGCGAATAATCAGCCAGCCAGCCAGCCAGGAATTATCATTTCTTTCTTAACACTTTTTCAAAAAAAAAAAACGCCCATTTTAGCCTTATGCAACTATCATTCACCGACTGGCGGCGCCCGTAAAGAAGGTCCCGCGGAACAATAAATAAATTAGCTCTTACCACCCTACGGTTCGCTTTTCGCTTTGCTGAACATTTCGATCCGATTGCGCCGCTCGCGCTCCAACACCTTCGCCCGTTCCCAGTCCTCGCGCAGCAGCGTCGTCCGGCCCCGGCTCAGCCCGAGCAACCGGGCCAGCACAAACAGGGCGTGCAGATCGTCCATCGTGATCGCACCATTCTCCGTGCGCATGCGCACGAAATCATCCTGCACGACGGTGGGGTCGAGCGTTTTCATGTCAAACTCACGGATCCGGGCCGCGGTCAGGTAGCGGCGCATCTCGTCCAGCTTCGGCGTGATGTAGTGCCGGCCAGCTTTGACCGTTTCCTCGATCAGCTCGATCGCGTCCAGATCGGGCACGATGGGTAGATAGCAATTGCTCTGCACCGGGATGGGAATCATATCATTGCGGGTGTAAGGTTCGGGAAGGCGTTGTGCGTTGTAGCGGAGAACACTTACCGGGAGCATACTTCTGCCCTCGCTCAGCACCAGCACCGGTACGTCGGCATTGAAGTCGAGCTGATAGTATTGAAAGTTGCACTGCAACCGTTGGCTTTTGATCAGGTGCGCCACCTGCTTGACCGCGTCGACACCGGCCGATTCGAGCTTGCCCGCCTGCAGGCGCGTTTCGTCCAGCACCAGATGGGTGTGGGGAGCTAGCTGCAGCAGCCCGCTCGTAAGCTTGTTCGTGGCGTAGTCTTTTCTGCAAAAAAAAAAAAAAAGGAATGGTGAGAAATCATGGCACGCTTGATCGGCGGCAGTGGCGTATGCCGAAAAACAAAAGGTTACATCTTACTTTGGCACGAACTGCACCGTGTTCATATTGTCGAGCGTCATCGGCAGATAGTGGCTGGCGGGCAACAGTAGCTCCAGCAGCTCGTACAGCGAACGTGTGTAATCGGGCAATGCGTCCGCCGGAATGTTGCTCAGATTCAGACAGAACTGCCCTCTACATTCTACCTCATCCCGTATGTAGACGGACGACACGAGATGGCACAGCAGATAGTCGGCCGCGATTCCGTCCCCGAACAGGCACTGGGTGAAGAGGTTGTGTAGATCCTTGTACGTCGTTTCGCTGCCGGCTGCATCGTCCCGCTGCAGCTCCAACAGTAGCGGGTTCGTGTGCGCAAGCTTCCGCACGCTGATGGCGTGCAGGCGGGGTATTAGCGAAGGTGGCGGATGCGTTGCCTGGTGCTCGGATAAATCGTCGGCGAACTCCTCCATCCCGGTACTGTCCCCGGTACCGTCCAGTGCTGGATCGACCGAAAGGAACCCAACCACCTCGATGACGGTGTTCAGCGTCCAATCGTCGTAATTGCTGTACAGCTTCACCAAACACGCCTTGCCCGGCCGTTCAGCGATCGGGGAGTTGAGCAGATAGTCAGCGGACAGCACGGTACCACTACTGCTGGATGATGCTGCCGTTGTGCCTGCCGCTGGTTGCGCATCGTCCGTTGCTCTCCTTTTCGTGCCATTCATACCGGCCGCAGGAAGTGCGGTTGTGTCCGCCGTTCCATCAACTTCCATTTCCTCGCCATCGCCCGTACGACGCTTGCTACCACCGCCGGTTGACCTTGGTACCGTGGCTCCACCGTCGTCTTCGTGCGCGGCAAGTTTCGCCACCGGGACGCGCCCCTTTTGTCCCTGCTCACAAACCGCCGCCCACGGATTTTGGCCCGGAATGGTGACAACAAACAGTGACCTTCGTTCGCCGAACGTGCTGCCCTCCTTACAGCCAGTGTCCACCGTTTCTGTCGCACCGTTGAACAGGAGTATGTCACGATATTTACCATTCTGCAGCCGCAGCACGGAACCGTCCGCTTTCGAGCGGACAGCATACCGCTCCAGGTAACATTCGGGATCCTGCATGTCCTGCAGCATGCCGCGAAACCGCACCAAACAACCGTCCGGCAGGTGGGCAAGCTCGGTACAGTTGAGCAGCGGAACCGTGCTCCACACCGGTTCGGACGACAGTTGCTCTAGGCAGGCGGATTCGTGCGCCATGAAATACTCCGGTGTCCATGACGTACAGCTAACCTCCGATACCATCGTGTCGGTCGACGAGGATTCTTCACGTTTCTTCCCTTGAACTGCTTACGGCTAAACTCAGCAGGCCGTTTTCAATCGACCAGCTACGATTTTAGGATGCCAAGAACGATATTTTGCGCCAAATTGAACTGTCATTACAGCCCAAGGTGGTTACTGGTTATGTACGCTCAAGGTACGCTCGCCCGGTAACCAAGATTTCTACAACTAAGGTACGTGTACCAAGGAACGTGTCACGTTCAAAAGGCATTCAGGAAGAACAGGAAGAGGGTTTTACCAGGAGATAGCAGGTCGCCGAAATAACTTTAGACCTAAGGTGACCTGCTGTCGGAATAAGGGTGGGGATCTTGTCAGTTACCAGCCAGAGGTCCTCTCGCGATGGGCTCAGTACTTTGATGAATTGCTAAATGTTCAACGAACAGCTAGAGGCTCCACCAGCAGATGATTTCATGCTACTGCCACCTAGCATCGATGAAACACGAATGGCCATCCGTCGGCTCAAGAACAACAAGGCACCAGGCACCGACGGAATAGCACTCGAACAGGAAATTCATCAAATTATTACTGAGGTATGGGATAGCGAATCGATGGCTTGTGATTGGAATCTTGGCATCATCTATCCCATATACAAGAAGGGAGATAGGCTAGAGTGCAGCAGTTACAGGGGTATTACGGTGTTGAATACCGCCTACAAGATTTTCTCCCTAATCTTACAAGATCGATTTGTCCTATTCGTCGACGAGATAGTCGGAAACTATCAGAGAGGATTCCGAAACGGAAAATCAACCATTGACCAGATCTTCACGATGCGGCAAATCTTGGAGAAGATGCCTCCGTTTTCAATCTGGCGCTAGAGAGAGCCATCCGCGACTCGGAGGGCTGAATCTTTGGGGACCATCTTCTACAAGTCAATCCAGATCCTGGCATACGCTGATGACATAGACATCATTGGTTTGAGGCTCTCCTATGTAGCAGAAGCTTATCAAAGGATCGAGCGAGCGACACAGTATCTCGGGTTGGAGATTAATGAGGCGAAAACCAAAATCATGTATAGCACATTTATTGTCCCACTGCTCAAATACGCTTCTGAGACATGGACTCTGTCCAAAACTGACGAGGCCCTCTTAGCCGCGTTCGAGAGGAAGATGCTCAGAAGGATTTTTGGCCCTGTTTGTGTGGAAGGACAATGGAGGAGCCGCTACAACGACGAGCTCTACGAGCTGTATGATGATCTCACTATCGTACAGCGCATTAGACTCGCCAGGCTCCGGTGGGCTGGTCACGTCATGAGAATGACACCGGACAACCGAGCCCGTAAAGCCCCTTTAGGCCGTCCACGGACAGACAGAGGAGGCGTGGTAGGCCCAAATTGAGATGGAGAGTGATGGCGTTGATGCGTTCGCCAGAACGGCCGGGATAAAGGATTGGCAAACGACGGCGCTAAACCGTGAGCAGTATCGAGGATTGTTGCAGCAGGCCAAGACCGCAAAGCCGGTTGTAGTGCCTGATAAGTATGATACGTCTTCCGACGCAATCCAGGCATCCAACCAATTCTGGATCTGTTCATAGGAGGAGTACTGCTGGTAGGCCACTCCCATGTGCCATGGATCGGAACAGATTCGGTGAATACGGCGGGCGCGGCAAAACATCCCATTTGAGGGTATTAAGATAGTTTTTTCACAGGTTACGCAACATGTGGCCGAGCATTGGCGTGCAGCAGAATAAGTTTGTCGTGGCGTGATGAGTATTCTGGCCCATTTTTCACGCAGTGCTCAGCTTAAATCTCATCAATTGTTTCCTGGTAGCGTTCACCAGTGATTGTTTCTACCGGCTTCAGAAGCTCGTAGTAGATGACGCCGAGCTGGTCCCACCAGATACTCAACCATAACTTTCGTGCTATGGTGATGTTCGGCCGAACTGATGAGGTTGGGGTATGACTATGATTTGTCCCCCGCGGCTTCAACCAGTTCGGTATCCATTTGCCCTCCTCCTGCAACATGCCTAACGCGTTCAGCATCGCCGTAAACACTCGAAAGCTGTCGATGCGCTTCGGTCAACGTTTTCTTCGCTCGAAACAAGCAACAGCAGCAAACAGCTCACACCAAAGCAGTGATGGTTCAACTGAGTTGCTCGACTAACTACTTTTAATTGTAACTGTTACGTTGTTTTCGGGTGTCGGTTAATGAGACGCCAGTATATTCCTCTTCCCTTGTTTCGTGTATCGTTAGACACGCTTCCAAGACGAAGCAAAGTCTAACAATTTATTTTATGAATTACCAACGTTTTTTTTGTGTGTTTTTTTTTTATAAATTTGGGTTGTTTGTTGCTTTTATAAATCGAGTAATAGATAAATATATATATGTGTACGTTTAATAATGTATTATAATATCACTCTCATCACAACATCACCTTCTAACTTCAAATTGCAATGAAATGCACGATAGAAAAAGGAAAATTGTTTGCAATGGGTGGATAATTGGGTTAAAAATTAGAATTTATTGGCCTTCCAGCTAAGGGGAAAGTCCGAGCAAGGGTGGCTGACATGGTGCGCTAAGATTTCTGTAACATGTTGTACCAATTATGATTAAATTGAATATAGTAATCGTCCACAGGCACCGCCTGGGGTTAACACATAACAAACGCACATATGGAAGGCAGTCAAAGGTAAAGCCTATGCCGGGTATTCTCTTATTTTCTTACGACTTTTTCTTCTTCATCTCTCCTTGGCACTACACAACCGCGAGAGGTCTCGGCCTGCCATTTCTGGCTTTCTGTGACTTTTTTTAAACTTTTTTTTTGTGTGAAGACCGGCGCCGTTATCGCCTCAAATTACGTTACAACTGCTGCTGCTACCAAACTTTATACGAAGAACATGGGATTGATGTCAGTGACGGAGGAGATGATTTGAATGTCACGGTAAGCCTTTTCCAGATCGTTCATGTTGATGCGCCGGCTGCAAAATAAGTGAAATAATGGATTGCTAGAAAATGCTACAAACCAACCTTATCCAGCACGAACACTTACTCCTTGATGTACACCCGGCCACGGTAGGCGGCCAAATGGGCATAGTAGGTCGGTGCGGGATAGGATACCGCCCGGTTGCAACGCGCAAACAGATGACACAGATTGTACGTTAATGCTTGCAGCTGGTCCGGCAAGCAGTTGGAATCGTCGTACAGCACCACGTACTTGGTCGGCTTCGCAACGCCCTGGACGGCCGCATGGCTGACCAGATAGAATTCGAAACGGTTCGGCATCGTTATCTCGCTGTCCACAATCGTACCGGGCGGTACATTGCAGTTTCTGCCCTCCGACGTACCGTTGCCGTGCGGGAACAGCCGAGTGTGGTGCCGCTTCTGCACGACGATAAAAGTTAGTGCCGGCTTGTAGCCGGGTTTGGTGCGCGCAATAGCCGCGTGCAGTGCCTGCAGCTCGATGGTCAGAATTTCCGAAAACTGCCCATCCGAAACGCCGTCCCGGTAGTACATGATGCGGTCGGGCAGCGCGCCATTGTGCTGCAGGTACAGCAGCAGCTGCCGGTGCACAATGTTCTCCAGGTCGCGTATCATCTCATCGCGGGCGCCCTGCAGCCGTACGCTGCAGTTGTAACGGAAGCCGACCATATCGTACAGCGCTGCCACGCCAACTACACTCGGCGTGTCGTCACTGAGCGGATGGGTAACGTCCGCACCGATGTACATCACGTTGCCGCGTCCCAGCGGTGGTACGGCGACTTGCGAAATGCAGTGATTCGTTCCATTTGTTTTGGCATTTATCTGAAAGTTGAAACCGAACGGGAACGTAATATATATACGAAGCCATGGCAGATTGAACAGCCCTGCCTACCTTCAGCATTATGTTGTTCAGGGTGCTCAGGTCGGTACCCTTCTTCGATACCGTGAAGCTCTTTATACACTGCGTCAGTATCCCGATACGCTCGCTCGCCAGCTCCGCCTTCTGCTTCACCTTGGAGTACACTTCGCCCCGGCTCGGCAATATCACGATCGTGATCGCCGGCTCCTGCTTTTTGATGCCCTCCAGCAGCGTACCGATGTCCCGCAGCGCGTTAGCCACGTTACGCACCAACACGTACGTCGTGCTCATGTCGAACGGTTCCATCTGCACGTTGCACCGTACGGCCTGCTGCTGCAGCATCTCGCCAAACTTCTTCACCGTCGCCTCGTTCGTTTTCGAGTCCAGGTTGAGGATGCGCCAGCGCAGCGGCTTCTTGCTCAGGTCCGTGCTCGGTATGAGGAAGTTCTTACCTTCCGCCCGCCACACACCGGACTGCGGCGCAACCTTAACGCTCCGTGCGTACTCAATCGGTGGCGCATCGATGATGCGGGCCGGTACCTTCTCGAACTCGCTGCCCACCTCGACGCCAAATTCTTTCAGCGTCGGACTCTTGTTATACTTCAGCTGGGACGCCAGGCTGAGGATCTTTTGCTTGCGCGTCTGCGTGTTGGTGGCGGCGTAAGGGATAATTTCGCGCGTACATTCCTCCGGGTGGTGCTTGTTCAATGCCTGCCCGCCCGGTATGTCGCACAGTTCGGCCGGCACGTACACCGAACGCACCGAGCTGCCGACGTGCACGACGGGCAGATTTGGGTAGCGCAGCCGATAGTTGAGGCGCTTGGCAAAGTAGTCTGCCACCGAGAGGCGCGTCCCGTCGTCCAGCTTGAACATCTGCTGGCTGGCCGGTTCGCGCAACCCGTTGCAGCGCATCCGCTTGGTGACGCCTGCCGGGTTCTTGTACACTACGTCCATACCCTTGAGGAAGCTTTGCAGTTCGTTCAGTGCCCATCCGCTGATCGATTCCACGTTGCCCCGATTCATGTTTCCGATCACGGTCAGCAGCGGTGCCGCAGACGGGAACGCTTTGTGGGATACGTCCAGGTTTATGTAGGGCCGGCAACCGAGCACGGCCGACTGAAACAGCCCGTACCACAGCTCGTGTCCCTTGCCGAGGTCGATGCGCTCGTCAGGGACCATGTACACGTTACGCTTGAACTGGACGCAGCGGGAAGAAAACGAACGGTCTGATAAGTCAATTTTTTTTTTTGTTGAAATCCAGTGTTGAAACACAAACGTTCAAGGACAAACGAAGGTACTAATGTATGGTCTTGCACAATATACATATGAACGCTTGTTTTGTGAGTGTCGAGTTCCCGAGCCAAGATCGTTTGTGCTGGGCGCGTGTAATGGCGCAGCTATCGTTCTGGTCATATGCTCATTATACTGAGAACGAAACCAGGGCAATCAAATTCTCTCTTCTGCCCCGGACTGACGTCTTCAGGAATGCTGAAATAAATATGATTTGCTTCTGTTAACACACTTACCCGCACAAAGTTTGGATTGTTCTCATAGGCGCAACGCAGCACCACATCCAGACACTGGATCGCGCTCATCGGTTTCGCGAACGTGGTATCGTTCGATTTCATATATCTACGGACGGACGGATGGGGGAGAGAAAAAAAAAAAGGTGCCAAACCCTCCCGTTAGAATCGCGTAACGAACAGCAAACGCACAAAGTAATGTTTTTCTTACGATTTAAGAATACCCAGATCGAGTTGGGCCGCCTCCTTCATCTGCACGCTGTACTCTTTCGCTTTACCGCCATCGTCCGGCTGGTACATGACCTTAGCCTTCTTATCGGTCAGCTGGCGGGTTGCGTACGCACTCTTCTGCCCATCGTACGCCAACGGTACATTCGGATAGTTTTCCCGGCAGAACTGCGCAAATACGCCGCGGAGAAACTTTTTCGGGCGGTCCGGTTCGATTGCCACATCGTAGTGGTACGCTACACCCTTCAGCTTGTCAAGCAGCAGCCGGAAGAAATTGGCCTCCACTATCACCTTTTTGCCACGAGTGCCCTGTGTTCCACTGCGCACCAGCACCGGTTGCAGATCGGTCCGGCGAATCTTTTCCTTCGCTGTACGCATCTGCTCGATGTTCTCGCCGATTGGCTTTAGGCTACCGTCACCGGAACCGGAAGATTTCGATGATGTGACGGAAGCGTCACGCGGACACGCACTGCCAGTTGCACGACCATCACCGTCTCCCTGCTGGCGTGGTGTTGTTTCACGCTGTGGTGCCCCTTGTTGCTGCTTGGATCCTTGGGGTTGTTGTTGCTGCTGCTGTTGTCCTTTTCCCCATGCTTTAGGGTGTTGCTGCTGCTGTCCACCTTCCGGACCTTGCTGCTGCTGTTGTCCTTGCCCCCATGCTTTTGGTTTTTGCTGCTGCTGTCCACCTTCCGGACCTTGCTGTTGCTGTTGTCCTTTTCCCCATGCTTTAGGGTGTTGCTGCTGCTGTCCACCTTCCGGACCTTGCTGCTGCTGTTGTCCTTGCCCCCATGCTTTTGGTTTTTGCTGCTGCTGTCCACCTTCCGGACCTTGCTGTTGCTGTTGTCCTTGACCCCATGCTTTTGGTTTTTGCTGCTGCTGTCCACCTTCCGGACCTTGCTGCTGCTGTTGTCCTTTTCCCGATGCTTTAGGTTTTTGCTGCTGCTGCCCACCTTCCGGACCTTGCTGCTGCTGTTGTCCTTGACCCCATGCTTTTGGTTTTTGCTGCTGCTGTCCACCTTTCGGACCTTGCTGCTGCTGTTGTCCTTTTCCCGATGCTTTAGGTTTTTGCTGCTGCTGTCCCCCTTGCGGACCTTGCTGCTGCTGCTGCTGTCCCCCTTGCGGACCTTGCTGCTGCTGCTGCTGGGAACCTTGCGGACGCTGTTGAAGTTCTTGCTGCTGGCGCTGTTGCTGTGAACCTTGTTGCTGTTGTTGTTGAGCTTCAGCTGTCGGTTGTATTGTCATTTGGCTTATGGCCCCAAGCACTATGTAGAAGAAAATTGTTTTATTTACCTACAACATCTTAAAGGGCCGAGGCACTCGATGAGATTGCGAAACTTGATGACATAGGTGCAATTATGGTGAGATAGAAAGCTTTTTCGCGGTTGTCTGATACCGATGAAAACTCTGGTTTGTCCCTACGCAAATACGCACACAGGTTGGAGACATACCAGTGCACACAGTTGGGACAGACAGTCCAGAAATGAAGGATCCTGCCTCTTTTTACAAACCTTCCTATAAACAGTTTAGCAACCAAATGTTACTAGATTGGTTGCCAAGCAGCAACCGAAATGAAGTAAGCGATTGCAAGTAAATGTTCGGGAGGTTGTCCTTCGTTTGAAAAAAAAAATCATTGGAAAGCACTATCGTAAGGGAAAGGGTTCCAAGATGTGCACAAATCGTTCAGCAGGCAATTCTAGTGATAGCACACTCACTGTGTATGTATGTAGAACGAACATCATCCATACACGGCGCTATTTTGCAATCATTACTCCATCAGTGAAAAAAAAACATTGTAAGAAAAATGCAACCATGACTCATAGATGAGTGCACCGTTGCCAGATTTGTGTGTGTGTGCGTTGCAGCCACTGTATATCATCAGCAAGCAAGCAGCCCCCGAAAGACCAAATTCACCGTACACAATCGTACATCGCAGCTATCGGGTTACAATCTTTAACAAACCAGATGAACGTGCACTTAGCTTCCTGTACTTGAGCCGTGTATTTGGAAAAGCCATCGGGATAAAGTTTTTGCAGAAAAGATGATGCAATCTTCTCCAACAAGCAACAGATGTAAAAACAACCACAATTGGAACCCTTTTTTCACAGCTTCTCACAACCGCTACGCAATCACTATAACGATACGTACCATTCTTCTGCTGTTTCTTTTTACCCATTTCGATTGTTTTATTTCGTCTTTACCGGCACAAAAGAACAAAAAAAAACTGTTAACTTGTTAACACTACAACTTTGTATGATGTTGTGCACAATAATACGTCTTTTCGTTTACGATGCGTGAAATGCAATGGCTGCCTCAGCGAATCAGCACAGTGGGAACGCTATTCGCATCAAACTGGACATTTAGCGCGACGTTTCGGCCGCTTGTTTACAATTAAATTGTACACTGTAAAATTGTTATTAGGAGCGAAAGTTTGATTTTTTGTTTCAGTTAATTCCATCGTGTACCGGGGGGATGACAAAAACTTTCACAAATTTTCAGTAAATGATTCTACAATAATAATAGGCCCGTAGACGCCGTATTGTCATTTCTCCAGAAATATCGTGGGCAAATTTACATTGACATGCTTTTTCGTTGGGTGCCACTCTCACGATAGGGCCAGCCCACTAGAACCGGACGATTGTAATTCGCGGCACAATAAGGAAGCCATCGTCACGCCAAATATGCTTCCGCTAAGCCTAAAAGCATTTTCAAAATAGTAATAAAACATTCTGGATTTCGATAATTAGCGTATGTCATTTATTTACACGTTCTTATAAAACTACGCGAGTATACGATACGATTATGGTTCGTAACATGTGCTTGTGGCAGTTCCGGTTTAGTCTAGTGGCGTACGCAATGTATAAATAATAATTCCCTCCCTTTCTATTACTAGCAAAAAAAAAAAACGTCAGCATCTTTTCACATTTCACCGATTTCAAACTATTCTTCGCCCACGACAATCTGTGCCGGCGTTGCCTGCGTTCCCTCCTTGTGGTCCTCCTTGTCCTTTTCCTCCTTGCAGCGACCGCAGCATCCACCGGTGGAGTTTTCACAGATGTCCAGCTTCTTGAAGTTGGGCGTCCACTGGCCGAGACTTGCATTGGCGTAAAAATCCATCGGATAGGCAACCTCCAGGTTGGGTACGGTTTTGGGCTTCTCTTCGGTTGCCGCCGTACACTCCGGTATGTTCCATTCGGCATCTCCGAGCACAACGGAAAGTTCGTACGGGGTAAGCAGCGGTTTCGTGAAGGCCGTACCCCAGTCGATGGAAAGGCGCGGGCAGGCGACCTATTTTTTTTTTTTTGGAAAACAGAAACGATTAAACATGCGGTAATGCTGGCAAAGCACAACTTCTACATTTCATGGTCAGAATCCATCCGTACGGTTTTTGACGGTTTGGCAAGAAAAGTTTTTGAAAGCATCTCACAGCTTGCCGGCAGTTCCATAAAATCCATAAAATAATCTCTTTTTTTTTTAGCAAGACAAGTCTTCTTGTGCTGCAACAACGGTAAACCTATAAGGGTTTCAAGGTGCCAAATCTAAAATCATCAGACAAATCTAAAAATACTTGAAAATCCGTCGATAAAACGGTGCGGAACTACAAAACGAACGTAACGAAATCAAATGATTAACTCTCGAAACAACTGTGAATCTATCACCGCACGTCGATCTTGCCAACAGACATCGTCCATCTCGTGGGTTTGATAGGCATCGCAAAGATATAGCACACGGTTGTCCCCCAACGTACCTGCACAAACGCATCGATGTGTTCCATGCGGGCCAACTTGGACGGGAAGATTTCCGATAGCAGTATGATCACCGCTTCCCGCCCGTGGTGTTTCAGCCGTCCCTCGAGATGCTCCAGCACCTTCGTCGAACCTTGGCGCCCAAGCGTCCCCAGTATGAGCCCGAACCGTCGCGCATCGCGAGCATTATCGATCGCTTGCTTCCGGTTGCGACGCATCGTTTCGTGGTCGTACAGCTCGCGGGTGAACTTTTTCTCGTACGGATCGTACTTGTACGCTTCCAGGGCCGGGTTTGCAATCATGGCCGCCTCCAGGTGGAATCGCCCATCGCCAAGGTAGAGCAGCGTGCGGGCAGCTTCCTGGTCGCCGCTCCCCATCCGTGGTGCCGTGCAGCCCAAAATTTCGCCCGGACTGAGTGGTTTAGACTGCGGTATCAGTACGTCGTATCCGACGTCGCGCAGCTCCTTTGCCGCGGCGTGCAGTGTGGCCACAAACTGTATCGTACTAACGAACGCTAGCTTACGCTCGCGGGGAAAGTTTAGCTTCACGCTCTCGACAAAGTGCAGCGTGTCGATCTTAATGTCCACGAACACGTACAGCACCTTGATGCCGGTGGTCTGATCGATCGGAATCAGGCAGCTGTGGCCGTAGTGCACGAGCAGATCCGCCCCGAGCGCTTTGGCGGTAAAATCGTCCACACAGCAGGCACCGTACGTCACGTCGCCCATAATTACGGTGTCCGCCTCGGTGAACCGTTCGATGATGTCGCTTAGGACGAGCGAAAACATCAGCAATCCCTCCGGCATCTGGAGCGCGACCCGCTTGGCCTTCGTTTCCCGCACGCGCCATATCGTTTTGTGCACCTCGAAGTTGTAGTTGGTGGGCAGGGCCGCGATGGCCTCGTTCAGGGCTGGATCGTTCAGCAAGCTGGCCGGTATTTTGTTGATAACGCGCGATGCGCCCTTAAAAACCTTGCGGACGGGTTTCGCCTTCACGACCTTCGTGTCGTTCGCCAACGGATGCTGCTGTTCTACTTGTGCTGCTGCCATGGTAACATCCACCGTTTTCTCGTTGCACACTATTCACGCTTTGTTTAAACGTTCCGAACGGTACCGAATGATGGTTAATTTTGTCCGTTGGCCAATCTTCAAATTCCTTGCTGGCTGGCTGGCTGGCTGGCTGGTTAGGTCAACAGGGTCAACAGCACACTTACACAGTTCACACTCACGTCCCAATGCTCACGCGGTTCAAGTGATGTTAAGCATTGACCAAAAACACAAAAAATCAACGTGTCTGAATGGTGTAGCGTTGCGAACGAAACGCGCTGATGAAAGGCAACTCCCAGGGTGGGGGATTGTTTACCCTTCGCAGGTGATTGCATTCGACCACTCCGACTCACTCACTCCAGTGCACCACCAAGCCAGCCGAGTCGAAGGTAAAAAATGCATCCCGCAAGCGGATTACGTGACTTTCGACACACGAGCAATGGCGTTGCACGGCACATGATGCGAGGGCAAACCAAAACAAACCGCTGTCAAAATGCACCCGATTTTGATAGTTGGTCTGCCCGTTGGGCGATGTTTTATTGAGTGTGTGTACGCGATGTATTGAAAATATTTTGTTTTTCTGGGTTTTGCAGGAATTCAGATTAAAAAAAAGTGGTAAAAGACTAGAGAAGCCCCCCCCCTCTGACATAATTTGTTAAGCACTGTAAGGTTTACGCCTGAATGTATGCAATCCGTAAGTACACGTTGCGAAAGCTTCACAGTGTGCTTTCAGTGTGGTCAAAAATGGTTGAATAAAGTCGAATGAAATATTGCTTATTATTTGATTAAATCCCTTTCCCTCTATACTGACCATTTATTTTGGCATTTGAGAGCTAAGTAATTATTTTCGATCGCACTTGGGGTGGGCAGTCGGACTTATAACTTGCACGGCGTTCTCGGACGGTAACGGAACATTGATTCGATGCATACTTGTTACCGGGCATAGATATTCAGAAAAGGAGGAAAAATTAGAATAATAACATTTCAAATCACGGTAAAAGTCTCGAGAAGCCCCCCCCCTAGAATCTTTTGTGTGCAGCACTGTGGCCTGTCATTTTTGTTGTACAGTGGGATTTTTGTATGGTCAAAACCCATTTGATGTAAACATTGTGCATTGTTCCTTAATACTGTTAATAGACAGCGAGTAGAACTTGATACAATACATTTTAACAAGTGGTTTGAGATGATGATATTCTTATGTTTCCTCCTTTGCTGAATATCAATGCACGGTAACAAGTATTCATCGAATTACTGTTCCGTTACCGTCCGAGAACGCCGTGCATGTTTTAGGCCCGATTGTTCACCCCTAGTGCGACCAAAAATTAGTACGAGGCCTTTGTAAGCCAAAATGAATGGTAGGGTTAGCGGAGAGGGGATTTTAATCAAATAATAACAATATTTTATTCGACTTTCTTCAACCAATTTTGACCACACTGAAAGCACACAGAAAGCTCACTGTGAAGCTCTCGCAACGTGTACTGCGGATTGCATACCTTTAGGTGTAAATCCTACAGCGCCTAACAAATTTTGTCAGGGGGGGGCCTTCTCGAGTCTTTTACCCAAATCACTTCTTACAATGCATCTTATCATGCTCTACTCGCTGTCCAGTAACAGTATAAAGGAACAATGCACAATGTTTATATAAAACGAGTTATGACCATAGAAAAATCACACTGTGCAATAAAAATGACAGACCACAGTGCTGCACACAAAAGATTCAAGGGGGGGCCTTCTCGAGTCTTTTTACCAAAAATTAACCGTAAATTTTAAAACCGTAAATAATAAATTTCCCAGACGAATAACGTGCAGCATTCTTTTTTTTTTAGTTTTTCTTTCGATGTAATTTTCCAGCTGACTAATTTTCCTGTTACGAAACTCGTTTGCTGGTGTACGCGCAATTTTACCCATCACTGTATCGGAATCAAATTGGACCGTTAAAAATATCGTCCATGTGTGATTGATATTTTATAAAGAGATAAGAAAAAAAACAAGATTTTCAGTACTCACCGGCAATGTGCCTATTGGTATACGTTCACGAGGTTATGACCCGAAACCAAAGCAAGCTGTGAGCCGGTTGCGTAAAAAAAAAATCCTACACCTTTTGTCCACAGTTTCACAGCTCAGTGCAGCATACGACGATGGCCTCGTCCGAACTATCGACCGTTAAAACCATCGCTCAAATCAACGATGAGGCGCGCCACTTTATACTGGTGGCCGTTGTGATTGCCAAGAGCAGTCCACGCTTTTTCAGCGGCCCACCAAAGAACAGGAATTTCTTCGAACAGGATACGACCAGCGACAGCGCCGGTCTCGAAATGGCACGTGGTGTACTAACGCTAACGCTGCGCGATTCGGCACGGGACACAATCAACTGTACCATCTGGGGTAAGGCCGACACTATCGCGCACTACGACAACGCGTTCGAGGTTGGTGACGTGATCGATGTGAACCGGCCACAGGTTTCTTCCACGGTGTTTGGACGATCGGAGCAATATTCACCGACCGTTACCTCGCCGTACTGTTTGACGGTAAACGATCAGGCACAGCTGGCGCAAATAGTACGCCACGAAGGATCGCAGGATACGGCACGGCTGCGGGCACTGCTGAGGGTACCGTTGGTGCAGCCCGGTTCGACGATACCGCTCGCCGATATCGTTGCCAGCGGATCCGGCTGCAATGGGGAAACGTTCAACTTGCTCGTGGTGGTTCGTGCGCTGCGTGCCAAACGGGACGTTCGGGTGGCGCGAAGCAACGAGGTGAAATCGTTCCGTGAGGTGGTACTGATGGATTGCAGCCATCCCGGGGTGGTGATGAAGTTCTGGTCCGAAAGCTATATCCGCTGGTCAGAGCGGTGGACACCGTTGCAAACGGTACTGCTGCTGGTGGACGCTAGGGTGGAGTATAGCGAGTACTACAAAACCATCTGTCTGGCCGTGGACAGGAAAACGATCATCACGCAGGATCCCGATCTGGCCCAGCTGAGCAATCTTTTGGCTCATGCTAGAAGCATCCCCACGCAGGACATCGATTTGGTTTGCTCGCTATCGTCCGGTTCCGTTGACCGTTGAGTATACATTTCGACACGCGGTAGAGCGCAACCTCATGTACATTAACATTCCCGGTTTTGTTTCTTTTAGCCGCCACAATAAGCACGGTTATGACCGTGCAGCAGATACTGGACCGAACGGAAGGTGATCTGGTACAGGAGCAGGACCAATTTACTGCCCTCTGTTACGCCGTAATTACCCGACTCGATCTCGACGGCCCGACGCGAACCGTGAGCGAACGTTGCGTGAGCTGTCGAGCGCTAGTGCGTGGACAGGATGCAGCTTGTCCCAGGTACGACTGTCCAGCTGGTGGCCGAGAGCCGTTTTTCGATCTTACCGTCGACATTACGGACCACACGGGTACATTGGCCGGATGTCGGATGGTTAGCCGGGTGGCCGAAGCTGTGCTTCAGTGTGATGTGGCCAGCTTTAAGCGACAAACTGACGACCAGAAGACACACTTGAAGTGGAAATTTCTGTTGGATCGTTGTGCCGTGAAGCTGATCGTAAAGCGACGCTCAGCCGTACGGTTTCAGAATCTGTACTCCATTGTGGAGTGCACGATAGCGGATCCGGCCGAGGTGGAGGCAAAGCTAAAGGTTTACTAGCGAGAGAGAGAGAAAAGCCAAACGGAATTGTACCTCACGTTTTTGTCCTACAGGCATTGGAGCATTTATTGGGGCCTAAACATACTTATTAAAATATTGCAAAAAGCTAACCTTATCACAATAAACACTGCAAAGCCGTTTGAAGTTGCACCTGATTGAGGGATGTGTACACTATTCCTTAGTTGGCGCTATACACGCGTTGATAGTACTGATTACTAGAGATTTGTCGACTGTTGATCCCCCGGAAGCAGGGAAGAAAGAGTAAGGGCAGAAGCAATGGTGAAGGGAGTAAAATGTTGACCAAAAGAAACCATTTTCCAAAACAGCAGCAATGAATTGGCCCGTCGTCCTTGTAATAAATGATTTGCGTAACGCTTCAGGAAGTGAACTGCGCAAGAGTCGCCATCACTCGTTTTCACCATCAGACTCGTAGTTGTCCGGTTTGTAGGGTTTCCTCACTTTCTTCGGATCATACTCTGGTTGCGGGACGGAAATACATGTTGAGGAACTCAGAAACCAGAGCTACGATTATCCTGCTAACCCGTCTACTTACCTTCCTCGTACTCTTCCGGATGGCGCGATTTTCGTTCCTTTTCCAGCATTTGGAGGTACTCCTGTTCGGCAGCTTCACAGGCAGCTAGAAATACGCATCATGCTCAATTGTGTGTCGGACTTCATACACAACGCCCGGGGGTAATACTCACAGCGACACTGGAAAAGCTTCGGTTTGTCCTCGGTATGTTCGTCCTGACGGTTTAAGGTGCGCACCTTCAACTTCATCTCGCGCGATTTCGCTTCCAGTATCTTTTCGCGACGGTTTTCACGCTCGAGCATCTGGCCGATGAGAAATGTAAGATAGCATGAGAAAAGTAGACAAAAAAAAAAACCCGCTCCGCTAACGTAGTTGCAGTAAGAAATCAATGTAGGATGTAGGTGATACAACTATAAGATGCTCTATTAGCTAGCAGAGGAACCTTCAGGAACCTGTGCCGTATCTCGAAGAAGAACAGGTATCTAGACATGGAACTGCCTGTCATATCTCCACAGATTCTCGATCACCTCGAAGAGGAACCTTCAGATATCTAGGCATGGAACTGCCTACCACGTTTCACCAGGCTTTCGGAAGCGGACTGCTTAAAGGCAGTTGGAACCACTTCCACTTCCCTACAACTAACGACCGCACTGGTGGACGGACCTCGACCACGGGGCAGCAAGGTAGGTAGTAGCAGAAAACCTGTCGATAACAAACAAAAAAAAATCCTTCAAGGGCAAAGCTACCTACCGCCGTCAACAGTGGCTTGTCGTTCCGTATCGAGGTCATGTTTTCGGACATTTCGATCAGGAAGGTGGCACCCTTCACGCTGCCCGTACCGACCAGCCGGCCCGATTCGTGTGCCCGCAGACACTTCAGGCTTTCGTCGCACACCTTGATGCTGAGCGTCGGTTCGCTGTGCTGCTGCAGCAGGTCCCACGCATCCAGCACACCGTCCACACGGCTAACGAAGAACAGCGAGTAGCGTGTCGGGCTCCAGGCACCGTCCGTCAGCATGACGTCGTGATTTTTCGTCCAGACGATCGAACTTTCCCGGCAATCTTCCGACCAGATCCGTGCGATCCAATCGCCGATGGTGAGGAAGTTCTTCACGAACGCCGGGTTGCGTGTCAGCGCGTATATCGGTCCCGTGTGGCATTGCATCTGTGAGGGGGGGGAAAAAAACGTCATAGAACGTCTTCGTCGACCGGACGTAACTGGCCGACGGCGACAATGCTCACCCGGAAGACAATCTTCTCCTGGGGAGATTTTCCCTTTCGATTGCACGAGAACAGCATACCCTGCTCGGTGCCACACATGAACCGTGTCGGAATGGACGTTTCGTACTCGAGACAGCTGACACCGTACGAACGGGACAGATCCTGCTCGTCCGCTTTGATCGGATCCATCAGCAGCTTATCGATCGGTTGGGATAGCTTGCGTGTATCCCACCACATCACCTGACTGTCGGACGAGCCGGAGAAAAACTCCGTACCGCTCTTGGAGTTAATCCAGAGCGCCGAATTTACCGGTGCGCGGTGCGAGTGTTCCCGCTCGCTAATCATGACCGGTTCCTGCTCGTTCCGCGTGTCCCAGGCCGCTACCTGCCCGTTGTACATCCCGCACACCAGCGTCGTCGGATCCTTCTGGTTGTACTCCAGACAGATCATCGAGCTGATGGGCTTGAAGCGCAGCAACGGTGCGTTCGGGTTCTCCACCTCCCAGATGTACGAGCACACCGCCTTACCGAGCACCTCGCCAAAGTTCATGTTGCAGTGCGATACGGCAATCTTGGTGCCACCGTCCGGTGACCAGGACAGGTGCGTTACCGGTTGCTTGTAGATGCTCGGATCACGGTACACGTTCAGCGTGCGCGAGCTGCTGCGCTCGATCAGCGGGGCCGGTTCGAGATCGTCAAAGTACTTCTCGTAGATGTTGACCGCATTGTTCTGGAAGATGCAGTGCTCCATCGGTTTGGTCAGTGCCATCAGCTGGCTGATGTAGCTTTCATCCTTTTCCACCTTCCGCCGGTACCGTACGGTTTGCTCCGGGTCGAGATAGTTCACATCCTTCGGCCAGCCGCCCTCCGAATGCAGGATACCGTGATGTTCGTACTCGGCACTCTCCGTGTTTGCCTCGCTGATCGCCATCTGGCGGCTGTACTGTGTGCCCACCGATACGGGATCCCGCAGTATGTACTCGCGGAACAGGTCATGGTTGGCCGGTTCGGAAAATTCCACCTTGTTCTTGTCGGAGAACAGACACTGCTTCCCGAACTCACGCCGCTCCTTCTGGTACACGTACTGTATATCCATTGTCGAGCTTCAAACACAACACTTAAGGTCGTCCGATGTGTTTCCGCTTCTGGGAAATGGGTACAAGGTTGGGCTTTTTAAGGCAAATTCCAAAGATCAAGTAACTACTAACTGAGCTGTTTGTAGAGCTGAACAGTATCAGTGAAGCAATTTGCATGCCTATCAGCCCTCGAATGGCAGGTGCGTCGAATTTTTCACGAAACTGTCAAGGTTGTTTACTGCGATTGGGAAAGTTAGCCTGTCGTTAGGGGGTCGCACATGGTTACTGAGCGTTCGTCATGGGGGCCGTTTCCATAGTAATAGCGTTACGGGGACCAAGCGTTTCAAAACGCTTGCTGCACAAGCGATGCTATTCCGCCCTGATGTGTGTTAATGAAAAGTTGAGGCCACTCCACCACTTTCCGTGCACCGAATCCTTCCCGTGGCCTTGGTATAATTATAAATCTAAGCACCGGTTGAATATTGTGGAACACTTTTTTTTCCGGTCGTCACGCCACTGACACGTCCAGATTTGCCATGCTCCCCAAGTATGGCTTTATCGATCAAACTTGCCACGATGGAAACGCTTGGCGCCAAAGAGAGTATTCGCGAGGTTAGAGCTTGCCGCCCCAGAACGGGAAGCGGTGCGCACTCGGCAAATAGAAACATTCGGGAATCGGTCGGTAACGGTCGTGGTTTCGGTGTTGGGCGAACCGTTTTATCCGCGCGGATTCTGGGCACGTGGTTTTGATACGAGCACGTGTGTGTGTGTGTGTTTCCCTGGATCACCTGTGTTGTTTCAGTTGACGTGCATCTTCCTGTGACGCACACCTGTTGCATTCGTGTCCGTTTGGCTCAGGTGCAGTTGAAAAACATCAAAATGAAGGTGGATACCAACGTGAGCACCAGCCAGATGGAGCAGAACTGGACCCGCTACATGGTGATGTGCGATCGGAAGGATATCCGGCAAACGGTCAACTTCCAGGAGGAGAACGAAGTGCAAGCCACGTTGGTCGGTAACAAGGCGCTGGCCAAGCAGTACGAGATACAGAATCCGGTCGACCGGGGTACGCAGAGCACGAGATGGATACTGAACACGCCCGTCTGGACGGTGCACAACCGGCTGGTACACACCGGCATTACCCATGTGGAGGGCGGTTGGCCCAAAGATATCGACTGCTGGCGTGACGAGGAGCTGATGACGCGCTATCGCCGAAAGCAGGAGAAAAGTGAAGCCTACGTACAGCAGATGCGAGGCCTTACCAGGGTAAGCATGGGTGACCTGCGGGTGGTCCCCTCTCATCGCAACCTGA
Organism: Anopheles stephensi; assembly: GCF_013141755.1. NCBI lineage: Eukaryota > Metazoa > Arthropoda > Insecta > Diptera > Culicidae > Anopheles > Anopheles stephensi. The sequence continues at coordinate 20,841,532 of NC_050202.1, forward strand.
TTCCTGTTTGTTTCGGTTATTTTTGAAGCTGCATTCGCTTCACACTCATAAAAAAACATTTCTCATTCCCATCGAAACGCCGACACGCGATTTAAAAAAAATTGTTTCGACACCTACCACGAACCGATATGCCACGGTGGACGTTTAAAGTTGGGCAAAAAACGGTTTCACTTTTCACAGTGGCCCCCCGGGTTTGCCACCCGTCGACGAAAGTGAAGAGTGTCTAAAATGGATGATATTCTGGAGGCAGGAAATCGATATCGGGCCAAAGCACGGTTCTAAATACCGATTTTTGGAACTGCACTGCACTTCGGGGAATCGAGCACCAGCGGCAGTTCCCTTGAAAATGGATGAATGGCAAAGTTTCAGCGTTTCAGCAGGACAAAGTTGAAATCAGGTGTCAATCTGAAAGAAAAATTCCCCCAACAGTTGCAACATGGATGAAGAAAGTGTTCGATAGGGTAGATCCTTAAGCGATCACCTTGATAAATGGTGAACATAGTTTTGTACAGAAGGAAGACATTTGCAATTGAAATTTAGCGTTAAATTAGAGAATAATTGTTGGTTTGGAAATAAAAAACTAGCTTCGTACTTCACTTCTTCGGTGGCACTACAACCTCGAAAGGTCTCGGCCTGCCATGACAAAAAAAAAAAAATGTGAAAAGTAGCATAAGCCTCAAAAAAAAGGATAGTGTGGAACTATTTATGTTGACTGAAACATTTTTGGAAGACATAGGCATTATTCTGAAGTCTGAGAGCAATGTTATCAGAGCCCGCCTTGTTCTCTAGCATGGTGGCATCTTACTTACTTACTTATCAGGCGCTACAACCGCTTCTGCCAATCCATTATCCCGGCCGTTCTGGTGGACGTATCAATGCCATCACTCTCCATCTCAATTTGGACCTTCCACGCCTCCTCTGTCCGTCCGTGGACGGCCTGAAAGGACTTTACGGGCTGGGTCGTCCGGTCTCATTTGCATGACGTGACCAGCCCACCGGAGCCTGGCGAGTCTAATAAGCTACACCACGGTGAGATCACATACGGGGTAGGGTACTCATACGGGGCCAAAAATAATTCAGTGCATCTTCCTCTCGAACGGGGCTAAGAGGGCTTCGAAAGTTTTGGGCAGAGTCCATGTCTCAGAGGCGTATGTGAGTACTAGGACTATAAATGTTCTGTGCAGTCCCAGCTTCGTCCTTCGCGATAGGTATTCAGAGTGGAGAAGTTTCCTCAGGCTGCGGTATGACCGGTCGGCAGCCTGCTGGCATCAATCGTTATTGTCGGTGCTGACTATGGTGGCATCTTACGATTGTGTTAATTTAGGATATTTAACTGCTCTAGGGCGCTGGTCTTCATACGGAAGGACCGGGGTTCAAATCCCATCCGAACTATTTTTACCCGTTGGGAGGGCTGTGACTTATCCAGCTACGTGGTCGTCTCTCTCTCGTTAAGTCTAGTAAGCTAAAATGGCAGACATGTCCTGAGGAGGTTATTGGGCCAAAAAAAGCAGAAGAAACCCTCTCAACAATGGGACAAAATTAAGGCGCTTTATCGCTTGATCATGTCTTCATCCGACAACATATACAAATCATTAGATTGACTCTCAACTATTCTGCTAACTACCTTGAATCTTGGCAATACTGGAGCTGTTTTAGCTCTCCTTCTGATAAAGCTCCTTCTCATCATGGCGTCTTGTACAAAGTTTTCTTCTTTTATTTTCATTTACTTATCGTGTGGACATTGTTGATCATGTGTTACCTTTCATTCGTATGCTTCCGCCCGGTTCGTTCGCAGACGATAGATCACGCGATAATGCAGAACAATGCGTGCAACATCTACCAGAACTACTTCGAAGACATTGAGCAGCATGAGCTGATCGAACAGTTTACGTCGAAAACGGTACACGTGTACAAGGACTACCTGGAGGAGAAGCGCTCCTGCACGTACATCTGCTGGTCCGATGAAGGAAATCATTTCGCCTCGGCACACTGCAACATTGGCCAGCGCCGTGGAACCACTACCGATTGCTACATCTGGGACATTGGTAAGAGAAGGGTTTAGAAATGAACGAGAACGAAAAACAAGAGGGCATATAACTTACCCGAACCCCTGCTCGCTGCACGTTACAGAGCATCCCAACAGTCCGCTGCAGAAGCTGTTTCCCCCGTACCAGACGCGCTGTTTGGAGTACAACTTTAAGGACCCTAGCCAGATGGCGGGTGGTTTGTTTTCCGGGCAGGTGGCAATCTGGGATATACGGGCGTCCGGGACACCGGTGGAAACGACGCAGCGCGAAGCAAGCCACAACGACGTGGTCACCCGCGTACTGTGGACCAGCTCGAAGACCACGAACGAGTTTCTTTCCGGCTCGACCGACGGGCGCATCCTGTGGTGGGATTTGCGCAATCTAACCGAACCGTACGACTACCTTAACCTCGCACCGAAGGACGTTAAGTCGCGGGAGGAGGATCCGCGCCACTGCTTCGGCGTGTGCTCGGTAGAGTTTGAACCGACCATGCCGAACAAGTACACGGTCGGTACGGAGAATGGGATGATTTACAGCTGCAGCCGGAAGTACAAAACGCCGGCGGATAAGATACAGTCCACGATCTATGCACACACCGGCCCGATCTACTCGGTGGAGCGGAATCCACTGTTTATCAAGAACTACATCAGCGTGGGCGATTGGCAGACGAAGATCTGGACGGAGGATTGCAAGGATAACCCGATCGTATGGACGAAGGAGTACGCGGTACAGCTGACGTGTGGCATCTGGAGCCCGACCCGCTGCTCGCTGGTGTTTATCTGCCGCATGGACGGGGTGATGGACGCGTGGGACGTGATCCATCGGTTGGACGGGCCGGTGCTGCGGTTGAAGCTGTCCGACGCACCGCTTTGGTCCGTGCGCGTTCACAAGGCCGGCAAGCTGATCGCGAACGGCACGGACAGTGGGACCATCTACCTGACCGAAATCTCCGACAACCTAACGTTCAGCTCGGCAAACGACAAACCGGCACTGTCCGGGATGCTGGAGCGTGAGATGCGCCGCCAGCGTCTGCTCGAGGCGAAGATCAAGGAGATCAAGCTGAAGGAGAAGGAGCTCGAGCGGGAGCGCATGCGACGCCAGATGCGCATGGACAACGCGAACTCGATCGAGGAGGAGGAAAAGGATCTCGTGACGGACGCGATGCACCAGTTCTGGACGAAGATCCACGGCCGGAAGAGCCTGAAGAACACGCTCAAGGGCATCCGGATGCGGGATACGGGCGTGGGCCTGCTCGCCAAGGACAAGAAAGCGAAAAAGGAAAAGCGCTAACGCGGCACCAAACGATCGCCAGCTTGTGTGTTTTTTTTCTTCACTGTTTTATTGTACGAAAATTTGAACATTTGAACTTCGGCACGCAAAGCACAACACAACCGAAACGGGAAAATACAAACGACTACCGACCGTATATATGTATCTGTAAGTGTGTATATTAGAAGGAGTACAAACAATCGGCTGCGCCCTGAGCCATTTGCCCAGCGCGAGGATCCTATGAAGTTAAAGTGAACGATATAAAGATTGCTTTTCTTTTTCACGTGGTAAGTGTGTCGCCTTCGTTAACGTTAATTCAGTTGGTCAATAGAGTAAGGAGTTCTTGGTATATATGTATGCAATATAATATGGCTTCTTTTTAAGTAACTTCATGAATAATTGAGATACAAAACAGGAAAGGGCGCTACGCCGAGACTAGTTGCGGTACTGGTAGGATTATGTGTTTGTTTTTCTGCTTAGACAACTATATCGAGAGCATTTGCCAACGAAACGCGTACACAGCGTGCGTGTGTGTGCGTTGTTCGCGTTGTTTCTTATAGCTGCCAGTAGGATACTAATACATTGTAATCTTATCATCAAAACCTATTCTCCTTCCGGTGTTTTAGGATTTTGTTTTTCGTCTAACGACCGGTGTGCATAGCACCACGGCACCCGTCAGCACATCGTCGTCGTCGTCATTTCATTTAGCTAAGTGTAAGTAGAAAGTACATTGCGGAAACTACCAAAACGACAACCCTTATAAAAAAACATCGTGCCCCTGCAATCGAATCGTCGTCTCGCGTGTTTTGCAAACCACGTTTTATCAGTACACCGATCGCACGAATCGGATCGAACGTCGAGTTGTTTATGATTTGTGTGTTTGTTATGCTTGTTTGGTTTAGTTTCACATAATATTAGATATTCTCACTCATTAGGATGCAGCTAGTGTCCCTAGGCGAACGAAGCTTGTTTCGATTTTTAAAGTGTATAACACCAGTAATTGACAATAAAGAGGATTGGTTTTTGGTTTTGTTTTAAAGATGTTTACACAAGTATGTTCACTGCCGAAAGGATCGTGAGATCGTGCCCCATTTACCTTCTCAATCCTTGCTTTTGCGTCATGTTTGTTCTGCAGATCGCATGCGGGACATACAGCAGTGTCGGACAAAACACTATAACAACCCAGGGTTTATGGGTAGACGCGCCGAGAACTACAGGCTCTGACTGTGATCCTCACTCGCACATTGAAGATCTTTTCTCTAAAAAAAAAAAAAAAAAAAAACAATTCTAGCCAGTCCTCACCACGGATACAGGTACGGTCTGGGACTCACAATCGCACAACTTCGTCTGGTAAGTTAAGATGCTCTTCCCTTTGCTGTCACAAGAGATTTCGCCGCCTAATGAGCCTCAGCTCATGGTGACTTCGTCTACTAAGATATCTAGTCACCATAGGTGCTTCACCGTCCACAGGCTTTGTTTATTGAATGGCTTCCCCGTCCTTGTAGCTAAGCGAAGTTATGCTCGTCGCCTAGCGACGCTCATATGGCCTCGTCTACTAAGAGACATCGCTTTCCAAAGGAACCATACCGATCATGCAATTGTGTCTACTACTACTAACAGCAGAACGATCAACCATAACGAATTGTTATTAGGTCCGCAAATAAATCAAACGGCCGTTTTGAAATCGATGGAGCAACTGTGGAGTGTGGCGCGATTTTGACGATTACAAACATCATAAATCAAATGTTCGTAGTGCTTGAAAATGTCTGATTTTGAGCTGGTTAAGCGCCATATGGCGGTCTGGTGGCCGAGGCAATAACGGCGCCGGTCTTCACACGGCAGGACCAGGGTTCAAATCCGATCCAGACTGCCTCCCCCGTACGTAGGGCTGACTACTTTACTATGGGTCAAATCAAGTCCCAGAAAGTCAGAACTGGCAGGCTAAGACCTTTCGAGGTTGTAGTGCCAAGGAGGAAGAAGAAGAAGAAGCTCCTGCATATAAGGGAGGTGTTTTTGTTTCGAACGAAGAAAACGGCAGCCAAAGCGCATCAACAGCTGTCGAGTGTTTACGGCTATGCTGCTCTAAGCGAAACAAGGTGTCGGGGTTGGTTTCGACGCTTTCGAAGCGGTGGAGGATGCTCAACGTGAAGGAAAGCTCAAAACGTTCGCCGACGAAGAATTGACGGCTTCACTGGAGGAAAATCACTGCCAAACGCAAGAAGAGCTTGCAGCCGTGCTTGGTGTAACTTGCCAGACCATCTCATCACGGCTGAACGCGTTAGGCATGATACAGAAGGAGGGCAAATGGATACCGCACCAGTTGAAGCCGCGGGGGACATTGAACGCAGACTCGTCATGCATGAATTGCTGATCCAGCGGCACAACAGAAAGATCGTGACGGGGGACGAGAAGTGGATTTTTTGTTCAGCAATCCTAAGCGCAAAAAATCATAATCATATCCCAACATCATCAGCCCGGCCGAACATCACCATAGCACGAAAGTTATGGTTGAGTATCTGGTGGGACCAGCTCGGCGTCATCTACTACGAGCTTCTGAAGCCGGTAGAAACACTCACTGGTGAACGCTACCAGGAAACAATTGATGAGATTTAAAAAAAATCAGATTATCGTTCCTTGTTTTACCGATCGGCCAAAGGGTTCGGCTAGCAGCATTTAGGCGCAATCGGCTATGACTCCTACTACGACACTTAGTAGGATGATGTTATTGGTTTGTCCGACACTGTAAGTATGTGTAGTAGGTACAATAAGAGTCACTCAATCGTACAGCCTTACAGTTATTAGATGCAATGAGTATTGGGCTAAAAGGAAATGGAAATAACGCTAAAAAGAGTTCAAGTCTTTACGTATGTTTGCCATTGTACGTACAACATCGTTACGAGTGGTAGAGTGTTTTAGGATAAAATGTTGCTGCCTTATTTTTTCCCTTCGTTTTTTTTGTTGTTTTGCTCATGGGCAATAATTTAGCTTAAAATTTGGCTATAACACTACGAGTAACAAAATGGTTGTTTGTGTAAAGGTAAAATTACAATCAGTTTCATCACAAACCATAAAACGCCTTGCACAAAAACGAACGAGTATGACCCGTTAAACGAACACGTTATGACACAGAAACAAAACAAACTGGATGCAATCCTTGGTATTTGCATCGCACACATCACAAACATATACACAGCTACTTAAGGGGTGGGGAAACTAAAAGCAATGCCTTCCAGTTTTCTTATTCAATGTTTCTTCTAGAATTTTGTTTGCTCTCTCTTTCTTTGTATACTTTTACCTAATCATTAGAAATGACACTATGTATGAAAACTAGGGTATCCTGTACCTGCCTCTTAGCCATCTCTTCCTAAATTCAATTTGAAACCGAGTATCATGAAACGATGCGTTCTTCACATCGGTGCGGTACGGATTGTTCGCTGTTAAAGGGGGTTGTTGGGGTAGTTTCTTCTTCTTAATGTTTCGTCCAAAAACCAAGAACAAAAAAACATTATCACTTCTTCAGGTTTCACCGGGTGTCTAGCTTAATACGATGCACCGCCGCATGCATCTCGAACGAGGAAGACATTGTAAGATCGATGATGATATAGAATGGACCTAATTGGATGTAGAGCCTTACGGCTTACTAGGCAGCTGCTTACTAGTAGTAATAGTAGTAGTAGTAGTAGTACACAACTAATGCGGAGGAGTACACGAGTATTGACTTGGTGAGTATAAAATTTGGGGCCAAAAGCACCGTCATTGAATAAAGTTTTTTAAAGTGTAAGATAAGTAAGTGGTAAGTGTTACAGACAAAATGAAGGTACGGTAAAAACTAGCTAACTGTACTGCTATTCTGTGTAAGCTATTCTTTGTTAAAAGCAAAAAACACACGCTGACTAACGCAACGCATCGATCGACGATCGACGATCCACTATCCGCTAGGACGGTCCCCCCTGCCAACGGGGGCGACAACATTGACCGAATTGCACATCACTTGGTGAAATAATTGTTTTAAAACGAGTTGCTTAATATTGTATCTGACTAAACCGTCGCTTCATTACAGAGAAGCAATTTTCGGCCATTTCTTTTTGTTTGTTTGCTCGGTCGGCTTTTAAAGCGATCGTTATTGTGAGTGAGACTTGATCTTTCTTCCCCTTTTACCTTTCCGGCTCGACGTACTTACGTGACGGGTGATTTGTGGGCAATAAATCTGTACCAAGGACTAGACTTGATGCCGCTGCTAGGCGGCGGCGGCGGCACCACGCTGCTGTTCAGCTGATCAGCCGCAGCACCACCGCCAACCGGTGTGCTGCATCGTTCGAATAGCTGCTGGTAGCGTGCAAACACCTCTTCCAGCTCCTTTGGTTTCATCTCGTTCACGTACCGGCCGACGTACGCCCAGACCTGCTCGAACGGCACACCGAGCGGGTTGATCATAAGAAACGTTGAGGCGAAGGCAAGTATTTTGGCTTCCCGCTCGTTCGGTCCGATGGTGGAGGTCGCCGGTTCACCAACCACCACCGCCACCTCACTCTCACAGCCAGTTTCGGTAGTGGCCGTTGCTTTGCACACCATTTCCGGTGGAGCCGGTGCGACGGTCCCACCGCCTGGACCGGTGTCCGGTGCAACGTTCAGCGTGGCACACTCCTCACTCTCCGAGTCGCCACCCTTGCCGGATGAGGCTACGCTCGCCGCACAGGACGCGGCTGCCTTCGTGGTGGCAATTTTCGTCTTGAGCAGTAGCTGCTTCACGTTCGCATCCTTCAGCTCGTCCTCGAGCTCGCAGATACGGGCCTGACGTTCCGTTTCCTTGGCTTTGTTTTCGAGCAGCTGTGTTTGCAGGTTGCGAATCGTTTCCTGCAGCACCTCAATGTGCAGGATCTTCATCTTGAGCTCACTGTCGTGTGCTGTGTTGTGGTGGTGGTGAGGTTCGCCAGTGTCCGAGCCTCCCCGCTCCGCATCGACAGCGTGATCCTGGGGAAGAAAAATCAACAACAACAACAAACTTTTAGCGTCCCGAGGGGGAGTACAGTGTGTGACGTAAACATATGTGTAGGCAGTTTTTTTTTGTTTTTTTTTTTGGGATGCGTACCTTATGATCCTGCTCCCAGCGAGACTTTTTGCACGGTAACGATGAGACCGAATGCTCGTCGTCGGACATATCCATCCCATCCTC